>NW_008704736.1:0-1163 GCF_000326865.2 Helobdella robusta | reverse complement strand
CTATTACTACTACTAATACAATGATTCATTGGTAAGGAAAATCATCCCAGAATTTAACTAGTGTTTAATTATCTTAAGTGTCTTTCCATTACTGCAATAGAAACATTCATCACAAATGTAATGAAGATAACGATGAGGATGTTTTTTTTATTATTATTTTTTAAAAATCAGGTTCTGACAGACGCAGAAACTGTTACAGCATGCCAGGCAGTAGTTCAAAATTAACCAAATAGGTAAATATATAAATAAATACCGGATAAAGAAAAATTTTTATCCATGAAAACCAAAATTAAAAATTGAAATAAAAAGGAAATTGGCTATTTAAGTTTTGTTGTCTTTGTCGTAATCATTTAAAGTAAAAATGTATGTATATAGAATTTGACTAATATACACTTTACTTCCCCCCCCCCCTAACAAAAGCGTTTAGGGGGACGTTAGTAGGGAGTGCGGCAGAACGGTTAAATGGTGTTAAGTATTTATATTTATTTTAATTTTTGATAAAAAACTTTCAAGTTATTTGATAATAATAATTACTGAATTATAAATAATAATAGTAATAATAATAATAATAATGATAATAATAATAATAATGATGATGTCTTTCTATCTTTTTAAATTTTTTATAAAAAAAACATTTTTCTTTTCAAATCTCAAATTTAATTTGAGATTTCATTTTCCGCATCGTCTTACCTGCTCGCTTTCGTGAAAAAAGTACTTTTAAATTCATTTGTCGGATTAAAGTTTATTTTCCCAATTTAGTAATGTATAGGTAGTAAAAAGTTATTTTTACATTAAATACAACAACTTTCAATAGGCTACTTCTTGCCGTCAACCATGCGGAGAACTACCTACCTCCCATCATTCTTATACGTGAACTTTCATGCCCTAAATGAAGCCGCGGGCAACTGACCCGATTTGCCCTACTCTCGCAAAAGTCTCAACTATCCATCCATATCTGTCCCTCTTCCTCTTTGATACAGTATCACTAAACCATATCATATGGTCATATACCATGCACACGCGCAAACAGACACACATGCACATAGACACACACATAAACATACACGTACACACAAACTCACACACGGATGTAAAGTAATTAGTATGAAGGACTATGTGTTTGCTCGTCTGTCGCGGAGACAATGGAGTCTCGTTACGCAACG
>NW_008704735.1:0-1163 GCF_000326865.2 Helobdella robusta | reverse complement strand
TCGCATTGCTCCGGGGCACACAATCGAAATATTGGAACTAACGGTCTGCCACGAATCGAACTTCCTTAACTCCAAATAATATAAAATATCTAAATATTCTAATTTGCACAATAATTTACTTGACGATTTTAAACATTTAAAAATATTAATGAACACTTTCGAAATTTCACCGCTAGGCTTTTTTAAGCATTTTAATTTGACATTAATCGACTTAACTTGGTCTGACCAATTTAACAATAGTCTCATGTACTCTGCAGTATCGTCATCGTATGCCATTTATTGTGACAGAAATACTAGTTGAACGTATTGAAAGGGCGAAACAATGGCGGTTACAGGGTCAAGCAAATGTTTTGCAGGGGTTGAGTTGTCATGATGCTGATGATGATGTCACTGGCGATGATGATGATGATGATGATGATGTCACTGGTGATGATGATGATGTCACTGGCGATGATGAAGATAATGATGAAACTGTTGCTGCTCAAATCAGTTGACTGCATTGCATGCTTCTGAAACGAAACACCAACGAAACGAAACGAAACGAAACATTTTGTAACGAAATGTGCCTCGGTGTATGGAAAATATCTTAACAGATCATGTAAATTTAAACTGCGCGGTAAACACTGCCCCTCGTTGAATTGCTACGTAATAAAATTTTACATCCACTTTTTCAAAACTGAAAATTGAACCTCTCCACGTGGGTATGAATATAAATGACTATCGTCGTTATCATCATCGTCTTCATCATCATCATCGTCGTCACCATCTTTATCATCATCATCGTCGTCATCATCAAGCTCAAGATAGCGAGATGATGATGGCAATTGAGTGAGGCACAGACGTGTGGTTCGTGGTTCAGATCGAGTCAGCTCTTCACAGACCTGGCAAGAAGGCAGTCTTATAGAATGATGTGTATCTGATCCAGGCCCGTACGTTATAAAAAACAGATTGTATGGAAATTAGCATATAGCGCTAAAGGGTCATTAGATATGTGCTGCGTGCATATTTTCCTTTAATGAATAATTAGCATATGCGCCGTGCAGTTAATGAGCCATTAACATATCACGTATATGTCGCATTAAGCTAACGGAATCGATACACCGTCACTTGCATTCCACCAACCCATTGCCACAGGAAACATCACAAATAGCCTAATATATATT
>NW_008704734.1:9241-9667 GCF_000326865.2 Helobdella robusta | reverse complement strand
TATCACAATCATCATCATTATCATCATTACAACAACAACTACAACAACAACTGCAACAACAACTGCAACAACAACTGCAACAACAACAACAACGACAGCAACAACTGCAGCAACAACAACATTAACAATAATAATAATAAACATAATAGCAATAATAATAATAATAACAACAATAATAATAAAAATAATAATTACAACAATGATAATAATGAACAACAGTTGTCCAGATCAGCTCGACTAGAACGGCTTCCTTCATGTACACGTTGAAGGACCACAGGAGGGAAAGTTCTCTGCTGCTTATCAACTCCATGGAGTGCCCGTACCACGTGCAGGTGCTGATGA
Organism: Helobdella robusta; assembly: GCF_000326865.2. Lineage (NCBI taxonomy): Eukaryota > Metazoa > Annelida > Clitellata > Rhynchobdellida > Glossiphoniidae > Helobdella > Helobdella robusta. The sequence continues at coordinate 9,325 of NW_008704734.1, read as the reverse complement.
TGATGACGACGATGATGATAATGATGATGAAGATGACGACGACGACGATGATGATTATGACGATGATTAAGCGATTGGCTGGTT
>NW_008704734.1:5053-6247 GCF_000326865.2 Helobdella robusta | reverse complement strand
TCCACTTATACATTTATCTATCTATATACATGAATATATATATATATATATATATATATATATATATATATATATATATATATATATGGCAGTTATATTTTTTGTCTATTCGTTCATTCATTCGTTTAACTGACATACTCAATCACTCAATCATCCGTCCATACATCCATCCATTCATTCATTTATCCATACATTCATTCATCTATACATTCATTCATTCATTCATTCATTCATCCATTCATTCATTCATTCATTCATTCATTCATTCATCCATTCATTCATTCATTCATTCATTCATTCATTCATTCATTCATCCATTCATTCATTCATCCATTCATTCATTCATTCATTTATCCAGCCCATAAGAAGATGCATGCGATCATTATAACCGTGATGAATCTGATGTTTATAATCATGCTCATGGTCCTCATATATGCGAAATACTCCGGTTATAAATTTTTTTTATTTTGTAATTATTTAATTAGTAGTTAATTAATTAATTAGTAATTAAATAATTAATTTGATTAATTATTTATCAAAATGATTGTATTTTAGATAATTTTATTTCAAATTTATTTTAATCCAATTTTAGTTGTTGTTTCTGTGATTTCTTTAAGAATGTTGATTGAGTCGGAAAATTTTGTTTCGTAACATGGCAAAAGTTGATTTGAAATTATTCTGGGCCTAAATCTGAAAATGAATTTTTCAAATTTTTTAATAAATTAATTTTAGGGCTATTTAATTCTAATTATTGTTAATCATAAATTAAATGTTTTTATAATAAATTTACATTTTGATGATTAACAAAAATTTTTTTTTAAATTTTAGTGACGACCAGAATTAAGTTTCGAGAAGAGAAAATAAAGAAACAAATTTGACACTACTTTTACTGCTACTAATAATAATAATTCTACTACTACTACTACAACAACAACTACTACTTATACAACAAACACCTCTACTACTACTTCTCCCACTACTACTACTACTACTACTACTACTACTACTACTACTACTACTACTACTACTACTACTACCACTACCACTACAACAACAACAACAACAACTACTACTACTACCACTACAACAACAACTACTACTACTACTACTACAACTACTACTACTACTACTAATACTAATGCTGGTGGCTACTCCTTCTTCTAACATTACTACGATAATACAAAATTTATTGTT
>NW_008704734.1:2048-4622 GCF_000326865.2 Helobdella robusta | reverse complement strand
CATCCGTCCGTCCATCCATCCATCCATCTATCCATCTATCCATCCGTCCATCCATCCATCCGTCCGTCCATCCATCCATCCATCTATCCATCTTTCTTCATAACTCCTCTCGACATCCTCTTGATTTCATCTTCTCCGTACCGGAACCATATCCAGGACTCATCATCGCTGATGCTTTTAGCTCCAGAACTATGATTGGAAAAATAATAATAATAACCATAATAATGATAATAATAATAATAACAATAATCTAAATAAACCAGAAGGACCTCTTATAAAACTTAACACTGGAATGATTTTCCTCCATGCATATGAAGTCAACCTTCTTTATACCTTCACCATCCGCTATCTGATGATGATTATTATTTATTATTATTTAGTATTATTTGTTATTGTTGGTGTTATTTTTTTTTATTATTATTAATTATTACGAAACTAATGATGATGATAATGTGAGTATGACCTCACATTGAGTGATGACGTCATACATCATATTTAAAAATAACTTTTTTTTTATCTTTCCTAGCTGTAGCAGAGCGATCGATGCAATAAAAAAATTAAAATAATTACGTAAGAAGAAAATAATTATGAAAAAACATTTAGCAATAAAAGCATAATAAAAAGATTCTAAAAATAGCCAGCCAATCAGAAACCTGCATAAATCTTTCCATCAATTTGGACCCAACTCTCTCGCCCCTGTACTTTTCCCTCACGAACCACAGTTCCAGGTGCATTATCCTTCCGTAGAATGAATGGAATGTATCCATGAATATTAACAGGCCAAGTAGTGGCTGCTGTTTAGTCGTCGTTGCTGTCGCTACTGCTGCTGCTGCTGCAGTGTGGTTGTTGTGGTGTGGTGGATATGATGATTTATTGAAGGAAAATTGCCTTATTCAAAGTTTAATGACTGAGCACTTAAATACATTTTATTATTATTATAATTATTTTTTTTAAATATTTTATAATTATTATCTCGTATAAAACAACATTCATTATAATATTAATTATTCATTAATATTATTGATTATTCATGATTATAATATTAACAACGTGAAAAATCTCACTGCCATCATCACCATCGTTGCAATATTCGGCCACAAGACATCTGAAACTTGGGTTCGGACCGAAGCCTTCTTTCTCTAGTACTTAATTAACATAATTTATTCATTCATTCATCACTCCATTATAATAATTTATTCATTCATTCATCACTCTATTATAATAATTTATTTATTCATTCATCACTCTATTATAATAACTTATTCATTCATTCATCATTCAATGGTGTAATGGTTAATGATCCAGGTAGTGCTGTGGTGTGGATTCAGAGATATTTATAACATGTACCGTGTGTTTGTTGTTGATTCTTCTAAAAAATATCGGAGAGAGAATTCGTAAAAACAAAAAAGCGAATAAAATAAGTAATTAATTGTAAAGATACGTTAAAGGGTTTTAAAAACAATGGCAGACAAATTTGCCAGAAAAACTGACAACAAATTAATATTTATAATAGGGACTCTCCACAGAAAGGTCACTTTATTTGGGTCACAAATTTTTTCTACCCCTTTTACCCCTCTCAAAGCGTGACCTTCTTTGTGGAGAGTCCCCACATTGTAAGAATTGGTATGCAAAAAATTCAAACTTGGGACGGTTATTGTAGGCTGGTTGCCTATGTTTTGGAATTCTGCCAACTCCTGTTGTTGTGAAACATATTTTATGATAATGACGATGGTGATAGTAAAGATATATATTATCATAATTTATGTCAATATCATCATCTACTCCATAATCATCATTTCGTCATCGTTGTCATCAGTTAGCAGCATCGTCACCATCATTACACTCACCATCATTAAACTCACCTCCTTATCACCACCATCCAACTCACCTGAATCATGTTTCTGATTTCCCCGCAATCTTCCTTCCTACTCCACCTCACGTTCACTCTATTTTTCATTCCTTCATCGCCTCCTTTCTCCTTCATTGTCTCTTTATCCATTTTTTTTTATTTTTCGTCTTCTGGATGAAATGTTCCACTTTAATAAAGGTTTCGTTTTGTAAACTTCATGAATTGAATACACGCTAATAATCATCAATACAATCAATCAATCAATCAATCAATCAATCAATCAATCAATCAATCAATCAATCAATCAATCAATCAATCAATCAATCAATCAATCAATCAATCAATCAATCAATCAATCAATCAATCAATCAATCAATCAATCAATCAATCAATCAATCAATCAATCAATCAATCAATCAATCAATCAATCAATCAATCAATCAATCAATCAATCAATCAATCAATCAATCAATCAATCAATCAATCAATCAATCAATCAATCAATCAATCAATCAATCAATCAATCAATCAATCAATCAATCAATCAATCAATCAATCAATCAATCAATCAATCAATCAATCAATCAATCAATCAATCAATCAATCAATCAATCAATCAATCAATCAATCAATCAATCAATCAATCAATCAATCAATCAATCAATCAATCAGTCAATCAATCAATCAATCAATCAATCAATCAATCAATCAATCAATCAATCAAT
>NW_008704734.1:0-827 GCF_000326865.2 Helobdella robusta | reverse complement strand
CGCAGATCCTGTGGATTAACCCCAACGGCAACAGTAGGTGTGAGATCGTGATATTGAGAAAACAATTGCAAAGTGTGATCAATTGTAATCAACCAGGATCATTTCCAGTTTTAGATAAATATGAACTCAAACAATACCGCCTCGTTGAATGTCTTATAAAGAAGTTAATTAATGCAAAATGGGCAAACAATTTCAATGAAATTTGCATTTCTGAAAACCTCGTTCCTAAATATATATATATATATATATTTATTTATTTATTTATTTGTTTATTTATTCATTTCTCTCTTTCTTTCATTCTTTCTTTTTTCATTATTTATTTTTTACAATTATTTATTTAATTATTTAATAATTATTATTATTTATTTATTTATTCTTTTTAATCAATAAAAAACAAAACAGGCAAAGTAGTTCAGAGTCATTTGAGCAGTACTTCGTGGTTCCGAGCTGGTTGTGGGCGCGATACAAGGAGGACCTGATGGAGAGGATGTGCGACAAGGCTGCCTACACTCGCCTCCTCCACGGACTCGGGTTCGATTTCATCCTTCTCCCACAACACCCACTAAGTGACGTCACCAAGAAGTATTTCATCTATCAAGATATGCAGAGGTTTTTATTATATGTATGTAGAATTAGGTTTGAGCATGTCGTACGTTCAATTATTAAGAGATGTCACTGCATTCTTAGCTTTGAAAACATTAACTAAGTATAAGATGAAAATGCAATGATATTTTTTAATAATTTTATGTATAAAGTTAAGCCTAACCTGGCAGTTTGAACTAGAGACATGAAAATTAATTTAATAGATGGTTGATATGATGAAGAAT
>NW_008704733.1:0-1165 GCF_000326865.2 Helobdella robusta | reverse complement strand
ATGTTGTTGTTGTTGTTCATGATGATGATGATGATTATGATAATGATGATTATGAGTTGTAGCAGCAAAAGCCGCAGAGGTTGCTGTTGTTGTAGCCGTAGTGGTAGCGACAGAAGCAGTGGTAATAATTATAATAGTAGTAGTATTGGAGATAGCACAATCAATATTTAGAGTAGTTGCAGAAGTAGTTGTAGTAGTAATAGTAATAAATAGTAGTAGTAGCAGTGGTAGTAGCAGCAGAAGTAACTTATAACACTACAATAACCTTTTAAATGGTTGGCTGGTCAAAGAGTCAACCCTTCAGGCTTTCTGTTACATAGTTCGGTGTGTGAGTGTAAGTTCAATTCTTTATTCTTCGTCGTCGTTGTAATCATTCATTTTTTTGTCATTATTATTATTTATTCTTCTTTTTCTTCTCCTTCTTTTCTTCTTCATCATCTTCTTCTTCTACTTCTTCTTCTTCTTCTTCTTATTATTATTATTATAATTATTCTTATTATTCTTATTAATTATTATTATTAATGTCATTAGTTTTGTTTAAATTGCAAATGTTTGATTATACTGACGATGAAATATTAATAATAGGATGATGATAAAAACTGTACACCCATGATAATGATGGCTGTAAAACGAGGACGACGACGACGACGATGATGTCTCGACTACATCAAACATCACGCACAAAAGCTATTAGATTCACATTTATTAACATTCACCGTAACGGCATTCAAGCTTACATGCATACAAACATACAAACATACAAACGTACATGCATATACAAACATACATAGATACATACAAACATACATGCATACAAACATATAGAGATACAAACATACATGCATACAAGCATACATAGATACAAACATGCAAACATACATGCATGCAAACATACAGAGATACAAACATACAAACATACATGCATACAAACAAACATAGATCAAAACATATACAAGCATACAAACACACATAAATACAAACATTCACATACATACAAACAAACATACATACTATGTTTTTATTACGGCTTGATCTTGAAACATTTTAATCGTTACCATGTTTCATAATTGGATTTAATTATTATCGTTATAATAATAATAATTTTAATTACTTTTATTATAATTATTATTATTATTATAACATGATAATTATTATCATTACTGTT
>NW_008704732.1:0-1166 GCF_000326865.2 Helobdella robusta | reverse complement strand
CAAGTGATGATGATGGTGAAGAAGAAGATGATGACGATGATGATTCTGATGATAATCTATATCACGTCAATTATATCATATATCTGTATCGCAAATCTGTATCTATAATGGATCTATATCAGTATCAATTGTTTTTATTACTATTATTAATATTATTATCAATCTCATCATCACCATCATCACCATCACCACCATCATCATCGCCATCATTATCATCATCTGCATCACCATCATCATCATCACCACCACCATCATCGCCATCATTATCATCATCTGCATCACCATCATCACCATCACCACCACCATCATCATCATCATCATCATCATAATCTCATGAGTAACAATACTAACACACCCACTATTACGCAATCATTATTCCATCATCATTATAATAATAATGATAATAATAATATTAAGAAGAATTATGATAATAATAATAATAATTATGGGAACTCTTTTTATAGTAGTCATCAAAGCTCAAAATATAAAACCAATTACCATAAATATACGGAATGTTTATAGTCATCCATGCTCATCAATTATATACGAAGACAAGGATGATAAAATATGATATAAAAATTGTACATGTAATAGTGATTATTATTACAATAATATTATACGGTGAACAAGAAATTGGACAATTTTCCGCTTGTTCAAATCCCAAGTGACTTGAATTGATTTAAGGGAGACTTGATATAAGTCCATCTGTATGTATGTCTGTATCTATGTATGTATGTATGTATGTATGTATGTATGATATGGATTATAATATAATAATAATAACAATAAGAGCCACGAGAATGATGAAGATGATAATTTTGAAGACGACGATGATAGTGATATAATATTTATGATGGTTGTGATGATGATGATGACGAGAATAACGATTACAGGGTTTATGATATTCATAATAATAATTATTTTTAATTATTGCTATAATAATAATAATAATAATAATAATTATTATTATTATTATGACTGGGTTGATGAGTGATTAGTTGGTGACGTGTTTTATATCATCCACTTATCTATCGCTTCAAAACTCACAAATGAAGCGTCTATTTTTGAAAAATTAATTAATAACATGTGTGTGCGCGAAAGTGTGTGTCTTTGTGTGTGTGTGTATGTGTGGGTGAGTTTGTGTGTGTGTGTGTGTGTGTTTGATT
>NW_008704731.1:0-1166 GCF_000326865.2 Helobdella robusta | reverse complement strand
TCAGATAAAAAATTCAATTAGCAGGAGTGTCATTGATTTGACACTTGACAATTGATACTTTGGGTGGTCATGTAATGACGTATTTTTTCCTAGTGAGTGGTTTTGTTTTTTACAGCTGTTATTTTTGCGAATACAGACTCGAATAGATTAAAACAGTATTTTCTAATTTACAAAACTGCTTTTAATTTTTCACAAATTAATAAATAACTTTTATTCAATTATTACTAATCAAACCTATAAATAACAAATTTAAAATATCGAGTTTGAGTATTGCATTGCTATGGCTATTGACATTGAGACATAAATTAATTTTTATTGCTTTATAAAATAATTTCACCCGAGCGCACACTCTTACATGGTCTCCGTTGCTGATCTAATAAATTTTAATTGTTCGATAATAGTGTTATAACCGTGCTACCGAACGCACTAGATTCTAGCGTATTGTAAAATGTTCTAGTGACTGGAGCATTCTAGAGTATGCTAGAATCGGACCATCTAGAAGAATCTAGAAACGACGCTTGCGAAGAGTATATGAGCGCACGTCGCAAGAAAATTAGCGATTAGTGATATTCGTGATTAGTGAAATTCGTGGTTTTGTGATTTTGTGAATAGCGATTCGGTGAATTATTTAAAGCGATATTTGATTTGTTTGTTGACGTTGTCATAGCGATAGATTTTGAACAATTTAAAAGTTAATTGTTGCGTTAGTTTGAATTTGCTGGAAATAAACGATTAGTTGATTTCTTCTGTAAATAAAGTTTAATAACTAATAACTGTTTGGAGTATTTTATTCAATCGAAGATTTGAACCCGTCGCATCGTAAATCGGTTGCGACGGCGAGTACTATAACATTCGTGTCAGAAGTGGGATCTTCGACCAGCGAATTACTACTCATAGAAAAAGAATACGATGTCAAAACTGTGTGGTCTGAACGTAGTTCAGCTACGAGAAAAACTACAGAAACGAAGCCTTGTCACAAGTGGCAACAAAGAAGTACTAGTAGCACGTCTGAGAGAAGCTCTCATTGACGAAGGTAAGAACCCAGACGAATTCAAGTTTGATGATGCTGACGAAGACAATGAAATTAGCACAAGCACGTTTACAACCGCTAAAATGATGGAACTTCTGCTTAGTATGTCAACTGAAATGAAACAGATCAAAGAACA
>NW_008704730.1:6122-9308 GCF_000326865.2 Helobdella robusta | reverse complement strand
CACTGACTTCTGCCAAGCATCGATTAGATAATTCTTTCAAATCAAGTTCATTAGAGGCTGCATCTCTCATTCCACTGTTTACAAGACTCCGGTAGTAGCCTGAAATTTGACTGAATGTTTTCTTATCTATCTCATAACGACCACCTTTCTGAGAAATTAGTATAATGGTTTGTTGTCCTGCTGAACTATCAACTTTCTCAGTCTGTGCATCAGCTGTCTCCAGCATTATCCCCCAAAAAATCCTGAACCCAACTTTTAAAGTTTAATTTAAAAAAAAACTTACTTTAGATCCAAAATTTTAAATTTGCAACCATTTTTAAATTTAAACAAATTTAATTTTAAAATAGTTAATAAAATATCTATTAGGCTGGACACCATACTATACATTATATTATATACATTTATACAGCAAACAAAGAGGAGAAACGAACCAATGTTGAAATGTTAAATAGTTTTTAAAAACGGTTGTCTTTCAATTTTATATAATATATATTTTTTCAAGATTTACCATTTATTACTTTACTAGTTTACTCATACTGTTTACTTTGTGATTTATAAATTGTATACTACTTAATTAAACTTACCTATTTTTAACATTTAACAAATCTTTATTCAAGTCGTACTTTTTTAATAAGTCGTCAGCGGTTCACAGCGGCAAAATTGCATCATATTTTCTTATTACAAATTGTGTCCGTCGTTATTTTATTTCATCTGCAATTTAATTTTCTAACCTTCATTCAGCTTTGAAATTTTTAACTTGGCGCGCAACTATAAATTGATGAAAAGTTAACCTTTGAATTTTTAAAAGTGAATACAGATAAGCAGAACAATTTAAATTCGCTATCTCTCTGAATTATCTCTTTTCATTTTTTTTATTATTTTTCAAAATATGAATATTTTGAATTATGCTTATAACTATGCTGAAACGCCGTTAATCAATCAAACAAACAATCATTGAAATTGAATTGAAACATGGGAAGTATAAGGAGACGTTCTATCTCAAGGTTGACTGTAATGGAAATTGTTCTATTACATGATCACGTGGAATAAGTACTAGCACAAAGCACGTGTGCTTACCTAGGAGAGAGCGCCGTATGGTCTCGTGGGTCGATTACTAGACCAAAGTACAAGCGCTTACCTAGGAGAGAGCACCGTGCATGCCTATAAATAGCCTACGCAAATAAGTTAGCTCTCTTTCCTTTATGTGGCTCTTGGGTCGGAGTTGACGTTAGTAAAATTGAGTATTGTATTGTTGCATTTTCATTAATTTTGTTTATTCGAATAATTATTTAGTTAGGTTTTAATAAAGGAGGATTAATAATATATCTGTCGTTGTGTTTAGTTAATATCGAACCCGTTACATTGGTACCAGAAGTGGGGTAGTTATTTAATTGGTGATTAATTAAATAACTAATAGGACGTTTTGACATTTATATAAAAAGATTAATTAAATACTTAGTTATAAGTTGTTACATTTGTTGTACGTTTGTTGTAAGTTGAGAATTCAGAATTATAATGGATCGATTGACGAAGATGAAACAACAAAAATTACAACGTCTGTCGAACGAACAAATAACAAGGAAGCTACTGAAGAGATCAATCGACGAAGCCAGTGTACGATTGATGAGCCGATCACAGCTGTTAGAAACGTGGGCCACAATTTTGGCGGACAGCGCTGATTCTCCATGCAGTGTTGCGGCGGAGGGCGCTGTGTCGAAAGATGCTGAAGGTGGATTGACCTTATACGAAAGGAAACAGTTAGAAATGGAGTATAGGCTTCGAGAAGCGGAGATTGGTAGACAAAGAGAAAAAGATGAGAGGGAATATAAGCTCAAAGAAGCAGAGATGGCCAGACAGCGTGAAAGAGATGAAGCAGAGATGGCCAGACAGCGTGAAAGAGATGAAGCAGAGATGGCCAGACAGCGTGAAAGAGATGAAGCAGAGATGGCCAGACAGCGTGAAAAAGATGAAGCCGAATTCAGGCTTAAGAGTCAAGAATTAGAAATTCGACGACTAGAGGTAGAAGGTATGAATAATCGAAGAGTGGCCAATGATGCTAGTGAGGATAATAACACGATAAAACTAATGCAACAGACTCGATTTTTCGCGGAGTCGTTAAAACATCTGATAGGAACGTGTCCGTTAGAGCCAAGAGATATTCCTGCATTCTTTGAACACGTAGAGAAAATTTTTCGAAACTATCACGTAGACGGAGAAATTAAAGCCAATTTGTTGATAATGAGTTTGAACGAAAAGGCCAAAACGTGGTTACATACTATTTCCGCCGACGGTCTGAAGGATTATAGCGAAATTAAAAGACTCATTCTGCAGGAGTTCAGGTTGAACCCGACAAAATTGAGAGATGAATTCTTTGCCCTGAGAAGACAGAAAAGCGAATCGTACACGAGTTTCGGGGCGAAATTATACGGCACGCTGAACCACTATTTTCAAAGCCGTAACATTACGGGATTAGAAGATGCAATGAAATTGATATGTGCAGATAGAATGAAAGAGTTGCTATCAAGACATACTCTGGAATTTATTTTGTCACAAGAGCAAGCAGCTTCCTGGATGAGTCCTGACGTGTTGGCACAAACGATCGACAAATATGAAACTGCCATGAACATGAAAGTTTCGAGCGACAATACATGTATGCCGGAGAGTATCAATCAGATACAATCATTTCGAGAAAATGAGCACCAGATGTATAGAAGTAGCAACAACAAATCAGCTTCACCCAAACAAACCTGTTTTTCTTGCGGGAAGATTGGTCATATTGCAAAGCACTGTACATGGAAAAATAGAATTACACCTACGGCCACTAAAAACGTCATGCGCTGTGAGACGGACAAAAAAACGCAGAGACCAGTTGAAATCGAATCACCAATAAGAACAAAGGAAGTTGTCATTGAAGCAAACAAATTTTATGATCGCAAGTACATCGAAGTAAATATTAACGACGAGATTGATCAAAAGGCGTTAATTGATAGTGGATCAGAAATATGCTGCATCAGTGAAGAGATCAGCTACCAGTTAAAATTACAGCCGGTAGACACTATAGCAATAAAGGGAATTGGACAACATTTCGACCATACGAAAGGTGTATGGATTCAGATCAAACCTACTTGTAAGGATAAGACACAAACAAATATTGCGCCAGTAGTGAAGATATATTGCGCAATTGTT
>NW_008704730.1:0-3106 GCF_000326865.2 Helobdella robusta | reverse complement strand
AACGATGCACCCGATCACCGAGTTGACTAAGAAATCACCATCGAATCGAATAATATGGTCCACCAACCATCAGAATGCATTAAATCTGATGATTCAGAAGTTGAAGGATGCCACCGTATTGAACACCATAGATTACCAACGAGAGTTTGGATTAATAACAGATGCAAGCGAATGTGCGGTAGGTTGTTGTTTAATTCAATGGGGCAACGACAAGAAAGAAAAACCTATTGCGTTTGCTAGTCGCAAACTGACCGATGTTCAAAAACGATGGTCCACGATCGAAAAGGAAGCATACGCGATAGTTTGGGCTCTTCAGAAATTCCGCTCGTGGATTTGCCTATCCAAAATCAAAATTTTTACAGACCATAATCCATTAACATACCTGACGGAATCGACACCAAAAAGTTCAAAGCTTACACGTTGGATATTGGCCCTTCAAGAGTATAATATACAATTCTGTTATCGTCCGGGTTCACGTAACGTTGCCGATTTTCTCTCCAGGATATAAAAGTCAAGAAATATTATTGTTTTTTTTTTTGTAAGTGTGATGAATGTTACATTCATCCTCCTAGGCGTTGGAGGTATGTAATGGAAATTGTTCTATTACATGATCACGTGGAATAAGTACTAGCACAAAGCACGTGTGCTTACCTAGGAGAGAGCGCCGTATGGTCTCGTGGGTCGATTACTAGACCAAAGTACAAGCGCTTACCTAGGAGAGAGCACCGTGCATGCCTATAAATAGCCTACGCAAATAAGTTAGCTCTCTTTCCTTTATGTGGCTCTTGGGTCGGAGTTGACGTTAGTAAAATTGAGTATTGTATTGTTGCATTTTCATTAATTTTGTTTATTCGAATAATTATTTAGTTAGGTTTTAATAAAGGAGGATTAATAATATATCTGTCGTTGTGTTTAGTTAATATCGAACCCGTTACAGTTGACCTAGAAGCAATTACGTCATCGTGCTGTATTTTTATGCCGTAAACAATTATAATGCATCAATTATAATAGATGCGTGACGTCATTGCTTTCATAAGAGCTTACATGCAATGGAAAGATATGACAGGGCAATTCCAGTTTAAAACTCCTCTGCCAATTGTATTCCAACTTGGTAATTGTAACTGATGAAAGTCAGATGTAAAATCAAACAAATGTTTAATCAGTTTGTTAGTCAATCAATCAATCGATGAAATCTATTTTCAAACACTGTTTTTTTTTAAGATAAACAATGGCTCGATACAATCACTGTCTTAAAAACAGTTCGTGTGTTTGTAGCTATTTATTTTCTTTATTATTAATTTATTTTTCAAGTAATATTTGTTTCATATAACCATTCATTTGGTCACTTCACTTTGTCCTTATATATTCGGCTATCCCTTTATATATTTATCCCTATATCCATCTAACCAGTCGCCACTTACCACTTCATTTAGTCATTCAACTATCTATTCAACTACCGTTTTTTTTATTCATTCATTCATTCATGTTGTTGATGTTGTTGTTGTTGTTGCTGCTGCTGTTGTTATTGCTGCTGCTGCTGCTGCTGCTGTTGTTGTTGTTGCTGTTGTTGTTGTTGCTGTTGTTGTTGATACGTCTGAGATTTTATTGAAAAAATTAATGAAATAATAAAAACAATAACAACAATAAGTAAAATAAATAAGCAAATAAATGAACAAAAATTGCTGCTATAGATTACTAAACAGATGAATGTGTATAATAGATAGAGAGACGAGCGAAAACATTGTCGCCCTGATATCTTATATCGTGAATTTTGTAGGGTTGTGCAAAGTTGCTCAAGCAAATAGCTAAAAAGGTGCATCCTTTCTACTGTTGAAAAATGAAAAGAGCAGCAGTCTTTGCAGATTCCAGACATTCCAAAAATGAATGTGGATGACTTTTGTGGACAGCAGCTTACCACGCAAAAACATCGGATAAAGAAAATAATACATTTATTCAAAATTTATTTATTCAAAATTTATTTATTCAAAATTTATTTATTCAAAATTCATTTATTCAAAATTCATTTATTCAAAATTTCTGAGACCACTAAATAACATTAACCTGAAGCTTCCATGTGATGTTTTCTGTATAAAAGTAACTATCCACAGACCTAAACAAACCTAACAGCAATATATATACACAGTAACAATAAGATAACAACAACGCAACAACAACATCACATCAACAACATCACAACAACAACATCAACAACGGAACATCATCACAACAACAATAACAACATTCGTCGTTTGCTCAAGAACTCAAATGTGCCATGTTAAAGATGCAACCGTGTAATCTTGCTTCTCATTGGCTCCTACCAACCAATTAGAACAGAGCGGACTGTCAAGATGAATCCTGATTGGACATGTCCGACAATCAGTTGCACGCGGTTTTTGATATAAAGTTGTTGGAAAGCGATCTCGTGATTTATATCATTATGATTACAATATTACGAAAACATTTTTTCTGAATTTAGCAAGAAATTAAATTTATTTATTAATTTATTAAAAAAAGTACTTGCTAGATTGCCTGATTAAAAAGAGCATTTAACTTGTTGGTCACAGTTCAGTTTTGAATTTCAGAAATCATCTTCTGTGATTAGGTTGACATGTCCCTGCGCTATTAAAATTTTTATTGGAATAAATTATATTATCTAATGTAACTAAATAGGATAATAATAACCGAAAAAAATGGTCTGCAACTTTTTGTCAAATTCAACATGAAAAATAATTTCATAATGTATAATGTTTCAATAAAACATTATACCATTTTCAATAGAATTAAATTTTTTTAATTGAATTACTATTTATGAGTAGAATAAATAGACCTAAGATGTAAATTATATTATAAAAATTGTTGTTGTCATGAAGTTTGATTTCAGCCACCTCGCTCAATCCATCCTCAACGAACAGGAATATAACCAGCAGCAGCAGCAACAACAACAGCAACAACTGGAACATCAGAAACACAACCATCTTTTGAGATTTCACGACAACCAACAAAGAAAACAGAATTGTTTTCATGGCTACCATCATAAACATCCTTTTCCTCAACATTTTTTTAAACATGACTTGTCTGCATTCTACCATCAAACCAACGCTCGCCA
>NW_008704728.1:0-1167 GCF_000326865.2 Helobdella robusta | reverse complement strand
CGATGATGATGATGATGGTGATGATGATGATGATGATGGTGATGATGTGATGATGACGACGGTGATGATGATGATGATGAAAATGATGACGATGATGGCGATTGTTTCAAAATAATTAATAAATGAAACGAACAAATAACCGCCAGATATAGTAATCAAGTGGATGGTAATAATGAGAAGATTTCCAATTTGACTGTCAATTGAGATCTATTTTTCAAAAATTTTTTTTTATGATGATGATGATGATGGTGTTTTTTTTATGTTGATGATGATGATGATGGAGTTAAAGATGATGAAGATAATGATGATGATTAAAATGATGAAATAATAATATTATTAAATTATTCATATGAAATTATTGTTATTTAAAAAAATAATAAATTCAAAATAGATAGATGTGTGTGTATGTGTGTTGTGTACAAATTTGTATTGTATGTATATATGTGTGTGTATGTATGTATAGATGTATGTTAGTTTGTATGTAAGTATCTATGTATAGTTCTTGTTGTATGTTTGTCAATACAATCATATGTATGTTTGCTGGGCTGCTGTTCATTTGCCTGTGTGTTTTGCATGTAATTAAAGTTGTATATTTTGTCTATGTTTGTCTTTGTATTTTGCATTTGTATAGTGTATTTAATCGTCTATACAGACATGCAAATGTGTAGGTATTCAAATATGTATGTGTAGTGTATTATAAAGTACTTTTATTGAATTGTATAAATATTGTATGTATGTGTTTGTGTTTGAGTGTGTGCGTATGCATGTATGTGCGTGTGTGGTGGTATGTCTAAATTCGAATTCGCATTTAGCAGGGGGCAGAGGATGTTAAGACATAATGTTGACGATAATGATCTGAGTTAAATGACTTGGAATTATCAAGGGCCATCTGTCATGGCGTGTTGATGTTGTTGCTGTCATAGTGTTGTTGTTGTTGATGTTGTTGCTGTCATAGTGTTGTTGTTGTTGATGTTGTTGCTGTCATAGTGTTGTTGTTGTTGATGTTGGTGTTGTTATAGTGTTGTTGTTGCTGTTGTTGTTAATGTTGATGTTGATGTTGTTGTTAATGTTATAGTGTTGTTAATGTAAAAATGTAGCTGTTATTAATTTGGTTGTTGTTAATGTTTCTGTTGTTTGTTGATGTTATTGTTGTGATGTTGTTGTTAT
>NW_008704727.1:0-1167 GCF_000326865.2 Helobdella robusta | reverse complement strand
AGGGAAGAGAAAATTGAGTGAAACAGAGAGAGAGAGAGGGGGGTGGAAGATAAAAAAGAGCGAACGAGGGAAAGAGAGAAAAAGAGAGAGAAAGAAAAAGCAGGGAAAGAGAAAAAGAGAAAAATATAAAAAAAAATAATGAATGAAAGATAGATAGATAGAGAAAAAAAGATAGACAGTAGGAGTGCAAAAAGAGAAAACCATTGAAAAAAAACCAACGCAGAATAGAATGGAAGAGAAAAAGAGAGAGAAAGAAAAAGAGAGAGAGAGAGAAAGAGAGAGTAAGGAAGCAGAGAGCAAAAACCATTGATGAAAAATAAACATTGTATGATAGAAGGTGAAAAAAGAAATAAAAAGAGAGAAATGTATAATAAAAAAAATTGAATAAAATTAAAAAAAATGAGAAAGTTAATATGGAAAAGAGAACGAGAGAATGACGTTGAAATTGTTAAAAGAGCGAAACAAGAATAAAAAAGTTAGTTGGTGATGTATATAGTATCTCTCTCTCTCTCTCTCTTTCACTCTCTCTCTCTCTTTTTCTCTTTTTTTCTCTGTCTCTCTCTGTTCTCTCTCTTTTTCTCTTTCTTTCACTTACTCTTCTTGATACGGCATGGTGACGCATGTATTGCGAAAAAAAAAATAAAACAAAATGAAGAAACGAAGAAAAGAAAATATATTTAAAAAAAGAGAAAGAGGGAAAGAATTTATGAAGGAAAGAAAAACCGAGTGAGAAAGAGAGAGAAAGAAAAAAAGAGAGAGAAAGAAAAAAAGAGAGAGAAAGAAAGAAAAAGAGCGAGAGGAAAAGAGATAAAAGTAGAAAGCCAGAGAGGTGAGAATGTTATAGAGAAACGGCTACAAAAATCTGAAGTGCTGAAAAAATGATAATAAAAACAAATAAAAATAATAAAAACAAAAAAACGAAAAAACAAAATATCGAAAAAATATCGAAAAATGAGAAACACGTACAAAGCAACAAAGCGAAAAAAAATATTTTGATGCCAGCCAGAAATTTGAAAAGCCATTGAAAGAGAATGAGAAAGATGAAAGAAGGAGAGAGAGAGAAAGAGAGAGAAAGAGAGAAAAGAAAGAAAGTGAGAAAGAGAGGTTGGAATGGAATTCTGTTTCATTTTTTTCGTTATTAAAATCGTCAGCAATGGCGGACAATCT
>NW_008704726.1:0-1168 GCF_000326865.2 Helobdella robusta | reverse complement strand
GGTTGGTTGGATGGTTGGTTGGTTGGTTGGTTGGTTGGTTGGTTGTTTGGTTGGTTAATTATTGTGCAGCTTGATCGATCGAGAGGCTGGCGAGTGATGTTTTAAGCTTTCTCGAGATTTTTGCAAAGAGATTTTCATCATCATTTTCATCATTACTATAACCGTCGTTATCATTCCAACTATAATCATCGTCATTTTTACTGACGTCATCATCATCATCATCATCATCATCATCATGACTGCTTCAGGCTGGCGGGAGTGATGAACAGATGGGAAAAAGTGAAACAGCAGACGACCCTGAGACTTCAGAAGTTGAACGACTCCAAAGATTACCAGCAGTTCCTATTGGCCGTTCATGATGTTGGTGGTGGTGGTGGTGGTGGTGGTGGTGGTGGTGATGACGATGATGATTCTGATGACGATGATGATTCTGATGACGGTGATGATTCTGATGACGATGATGATTCTGATGACGGTGATGATTCTGATGACGATGATGATTCTGATGACGGTGATGATTCTGATGACGGTGATGATTCTGATGATGGTGATGATTCTGATGACGATGATGTTGGTGCGACGATGTGATGATGGTAGTGGCGATGTTGATGAGGAAAATGACGTCACCATCCAGGTAACTTCCTGGATAAATGAGAAGATGCAAACGGCCCTGGACGAATCTTACAACGATCCCAGTAACTTGCAGGGGAAGATCCAGAAGAACCAGGCGTTCCAGGCGGAAGTACTCACAAACAGAAGCAGGGTTGATGTGGTCATGAAGGTTGGCTGGTTGGCTGGTTGGTTATTGGTTGATTGGTTGGTCGGTTGGTTTGCAGGTTATATTGTTGGTCAGTTATTTACATATATATATATATATATATATATATATATATATATATATATGTATGTATGTATATATAAATGATATATTTTATTCATGAAATAATTATTTACGTCATCATCATTTTCCTCCATCACCATCTCCAAAAACCCGCCCACCCACGCAGGAAGGAGATAAATTTGTAAGCAAGCAGCATTACGCCAGTGACGTCATAAGGGAGAAGATGATGGAGTTGGAGGGGCTGTGGAAGGATCTGCTGGATGCCACGGAGGAGAAAAAGAGGAGGCTGCTAGAGGCCTATGAGGTTTGTAGTTGAATGGATGGATG
>NW_008704725.1:4736-5687 GCF_000326865.2 Helobdella robusta | reverse complement strand
CGGAAACGCCGACTGACTAATCATATTATCATGTCATTCATTGCTCCTCCAGGCTCACCCTTTACTTTTTTCATCTATCTGGCTGTCTTCTCATTTATTTATTTTTTCATTCATTTATTCACTCATTCATTTATTCATTCATTTATTTTTGTACCCATCTGTCTTTCTATCAAAGTTTTCTTTTATCTAATTACGATCCGTTGGTCTACAATTATTCATTCCTCTACACATCAATCCTTCAGTTGATCTTTTAATTTGTTCATCTCCATCCATTCATGTTGTCATTCATTCGCACTTTCATTCAAACACTCATTTTCAGAATGAATTATTTCAATTCACTTCAATTTTCCCACCCATTCACCTACACGGAAGAGTGAATGCATGCACTGAGTGCTTCAGATGTAGTCGGCATTTATTATCGCATTCATCTCGACAGTTTGTTCATTTGTCACTTTTTCAGACAACTCAGCATGCAAAGAAAATGAAATATATAAAATAAAAATAAACATTTGGTTATATGTGCAAGTTATGTTCTATTGATATATGCAAATAAAATAAACGTTTGGGTATATGAATATGAATACAAGTTACGCATTTGAAACCGTACAAACACATAAACAAAAACACAAAGATATCCATTCACATATACAAACGTATAAGCACACGTGTACACACACAGTGTATGAATTGGCATTGAAAGGCACATTTTTAATAAAATTTCACCATTTAAATCGATTTTTTTATAAATTTTATAAATCTTTTTGTTTATGAAAGATCTGTAACAGTTTGACATTGAATTTTATAATAAGATTTTGTAAAATTTTAAAATCTTAAAATTTTAAAACTTTCAAATCATCTCCCAGTTCGACACCACCTATGATACACACATACACACAAAATAGACACTCGTTTGATCATCTCGTTCATTTTTAATTAAATGTAACTTTTTAA
>NW_008704725.1:0-3005 GCF_000326865.2 Helobdella robusta | reverse complement strand
CACATTTCGTGCTTATTGCAGCGGTTCCTGCGTGTCTGTGTGCTTGAAAATATCCAACTGAATGCCGACATGTGCAATTAACGACAAATCAAAGTGTTAATCCATTTGTTACTTGATGTTTGACGGTTCAGTGTCACTCATCATGTTTTGGTTTTTACATTCATACATACATACATACATACATACATACATACATACATCCATACATACATACATACATACATACATACATACATACATACATACATACATACATACATACATACATACATACATACATACATACATACATACATACATACATACATACATACATACATACATACATACATACATACATACATACATACATACATACATACATACATACATACATACATACATACATACATACATACATACATACATACATACATACATACATACATACGTACATACATACATACATACACAACTCACATACATACATGCGTATATACAAACATACAATCAATATTGATAAATATATAATTTAATATATTTGCTTGGTTAATGTTTCATATGTATGTATGTGTATGTACTCAAATGTGTATAGATTTTTATAATGTACAGATGTGCATGGGTGTTACATATTAAGTTTGGTAGAATTAATTTTCCTTTTTTTTGGTCTCCGAACCATTCATGCTATCTTGTTTTGTTTGATTGAATATTTCTAAGACAAATGCATAAATAATTAATATAAAATATTATCATAATAATATAAATATAAAAATTTATAGTAAAACCAACAATAGCAACAAATTCTGCCATAAATTTCACAGAAATACCAAAAGCAAGAAAAGGAGATAAAATTTATAAGCTTATTGTAATGGGGCTAATGATTGATAAACTTGGTTATCTTGCATCCAGAATAAAAACTTTCGAACGAAATAAGATCTATCAATCTCTCGCTACTACTCTCTCTCTCACTCTCTTTCTCTCTCTCTCTCTCTCTTTCTCTCACACATACATACATACATACGTACATACATAAAGAAGATCTATCATTTTCGCTAATCTCCCTCTCATTATCTGTTTCTCTCTCTGTTACTCTGATTTTCTTTACTCTTAAACTATCTAATTTTCTTTTTTACTCTCTCTTAATAACTTATTTACTGTTTTTTTTCTCTTTCTCTTTCGTTCTCTCTCCTCATTCTCTTTCTCTCATTCTCTCTTTCTCTTTCTCTCTCACTTCTTTCTCTCACTTTTAAAAATGGAAGTTTCCAAGAAGCTGAGATAATTGTACCGTGCCTGCTTACATGCATGTTTGTTGTTGCACTGACACACATGCATCCATGAAGAACATTTTCAAACAATTCAATGTAGAACTAAAACAACGCAAACAGCAATGTAGCAACACGAAGAAACAAACCATAACATTTGGTGTGATGTTGCTGATAGCAGTCATGATGATGATGATGATGATAACATTGATGATGATAGTGATGATGATGATGGTGATGATGATAATGATGATGGTGGTGATTACATTACGTTAACGACGTTGTCGTCTTAATAACGCAGGGATTAAGCCAATGGACAATGACAATGAAGGATGGACACGATGATGATGATGATGATGATGATGATGATGATGATGATGATGAAAGACGAATAGAGATGGAATGATAAGGCAGAAAAAGCTTTAAAAAGCCGGACCAAGGAACTCAACAGTTTTTCTTTTTTGAAAAAAAAATGCGATGGAACAATACATGCATCGCACGTACGTTATGTGCACGTGATTGTGTGTGTTTGCCTGTGTGTGTTTATTTGTGTGCGTGTCTATGTGTTTGTAAGTGTTTGTGTTTGTGTGTGTGTTTGTGTCTATAATTATATTTACTGTCACACACACACACACACACACACACACACACACACACACAAATGTTTTAGTTTGTCAGTGTGTTTTTTCGTGTGAGCTGTTTTTCTAAAATAGTCTAAATATGTACGTATGTGTGTGTATGTGTGGTGTGTATGTGTATGCGTATGTGTGTGTGTGTGTGTGTGTGTGTGTGTGTGTGTGTGTGGTGTGTTTGTGTGCTCTTGTGTGAATGCGCATTAGAATCTGTGTGTGATTTTTCGTTAGTGCCTGTGTGTGATTTTGAATACATGTGTGTGTGTGTTTTTTATTCTACCTGTGATATATTAATTTGGTTAATTGTGTGTTAGCGAAGATCTTACACGTTTTGAATGTATTGTACTTGTATGATCTTCTATACCTTCAAGAATGTGTGCAAGGAATGTGTGCATGTGTTTGTTTGTATGTGTGTTGTGTACGTGTTGTGTATATATGTCTATATGTGCGTGTAAGCCTTTGTACATGTGTGTGTGTTTGTGTGTGTTTGCATTTATTTGTAATTGTGTCTATTGTTATGTTTTATGCATATGTTTGTGCATGTATGTGTGTCAATTTGTGAGTCTGTGTGTGTATGTATGCGTGTATGTGCATGTAGGCCTACATATGTGTACATAAATCATTTAACGGTTATGCCTCAACGTCATTTTTTGACCACATAAATAAATAAAATTACGCTCCCTTTTAAATCATCCATTCGTAATTTTGGCCGCTGTGTGCTGGCTCGTGCCACTGGATGGAATAAGTGAGAGATGCTGGTTCATATCTTCTCGCGTAAATAAATTAAAAAAACATTCCTGAATTGATTAATAAATAATTACAAATTTATTTTTATTATTAGATTTTAATATGAGAATAGTAATAGTAGTAGCAGCAGTAGTGGTCTGAAATGTTTGGTGGTAGCAATGCTATGCAATAGAAGTAGTCTTAATTTAGTTTAATAATGGTAGTTAGTTGCATAGTTTGTAGTAGCAGTAGTAGCAGTAACAACAACAGCAGTAGTAGTAGTATAAACAATTATAGTATTAGTAATAGTAGTAGTAGTAGCAGTAGTAGTAGTAGTAGCAGCAGTAGTGGTAGAAGTAGTAGTAGTAGTAGTAGTAGAAGTAGTAGTAGTAGTAGCAGTAGCAGT
>NW_008704724.1:0-1169 GCF_000326865.2 Helobdella robusta | reverse complement strand
GTTGTTGTTGTTGATGTTGTTGTTGTTGTTGTTTCTGCTGGTTTTTTAATGTTATTTTTTCGTTTCGTTTAATTTTTATCAACTTTCATAGAAATTTAGTTCGTTCACTTGTTCGTTCATGCATTCATTCATTCATCAGTTTACTTATTAATTCGTTTGTTCATTCACCCATTCATTCATTCATCATTCATTCATTCATCATTCACTCATTCATTATTTCATTCGTGAAATCAATCTTTCCAGTCTTTGATCATCCAATCATTCGAAAAACGCATTTGCTTCGTATATTCTTGAAATATAAAACAAACAAAAAACATTGTATGTTTGTCTGTATGTGTGTATGTGTGTGTCTGTCGGTGTGTGTGTTTGTATCTGTTTGTATGTATGTGTTTGTATGTTTGTGTGTTTCAGTGTGTCTTCTGATAATTGAAATTTTGTTGAATTTCTTACCCTTTTGGGAGAACAACTAACGAACACACTTATGATATATATATATTTTTTTAAATTTATTCATTCGTTCGTTCGCTCGTTCGTTCGTTCGTTCGTTCATTCATTCATTCATTCATTCATTCATTCATTCATTCATTCATTCATTCGTTCGTTCGTTCCTTCATTCATTCACTCATCCATCCATCTATCCATCCATCCGTTAATTGTATTGATTGATCCATCTCTCCATACATCATTCATCAAAGATCTGTCCATACGCGCCCGCACACGCACACACGCACACACACGCAAAGACTCACGAACACACAGACGCACACACACACAAGCACACTAACATATAATAACTTTTTATTTATTTATTTTCATATCACTGTTATCTTATCAATATAATGCCTCGTGGCAGTTTGGCTTTAATTTATTTCATTTATTAATTGCATCATCGTCATCAGGATCGTTATCTAGAGTGGCATCATCATCATCATCGTCATCTTTTTCTTCTTCTTCCTCTTCTTCTTCCTCTTCTTCTTTTTCTTCCTCTTCCTCACATACATACATATATACACACGTATGTGTGTACATATGTATGTATGTGTAGTGTATGTGTGTATGTATGTATGTGTATGTGTGTGTGTGTGTGTATGTATGTATGTATGTATGTATGTATGTATGTATGTATGTATGTATGTATGTATGTATGTATGTATGTATGTATGTATGTA
>NW_008704723.1:0-1169 GCF_000326865.2 Helobdella robusta | reverse complement strand
AGAAAAAACACATTAACACGCGAAACATAGATATGAAAGAAAAAAGATGTCTATGCATATACCTTGAGATAAGTGGTTTCTAATACCAATACAAACACATCACACGCCGAGAAGTGGGCGATAATAGAATTGCTGCTACTGATTCTTGGTAGGCCAGGGTAATAGCAACAACAAAAATAACGACAACAACAACCACATCAGCAGCAGCAACAACAACCGGCAATAACAACAACATTAACAATAACAACATTAAGATATAGAAATAAATGCAGAACCAACAGCATCAACAACATCAATAGTAATATCACCAGCACAGAGAAGCTGAAATAAAAAAAATAATAAGAAAAATCTGCTAGTGATGACGATGATGAGAATGTTTAAAACATCAAGTAAGACGCTGATGATGATTATGATGACGACAATGATGGGGACGATGATGATGACGATGAGATGAAGAATAAAATTTGACAACTGGTAAGCATAGATGAATAAACAAAAATCAGCATAGACAAACAAACGAAAACACGCAAGAAGCATAGATAATAAAAACGGAAATCAACATGGACGATAATGAATAAACAAACCGGTCGATATTACGATGTGTTATTCGGGGCAGTGCATAGTAGTAGCATCGATGAAATGACAAAATAGAAAATAATAATAATAACAAAATAAGAACATAATAATAACATTACTTTATTAATAATAATAATATTATTATTATTGCTATTATTCACCAATGCTACGATGATAAAGGTACGTGTAAAATCAATGAGAGTCTGCCAGTGACTGAAAAACAACAGATGACTGTGGTGATGATGTTGATGATGATGATGATAATGAAGAGGAGGAGGAGAAGAAGGAGGAAGATGATGATGAAGATGGTAAAAACATAATGATAATGAAATGAAACTAAAATTTGTTCCTTGTAGTGTTATCTATAATGTGTAAGATTATACAACAAATTATAATTCAAACTAAGGCCAATAAATAAATACTAACATATATTCATGACATGCATTCAAAAAATAACAGCAATATAATTAAAACTTTCAATCATATGATTTTGCCTGAACAAACAACAAATTGAATTCAAACTAAGTCCAAGAATAAATATCAACATACATTCAAGACATACATTCAAAAACCAACAGCAATAACTCAAAAAT
>NW_008704722.1:8952-9749 GCF_000326865.2 Helobdella robusta | reverse complement strand
CATAATAATATCATAAAAATAAACCGCTGATTATTACATTTCTCCTCTCAAAGTCAGTAATTATGATAGTGGTATCGTAGTAGTAGTAGTAGTAGTAGAAGTAGTAGTAGTAGTAGTAGTAGTAGTAGTAGTAGTAGCAGTTGTAGTAGCAGTAGTAGTAGTAGTAGTAGTAGTAGTAGTAGTAGTAACAGCAGCAGTTGTAGCAGCAGCATTAGTAGTAGTAGGAGTAGTAATTCTAGTATAATAGTATTTATATTTCCGTTAATCATTATAAGGCAGTTTTATTAAACTTACATCTGCTTACCTGTAAGTTTATACTTGTAATGAAACTTTCGTGCCAGAAAAACTGTACTAACCACACTACACCACACCACACCACACGAGACCACACCACACCGCACCACACAAAGGTCTTTCAGTTTCGGGCAGACCGTATTCGAATCATGCCACCGCGTAATAGCAGCGCGATACATGACACTCCTACTGACTGAGCTAACTAGGTTACCATCTGTAATCTATAATCTGTAATCAGTAGCAGTAGTAGTAGTAGCAGCAACAGCAGCAGTAGTAGTAGGAGAAGTTGTAGTTGTAGAGTAGTAATAGCAGAAGTAATAACACTAATAAGACTTTGTTTTTGTATTTGTTTGTTTGTCTATATTTGAGTAATATGGGTGTTTTTATGCGTACGTAATGGTTTGTATGTTTGTGTGTCTGTTTATGTAAAATTGTATATATATATATATATATATATATGTGTGTGTGTGTGTGTGTGTGTGTGTGTGTGTGTGTGTGTTGGT
>NW_008704722.1:6360-7189 GCF_000326865.2 Helobdella robusta | reverse complement strand
AATTTGTTTTAAATTAATTTTTATTATTATTAAAAAAAATTGTCATATTAATTTGCGTGCGTGCCTGTGTTAAGTGTTGAAGTATTTGTATGTTTAATTAATGAATGTTTTAATTGATCGTTTGTAGATCCTATTCTGTGTTATTTTGTATTGCTTTCTATGTATTGTTTAGTTCTGTAGTGTAATGTGGTGTGGTTAGTGTGGCTAGTGTGGTTAATGTGGTGTAGTGTGGTGTGGCGCTGCTCATTGTAGTAGTTGTGGTAGCTGTTGCATCGTTTTTATGTGGTTGAAGTTGTGGCTTTTTTGTCGTGAGTTATTCTCTTATTGTCGTGAATTGTACTGTCCAACTGCGTCTGTCGGGAGTGTTTTTGTTTGTTTGCGTCGTGTTAGCGTGATACAGATGTCGTCTTTTTGAACGTTTAGCCGTGAAGCTTTTGTGTATGTCTGGCGGTGGTGTGTATGTTTTTTCTCAAGTCGTGTCGTGCCTTTTTTCACACCCACGATTCGTTTGTTTTAAAATTCTCTCTCTCTTTCTCTCTCTCTCTCTCTCTCTCTCTCTCTCTCCCTAAAAAAGAAATAAATGAAATTAATTGAAGGAAAAAAAGTATGCTTGTATATGTCTGTGTGTTTGTTTAGATGTTAAGTATGCATGCAAGCATGTATGCATGTATGTTTGTATGTTCCATTTGTTTGTTTGTTTGTATGTTTGTTTGTATGTTTGTTTGTATGTTTGTTTGTTTGTTTGAATGTATGTGTGTATGTATGCATGTTTTTATGTGTGTGTAGGTAAATTTTTATCTTTTGTATACAACAAAAATGTACTAAAATT
>NW_008704722.1:1190-4420 GCF_000326865.2 Helobdella robusta | reverse complement strand
TCATCACCATCATCATCACCATCATCATCATCATTATCGTCATCTTCATCATCATCATTATCATCATCACCATCATCATCACCATCTTCATCATCATCATCATTATCTTCATCATCACCATCATCATCACCATCATCATCATCATTATCGTCATCTTCATCATCATCATTATCATCATCACCATCATCATCATCACCATCTTCATCATCATCATCACCATCATACTCAAGTTCAGATTTTTGTTGGTGTTATTAACGGGAGATCCAGGATAAAAAATGATGATGACGACGACGAAGACGTTGATGAAAAACACACATACAGAAACATGCAAACAAACATACACATACATACACATATACCCACATACATATATACGCATACACGCACACACATACACCCACATACTTATACACACAAACAGACACACACACACACACAAAACTTCATTCAAATATCAAGCGTTTCTTATGATCTGTCAAAATTTTGTATGCGGCGAATTTTTATTGGTTACTCAAAGATTGATGAACAGCAGAGGAATGCGAGAACAATAAGTACACAAAGTACACCAGCACCCACTTATAAGTACACAAATTCTTTCGTACGCTAGTACTTATAAGTACAGTGCAAAATGTTACAATATAGATGAACTAATTTTTTTTTATTATTATTATTATTATTCTTTAAAAATCAGGATCTGACAGACGCAGAAGCTGTAACAACAAGCGAGGTAGAAGAACAAAATTAATACCTTCTTTAATATCTTCCAAAAATATTTTTACTCGATATTTAAAGACAATTTATACAAGTACATAAATACTCACTCAAAAGTACACAAGTACTTGATCATAAGTACCCAAGTGCAAGAGTATTTTGGTGTTTTATCATTACATTATTACGTGTAGTATCTGTGCTACTTTAACTCCAGTAGAACTAGGAAATTGTTACAAATTACTGCTGCTGCTACTGCTGCTGCTACTACTGCTGTTGCTGCTATTACTACTACTGCTACAACTACAAGTACTACTACAACTAATACTGTCTGACTGCATTCAATTATTTATGAGTTCAAGTTCTCATCAATAAGCATTCATATGGAATGTATATGTTCCATTCCGCTGGGACAAACCAGAGACTAAAAATAAATATAGGATGA
The DNA here is from genome assembly GCF_000326865.2 of Helobdella robusta. Lineage (NCBI taxonomy): Eukaryota > Metazoa > Annelida > Clitellata > Rhynchobdellida > Glossiphoniidae > Helobdella > Helobdella robusta. The sequence goes on along the minus strand of NW_008704722.1, from coordinate 3,267 downwards.
ATGAATGAATGGATGAATGAATGTATGAATGAAAAAATGATTGAATGATACAAATGAACATCGATGAAAACGAATGAAAGAGTGACGGAAGGTTTCTGATGGATGACAGTACAAAACATTCCGTTCATATTTTTACTTGATTCATTCAATCATCAAGGCCATCATCACCATCATCGTCATCATCATCAACACTGAGTACATACACACACCCCACACACGCACACACACACACACACACACACACAAGCCAACACAACATACACACTCATACACCAACCAACACAATAACCATAATTACGTCACGATGACGACACAAAGTGAACTACGACGTTCGCTCGCTAACTCGCTCGCTCGTCTGCCATCTACCGCGTCCCCAGAAAAAAAAACCTCTCGCAATAAAATTATTTTTTATGGAAAATAAATTTGCCACACACGACGAGTTGGTCGCTCGACGCTCGCCACACGCCACACGGCGCTAAAATTTTTATTTGCATCTACATATACAATGAAATTAATTTAGACCTATTATTTGTTTTTTTTTACTTTTGATTTGTGTGGTTTTTAAGATGACTTTTTTGTGCCTCAGATTTAGTCTCTTTGGTAGGTCTATGGTGTTTTGTATTTTCGGTAATTTGTATTTGGTTTTTTTGGTTCTTGTTTGGTGTTTTGAATGTTTACAATAAGCTGTTTAGGGTGAAAAATTTAGTTAGCGCTATATTATCTTGAAGAGGAAGGAAGGATGCTTGGTAGTTTTTCTTCCCAACATCATCATCAACAGTAGCTGCGTAATCATTATCATCACCATCATCGTCATCATCATCTTCATCGTCATTTCTCTTTCCTCATCATTATCATAAAGCTTCTATAATTTTTTTTTCGATTTATTTTAGTAGTACTGTTGTTGTTGTTGTTGATGTTGTTCCTGTTGTTGTTGAGAATGTTGATGTTAGTCATGCTGTTGATATTATGTCATTGTTTTTTGTTTTTGTTGATTTTTCAAGACCAAAGAAATGAAAACAAAAGAAAATATATTTTTTTCATACTGAGTTAAGAAATTTGGTTGATGGCAAAGAAATTTCCTTCCTCTTTTCTCTTTTTCATATCTTTGTTTATAATTTCTGATTCTTTGTTTATTGTGTGTTATATTATCGTCTACATCGTTCATTGTTTTTATCAATTTTGTTATTATTCTTTTTATAATCTTTGTTGTTTTTCAGTTCTTTGTTTTTTTTTCATATTCAAAGTAAAGTTTAATTTTTTAAAAAATAATCATATCTATGATGTTTATGATGGCGTCTAATAAACATTTATTTAGGTTTATTATATCTATGTTCATTAATTTAGTTTCTATGTTTTAGTTTTTGTTTATTGTATACACGATGACGCTGAATTAATGTTTGTTTATGTTTTTACATCTTTGTTTATAACATTTCTATGTATATATATATATATATATATATATATTGAATTTTTTGAATATATATATATTTAGAATGTATTTTTATGGAGTATTTTTATGTTATTGATTAACTTTTCAATGTTTTTTTGTCTATGCTTTGTTTTGCTTACGACTAAAAATTTTCCTTTCATTATCGACAACTAACATTTCATAACATCAATTTATTTATACTACGAAAAAATATCGTCATCATCTTCATCTTCTTCTTCGTCGTCATCATCATCATCATCATCATCATCATCATCACCATCATCACCATCATCATCATCATTATTATTATTATTATTTTTATTGTTATTGTCATCGTCATCATAATTTTTCTTCTGGCTTCGTTAGTTTTATTGTTCGCAAAATGATGCCGTGAAAAACTGAGGACGTGATGGAGAAAGAGAGAAGGAGAAAGAAGAAAAAAAGAGAGAGAAAGAGAAAGAGAGGGAGAGGAAGAAAAACAGAAGAGAGAAAAGAGAGAGGGAGAGAGAGAGTAAAAAATAAACAAAACCAGATATGAAACTATTGATTAAAAATAAAAGGGTCGTAAATAAAGCATATTAGCAATACTAGATTATTTTTAAAAGAATTATTTAGAGATAGTGAGAAAAGAGAGCAGAAACTGAAAGG
>NW_008704722.1:0-743 GCF_000326865.2 Helobdella robusta | reverse complement strand
TTCCGGCAGCCATTTTTATGTTTTTAAATATTTAATTAGGGCCTCGGCAGGGTACGAAATGTTGTTGTTTTGTTTGGTTGTTTGTTGTCGTTGGTGGTGGTGGTGTTGATAATGATGTTGTTGCTGTTGTTGGTGTTGTTGGTGTTGTTGTTGATAATGATGTTGTTGTTGTTTGTGGTTATGATGATGTTGTTGTGAGGATGACGATGTCAGGATGACGACGACGATGATGATGATGCTTCTGTAGCCTTGATAATGATGATTAATATTATTATTATTATCATTATTATTATCATCATCATGATCATCATGATCGTCTTCATCGCTACCATCATCATCAGCACCAAAAACAAAGAACTTGATAATTTTTTTTTTCAAAAACTTTTTCCATCCCGCCATGATTCAAGCGTCAATTTACTTTCTTTGCTCGGTTTTTCGATTCACTCAACACCGTAAAAGGGAGTTATATTACTGAAAAAAATAAAAGAATAAATTTAGTAGTAGAGTAGTAGTAGTAGTAGTGGTGGTGGTGATGGTATTAGTAGTAGTAGTTGTGGTAGTAATAGTAACATTAGTAGTAGTAATGGTAGTTGTAACAGTAGTAGTAATACTACTTGTAGTAGTAGTAGTAGTTCTAGCAGTAGTAGTAATAGTGACAGCAATAGCTGTCGTTGTAATAGTAATAGTACCAGTAGTAGTAGTATAAAAGTAATTATATATTAAGTAATAGTAGTAAAAGTTAG
>NW_008704721.1:0-1171 GCF_000326865.2 Helobdella robusta | reverse complement strand
TGGGTGGATGGATGGATGGATGGATGGATGGATGGATGGATGGATGGATGGATGGATGGATGGATGGATGGATGGATGGTGCGTGGGTTAGAGTTAAAGATGAATAGATGCATAAATTGATGAACGTATGGATGTATGGATAGATGAATGGATGGATAAGTGACAGACTAATATATGATCGAATAATAAATTTGTTAACAAAACTGCAAAAGGTTAAATCACCACTTCCATAAATATTGCAATCACCGCCAAAACTCTTTCGCTGGCTGCTTCTAAACATCCATTCATTATTCTTCTTATTGTTATTATAATTATAATTTTAAAATAAAATTACTGCTAACAATTATGAGCATGCAAGAATTTTTAAATATGGCCCCAAACAGTCCAAAGATGGAGACGGCAATGATGGAGGCGCCGAGAGCTATGCCGACAATGTTCATACGGTTTTCCGGAACTTCCTGGTAGTCCATAACAGCACGGACTAAGATCGTTATGCCTAGAGCCTGCGACAGAGATTTGCCTCAAATTAGATACAACTTTTCACAAAAAGATCAGAAAAATTATATCTTTTTCGCTTGATGTTTTAAAATTATTCACTACTCTCTAATATTAAACTCCTAACAGAAAAAGGTATTTATTAAAGAATTGATTTTTTTAAAAATCCAAACTTTGAGCGTAATTGCAAACTGAAGGAATCATTAAATTTATTAAGATTTTTAATTTATAAAACTATACTGATGAAAAAAAAAATTTTTTTTAAATTTGAAAACCTGGAAACGAATGTATAACATTAAAGAACATATTTGAGTATATTTGAACATATCTGAACATATTTAACCCTATGAAAATAAACTAAATATGGAGATGAATTTTGAAATGGTTAACAAAAGGTAGGCACCATTAAACGCTACAGTCATCATTTATCATAAAAAATCAACTTTAAATATTAATAAAACTATCGAATATAACATAAATAATATTTTGTTTGTCAAAAATAACATTCTATTTATAAAAAAAAATTCTTATTCATCAAAAGTTTAACCAAGAGCAAAAGGCACAGTATAGATACTGTAATTTGCAGACATTTCACTGTGCCCGACATCTTCTGGCTGTTTTAAGTTATGAAAATAATTATTATGGAATATTATATTATAATATATTTGCAGCATCC
>NW_008704719.1:0-1172 GCF_000326865.2 Helobdella robusta | reverse complement strand
TTGTTGATGCTGTTGTTTTGTTGTAATTATAGTTGTTGTTGTTTATTTGTTGATGTTGTTGTTGTTGCAGAATATTTTAATCCTAGTAGTAGATCAATGGTTGTGAATCATTACATGGATCTTCAATCATGTTTGTGCTGATGACGGTGATAATGATGAGGAAAATGATGATGATGATGATGATGATGATGATGATGTAAATTATGTAGGCGTTTAAAGATGAAACTACTACCTATTACTATTAATTATTGTGGTAATATATTATTATAATTATAATATATTGATGATGATGATGATATTAATGATGGTGATGATGATAGTAACCATGATAATATGATAATGCTGTGGTGGTAATGTTAATAATAATAGTATAGTCACTAATGATGATGTTGATGATGATGTTGGTGATGATGATGATGAATATGATTTAAATGCTGATGATAATGATGATGAATAACATGAAGTAACTAAGAGAGTTTACAAAAGTGATTGAAATGTTGCCAGTATGCATGTTTGTGTGAATATGTGTATTGTATATCTTGTGTATATCTTGTGTAGAGTTATGTGCTATATGTCTGTGTGTGTTTGTGTGGTGTGTGTGTGTATATGTGTGTGTGAGTGTTTGAGTGTGTGTTTGTTTGTGTGTGTGTGTGTTTGTATGTGTGTGTGTTTGCATGTGTGTGTGTGTGTGTGAGTGTGTGTTTGTTTGTGTGTGTATGTGTGTTTGTATGTGTGTGTGTTTGTTTGTATGTGTGTTTTTGTGTGTGTGCGTGTGCGTGTGTGTGTGTGTGTGTAGATGAGTGATAGCACAATGTTACTTTCTTTCCTATTGCTTTTCCAGGATTTTGACATTTATGAAATGCTGGAAGTTTATTTATGCTTTTGCTATTATTCTGTTCTGTACTGTTGTTAATATTTTGGTGTTGTTGTATTTATATTCTTGGTATTATTGTTGTTTTCTTATCAGTTTTAACTTCCCTGATGTAGTTCTTCCCATTCTTGTTTGTTATTTTTTTTATTTATAGTTCATGTTATATATTTTATTATTGTTGATGTTGTTGCTGTTGTTATTTTGATGTCATTGTTGTAGTTGTTGATGTCGTTTGAATGCTGTTGTTGTTGTTTGAATGTTCTTGTTGATGTTGTTGTTGTTGACGCCGTTGTTGTTATAG
>NW_008704718.1:7343-9770 GCF_000326865.2 Helobdella robusta | reverse complement strand
GTTTGATCGCGGCAATTGTTTATTTTTGTTCGTTGAGAAGTATTTTTTTCATCCATTTAAGAGCGATGATGCAGATGATGTAAGAGGAAGAGTTCAACTTTAACTCAACATTGTACCACATGTTAACAATCTCTTTCACGTGCAACTGAGAGTTGTGACGCTATTCAAATCAGAATCCATCCCAATTTACCGTATCGTTTAACAAATAATTATGAGTAAGACGGCGACGATTGGGAGAGATGAGATTTCGTTGCTAGGTAGGGCCAGCGTGGAGTGGTGATTTAACAGAGATGTAGCATCTGCCACGATCATTTCACTATCATGTTTACCTTTACTAGGCCAGCCAATTCACGGCGTTGAATGTTTTGCACAGGAATTGGTACTTATTTACAAAGTGATGAAGAAATTTTCTAAAATCCAGAATAACCACCGACGGAATCGTTTGCGTGTTTCGTATTTTTATTTGTTTTAATTGATGTCTTCTCATTCTCTCTCACCCCTTTTCTCTCTTCTTTCTCTCTCCTGCATCTTCCTCCTCTCATTTTTTTCTTTTTCAGTGTTGAGTTAGTTGCATGCGTGGCACATGAGCGTTAGAGCGTATGTTGGTCATTCACATTACTCCAATTAAAAATCTCAGTTGTGGACATGCGGGCGGATGGATGGATGGTCGATGGAGGACCACGGGGCACTGGCAGTACGTACGACAAACACATCAACGTGATTTTGCTTTACGAGATATTCCATTTTTTGGCTCCTCGTGTATATTGTTGTTTGACAGCCCAATATTTCATTCGCTATCGCATTGTTGGGCGCTCAACATCCAAATTATTTTCCGGGTGAATAACATTTTCAAATCTTTCTACTTCGTTTGTTTATTTTTTATTCAAGTCAACTTTTTTTATGAAAATTATAAACTTTAACGTTTCAAATCAGCCTTTGGTCGCTTTTAAATGAACAAAGTAAACGAACCAATTTCACTTAGAAGTTCAGCTCAAAGGAATTTTCAGCTGTGATATATATTAATTTTACGACGCAAAGATCGCCACGATGACGAGTTTTTATTAGCAATTAATGCTGCTGGATAGATTCAGATAAAAAGCATCAACTGACTGGTCGGTTCTTGCAACAGAACTTATTTGAGTCCACTCTTCTCTTATGTAATTCATGTTGTCAACATATCATTCAATACAGAATTTGAAGCACTAACACGTGAATAATTAAAAAAAATGAAGTTTTGCTATTCTAAATCACTCTTTTGTAAATATATTCACTACATATATTACATATAAATTCGAGAGATTATGGTGGAAAAAAGTAATGTTGAAGGAGATCCTTTAATTCAAAATCATCATGTGGAAGTCATTTTAATTTGACAATACAAATTAGACAAGTGGTGCGAGGTGTGACCATGAATGCACAACATACATTCAAATGGAAAACGTTGTTGGTTTCTTTGTGATGTTTCCAAATTGAAGGCAGTTGAGTTGCATCGAGTGCCGGCTCCTAACAACCAGGAAGAGAATAGATGAGTGGCTAGTGTCGCAAGGCAGTTAAATACCAAATACGGTAATAAAATTATGAAAAATTCAGAATCGTTCAAAAATATAAAAAATGAAAACAATCATACGCAAAAAATTACGAATCATTATTGTTCTGTTTCACTCTCGTCACATATTTCGTTTTGTTTTACAGCAAACACGTGACGGGGACTTCAACGACTCTTACTAATTGCTCCATTGCTTCATGTTGATTTGGTGGGGTGGTTAAGAAGTGCAATTGAAAGATAAAATATTGGTTCATAATTTTGTTGTTTCATCATATTCAGTCACATCATTTTCATGAACTATATAATATTAAATAAATATATATAGAAACTATTTTTATCCTCGCGATGGAGTTCATGCACATCGAAAGGCAAGATGGTGCAATAATAATTAAGTCGCCTGACTCTGTTGTTGAAGTGTATGGCTTCAAATGCAAGGAAATCCTCTCCTACTGTTGTGCGCCTGTGGTGATGTGTCGATGCATTCACACATCATAACTGCGTGTGTTGTTCGTACTTCTGAGAAATATTTAGAAAAAATGAATAATAATAGTAATAACAATGAATAATGCCCTACTACTAATAATAGAAATAATAATAATAACAACCAAACAGTTCAATAAGAGAAGAGTCGCTGGAGATAAATTAGCATCGTTAATCACGTTCTTCTCAGTGCACTGCAAATAGCAAATCAAAATCCTCAAAAACAAAAAACGATTCTTCAAACATTCCTCCCTGTTCATCATCAAAACAAAGGAAGTGCATAAGAAACAACAGGGAGTTGTGATGCTGGTTACTGCTTCTACTGTATGAGAATTCAATATTGCAGCTTATTTAATTATCTGATTTTATAACATTAGAATATATAATTTAATTTTGCAACA
>NW_008704718.1:0-5949 GCF_000326865.2 Helobdella robusta | reverse complement strand
AATTCTATTTTATTTTTTACTTTTATTTTATTCTACTTGCCAATTTGTTTTATTTTATTGTCATTTTCATTAAAGATTGTTCTATGCAAAGTATGTTCTATATTACTATGCAAATTATTAGAAAAAATAGCAAAGAACGACTTAGTTAATTAATTATCTGATAAAATTAAAAATGAAAAAAAAAACATCCAGCACGGATTCATGGAGGGACGTTCTGGTTTGTCCATTCTTTTGGATTTCTTTGAGGAAGTTTAAAACAATGTGGGCAGTGAAAACTCCGTAGACATAATATATTTGGACTTAAATATTGACTGGTGAAGATTTGACAAAATGCCACATAAACAGCTCGTCAAAAAACTACAGGCATGTGGGATATCTAGAAATTTGCTTCAATGTATTACTAACTGACTGAAGAACAGAAGACAACAAGTGCAGATTAAAGGCAAGAATTTAAATTAGATAAGCGTCACAAGTGGAGTTTCTCAAGGTTTGGTGCTGGGCTCTTTACTATTTTTTATCTACATTAATGATATCGACTCTGGCATAATGTCAAAGATATCAAAATTTGCGGACGACACGAAGCTGTGTGCAAGGGTCAACAACGAGGAAGATGCGGGGTTAGTACTAAGACAAGATTTGACAAGACTATACAAATGGTCTGAGAATTGGCAAATGCTATTTAACATAGACAAATGTAAAGTTATCCACATGGGAAGAAAGAACAAAGGTTTTCAATATCAACTGGGCAGGAAGGACCTTCGATTTACAGAAGAAGAAAACGACCTCGGAATCACTATTCATAAAAGCACGGAAACACCAAGACAATGTACTATGGCAGCAGCCAAAGCAATCAAATACTTGGATGTATTAGAACGGTGGTGAGCAGAGAGAGGTCGATCATTATAAACTTGGTATAAAACATTAGTTTGCTATCATCTCGAGTACTGTTCACGAGTTTGGAGTCCAGATTTGCAAAAGGATTAAAATATTCTTGAACGGGTACAGCGTAGAGCAACAAAGATGATCGAAGGAGTTGGATAACTGGAATAAAGGGATAGACTGAAAGAATGCGGATTAACAACACTAAAAAGGAGAAGATGCAGATGAAATCTGATTCAGACATAACTAATAAATAACTAGAAAAAAACACCGTTCGTCAGGTTTTTCAACTAAAAAAGGAAAGAATTAAGAGGCCACAGATACAAGCTTTTCAAGAAGACAGAAAATCCATGAAAGGAAAGATTTTTCAGCAGCAGGGTGTGAAATTATCTCAGTGGATTCAATCAACAATTTTAAAATCAAGCTAGGAGAGCTAGAATACTAGAACATTTATTTTGCAGTGGTTCTTACATAAATGCTAGTCTACTGAACCACTTTAAACTTTGTTATTATATTATTATTATTATTATTTTTATTATTATTATGCGTCACAACAATATTTTAAACATAATTATAGAAAGGTTGAAAGCATGCGCGGGTCCAGAGGTTTCGATATATGCAGATGTGGACTATGATGGGATCCCTCCAGTGTCTTCTCTCTTCAAATCCCTACGTCCTGACATCGCAATACTTCGTGACGGCACAATAGAAATATTAGAGCTGACGGTCTGCCATGAATCCAACCTACTCAACTCAAAAAAATATAAAACCATCAAATACTCAGAAAATCTCAAAAATAATTTGCATGACAATTTAATACACCTGAAAATAATAGTTAATACTTTTGAAATTTTAACATTGGGCTTTTGCAATTTTTTAAATTTATCATTAATCAATAACATTTGGTCAGATCAATTTTATAATAACCTTATTAACTCTGTAATACCGTCATCTTATGCCATCTACTGTGAACGCAATAACAATTGAACTGTTCGTTTAAAACTAATCATATCTCGTTGTACTCGTTTATTTCAAATGATGAGCATCGTAGAATACTATTGTATTTAATTTAATTTAAATCAATTTATCTATTTTATTTTATTTTAATAGATTTTAATTAGACTTTTATCTCATTTTACTATATTTCATATTTTTCTAGAAATAAAAGAGAGTGGTATTATTTTTCCATTGTTTTGATGTTGTCGCAGCTGTCAGCAGCACTTATCATATTAATTTTCATTTGTTTCCATTCTTAACTGTCTCTAACACTCTGCTGACTTTCCCATAAACCCAAACGTCCAATGAAAGGAGGTGTCGTGGTGGATGTTTCAAGTTGCTGGGGTTGAAATAATAATAATAATAAATAATAATAATAATATTAATAAAAATAATGCGAAGAAGAAGAAGAAAAACTAACAAATGTTTCTTCCCGCTGGTGAAATAATGTTTAGTCAGCCAAATTATTTGTAACGAATATGCATTGTGCAAGGAAGGCTTGTTCGGTTGTAATCAACAGAAGAGTTGGCACTGCATCATCACGCCACGCGTTTTTCACATGACTCTGTCCTTCAATTGAATCACTGAAATAAATGATCTTGTTGTTGTTGTTGTTGATGTTAGTGTTGTTAGTGTCACATGACGTAAGTGTCGCTGCTAGTCTTAATGTCAGAATTGTTGTTGTTGAGTTCCCTCTCTACAAGCCCACCATGCTTCCTGTTCTTGCTGTTCTGTTAATTTATACTGTTTCCCTTAAAAAGGTGCAAGCTTAAAAGAGAACTTTTATAAAATTTCGCATCGGAAATTTCCACAAGACGTAATAACAATAATTAATAATTGTAATTAAAAAAAATGTTTACAGATAACTAATAATTTTAATTTTGTTGAACTTTAGAATAGTTCAAAAAGTTCAACAAACTAGATCAGTCACACCTCAGGAGGAGGGGACGAATTTGTTTTAGCTATTGTCGCATTTTGTTTAAAACAAAAAAAACGACAAACGAAAAAAAAAACAAGATAATATTAAATACTTGTAATAATGAGTTTTAAAATCTGAAAAAACCTGTTAAGTTTTATATTTTAATAAAAATTACGTGAATGAAGAACTTTTAGTAGAATTTAATAAGGTGACAGGACAGAGGACAATCCTGTTAAAAAAGGACCTGTCCTCCCGAATGAGGACGTTTGGTAACACTATTTCTGAAAGTTGATTGATTAAATTTCAGTTAATTTTGAAGAGGCAGTTTCATTAAATAAAACTATTGTTAGGTCTTGCTTCGCTTTTTATATTTGAAGATGCAGTTGAAACGCTGTAGTTCATACGATAGCTGATCTTCCGATGAAAGGAAAGATTTTTCAGCAGCAGGGTGTGAAATTATCTCAGTGGATTCAATCAACAATTTTAAAATCAAGCTAGGAGAGCTAGAATACTAGAACATTTATTTTGCAGTGGTTCTTACATAAATGCTAGTCTACTGAACCACTTTAAACTTTGTTATTATATTATTATTATTATTATTTTTATTATTATTATGCGTCACAACAATATTTTAAACATAATTATAGAAAGGTTGAAAGCATGCGCGGGTCCAGAGGTTTCGATATATGCAGATGTGGACTATGATGGGATCCCTCCAGTGTCTTCTCTCTTCAAATCCCTACGTCCTGACATCGCAATACTTCGTGACGGCACAATAGAAATATTAGAGCTGACGGTCTGCCATGAATCCAACCTACTCAACTCAAAAAAATATAAAACCATCAAATACTCAGAAAATCTCAAAAATAATTTGCATGACAATTTAATACACCTGAAAATAATAGTTAATACTTTCATCTGAAAAAACCTGTTAAGTTTTATATTTTAATAAAAATTACGTGAATGAAGAACTTTTAGTAGAATTTAATAAGGTGACAGGACAGAGGACAATCCTGTTAAAAAAGGACCTGTCCTCCCGAATGAGGACGTTTGGTAACACTATTTCTGAAAGTTGATTGATTAAATTTCAGTTAATTTTGAAGAGGCAGTTTCATTAAATAAAACTATTGTTAGGTCTTGCTTCGCTTTTTATATTTGAAGATGCAGTTGAAACGCTGTAGTTCATACGATAGCTGATCTTCCGAAAATGTTTAAAATTGTATTCTTTATTTTATTTATTTAATAACATGATTTACTTTATATGGATGTAATTGCTGCATGTTTTACTTTCGTAATTTTCGTAGTTTTGTGGGACCGATTTAAATAAAATTTCATCTCTTTTGGTATCCTTTCTGTGCCTCACATTTCTGTGTGTTTGAGCAAATAAATTGTTATGAAAAACAAAACTCCCAAAAAATCAAATTTGCTAAGAACGATGGATGTTGTTGATGCATCAGAACATATAAAGACATCAGACCAATAAGAAGACAGTTCCGCAGAATACTCAAATGCTATCAGTTTATAAAAGTATGCTATGTAAAGAAGAATGTCTTGCTGTAGGAATAGTTCACATCGTGGATAATTGCATAGGTGAGGTGAGTGCATACATGGGTTGTTGTGTTGGTACAAGATGCAAGATAGACAGACGCGAGCAAATTCACTTTAGAATAAAATCCAAAATTTGTTACTTACGATCACAACAGAGAGAACATCTGTGACTTCTTTTCAGTTTTTTTAACAAAATACATCCAACTTCAACTAGTAACTAGGACGACAGAATCAACGAAACTCTTCGTAAATCGCCTGTTTTACGATCTTAACAAACATTTTAATGACGTAAAGTTATAAGAAATTATTCTATTAGTAAAATATTACTAGCTGTTTATCAATTTGTTGCATTAAAGCTGTTTTATTTGTTTTTGTTGATGGTGTTGTTGTTATTTGTTAAGGGTGTTGTTGTTATATTTGTTAACGGTGTTGTTGTAATATTTGTTGACGTCACTGTTATGTGTGTTGATGTTTTTGTTGTAACGTTTGTTTATCTTGTTGTTTTTGTTTTTTTTTTGTAAATTTTTAATGATCGTACATATTGATTACTTATTGACACTGGCGAAATTGACGAGTTGATTGCCGATTATTATGTGTCTATTGTTTTTTCTCGTTAATGTCATCATTGTTGTTGCTAGGGTTGTATGAATTACATTGTTTTTAGTGTTATGTAGAGTGGTTGATGTCAGGCTGTTTGGCGTTTTGACGTTGTTTCTGTCTTTTATGGATCTGCCTTGTTTTGGCTGGCTGTGGTGAAATATGAATTTTTAATTTCAGTAACGATCATAATGTTGCTCAGATCTGCGTCTGGGGGGTTGTTCTCATTAGTAAGTGTTGAGAGTTTGTTGACGTTGGTTTTTGTGATGATGGGGGTGTTGTTGTTGCTGTTGATGTTGTTATTTATGTTGTTGATGTGATTGTTGGTGTGGTTGATGTTCCTAATGTTTTTGACGTTGTTCTCTGATGTTGCTGTAGATGTTGTTTTTGCTGTTCCTGACGTTGTTGTTGTTGTTGATGTTGCTGTTGATGTTGTTATTGTTGTTGTTTATGAAGTTGTTGTTGTTGTTGATGTTGTTTTTGTGGTTTCTGATGTTGTTGATGTTGTTGTTGATGTCCCAGCATTGATGTCATCGCGAATGAAGTGACAACTTCAACCGTGGACGCACATTCTCAGTGACATCGTTCAATGGAGCATGCAGCATGGCAAATACAAACATTCGCATCGACAATAATCTTATTGAAGTTAACGTCGAACTTTTATTCTTCGATAATAATAGTTCTCGTTTGTCTGTTTGTTTGTTTGTTGGTTTTTCTGTTTGTTAGTTAGTTTGTTTGTTTGTTTGCTGGTTTATTTGTTGGTTTGTTTGTTGGTTTGTTTGTTTGTTTGCTGGTTTGTTTGTTTGTTTGCTGGTTTGTTTCCGGTTTCTGTACAAACAACGTTCAAGCTGCTTTAACAACAACGATAGCTACAATAACATTTATATAAATACCAACAACACTGATAATAATAATACGCCAAAAATAACATTTCCTGATGTTATAATGTTGTTATTATTATTATTGTGTGTGTATGTGTATGTGTGTGTGTATGTGTATGTACGTGTGTG
>NW_008704716.1:0-1174 GCF_000326865.2 Helobdella robusta | reverse complement strand
AATGCAAAACTGAAATAATACATAACGCTATTATATAGCAAATCAAAGTCGTTTATGGTAAAATGAAAATAAGAAAAGAAGCATCATCAGTCTTAGCAAAAAAATAGCATCAAAAATAAATTCTCTCATTATTCTACCAAATAAGAAAGCCATGTTCCAATTTGGCTGATACTTTCACAAAATGATTATAGTAGTAGCTGTTGTAAAAGTATTAAGTAATAGTAGTTGTAGTAGTTGGAGCAGATGACATCACAACTGCCATGTTTGCTCTCTCCATTATAACACTATGGTGATGATGATGCAATTTGAACTTCCTCGTCACGATGATAAGGAGATGAAGTCGTGTATTCATCATGATGATATGGTGATAATGTTGTGTAATCATCGTATTGATTATATGGTGATGATGTTGTATAAACTCCATAGCGGTAATATGGTGATGAAGTCGTTGGTTCTTCCCCGTAAAATGGTGATGATGTTGTGTAATCACCATAATGATAACCTGGTGATGATGTTGTATAACTTCTATAACGATAATATGGAGGTGATGTGTTTGGTTCCTTATGATAATATGGTGATGTTGTTGTATAACCTATATATTCTTTTTCTGGTAAGGATGGTTTTGATTCGTCACGATAATATGGTGATGATGTTCTTGGTTCTTCCCCGTAAAATGGTGATGATGTTGTATAACCATCATAATGATAATATGGTGATGAGGTTGTATAACTTCTATAACGATAATATGGTGATGAAGTCGTTGGCTCGTTACGATAATATGGTGATGAAGTTGTTGATTCTTCCCCGTAAAATGGTGATGATGTTGTAAAATCACCATAATGATAATCTGGTGATGATGTTGTATAAACTTTATAGAGATAATATGGTGATGAAATCGTTGGTTCGTTACGATAATATGGTGATGAAGTTGTTGGTTCTTCTCCGTAAATTGGTGATGATGTTGTATAACCATCATAATGATAATCTGGTGATGATGTTGTATAAACTCCATAGCGATAATATGGTGATGAAGTTGTTGGTTCTTCCCCGTAAAATGGTGATGATGTTGTGTAATCACCATAATGATAACCTGGTGATGAGGTTGTATAACTTCTATAACGATAATATGGTGATGAAGTCGTTGGCTCGTTACGATAATATGGTGAAGATGTTG
>NW_008704715.1:5535-8057 GCF_000326865.2 Helobdella robusta | reverse complement strand
CCGGCTAAAAAGGCAACGGCATCTAGCAGCACGAAGAAGCCAGTCGAAAAGACTTCCAGTGTCAAGAAAGCCGTAAAGAAACCGCCTGCGGCCGCCAAAAAGATCGCTTCTCCAAAGAAACCGGCTACAATAGTTAAAAAACAGCAGGCCAAGGAATCTAGAAAACCAAAATCGGCCACCACCAAAAAACAGGCAAAGCCCACCGCCGCGGCCAACAAAAAGAAGACTAGCGGCAACAAGAAAACTTCAGTTTGATGACGAGAACAAATTTAAAAAAAATTAACAAACGGCTCTTCTCAGAGCCATCAATGAAACGATGATATCGAGCCTCTCTTTCTTCAAAGCTGTCTTGTTTTTTATTATTACTCCGTTGTCTTTTTTTTATTCACGTTCCGCTCGTTTACCCAAAAATGGGTAGCATAAGAGAATAAATTTGTAAAATATGTAATTTCATACGCACGGTTTACGCGGTTAGCATGAGAAACTGATTATGAAAAATTTCATTTTTGTCAGGAAAGTATGCAGATTGAAGAGAACTGTTGCAACATTTCTGCCTAAGCTATTAGGCTTTTATGCGATTGCTATTTTTTCACTAAAATCAAATTTTCTGGTGCAAAATGCAAATTGTAATAATTAATAATACTTTGTCGATAACTGGCTACAAAAGTTAAAACATCTAAAGGCCAAGGAATCTAAAAAACCGAAATGGGCTACCACCAAAAAACAGGCAAAGCCCACCGCCGCGGCAACAAGAAAACTTCAGATTGATAGCGAGAATAAAATTTGAAAAAAATTAACAAACGGCTCTTCTCAGAGCCATCAATGAAACGATGATATCGAGCCTCTCTTTCTTCAAAGCTGTCTTGTTTTTTTATTATTACTTTGTTGTATTTTTTACGTTCCGGTCGTTTACTCAGAAATGGGAACCATAACTGAATAAATTTGTAAAATATGTAATTTCATACGTACGGTTAGCATGAGAAACTGATTATGAAAAGTTACATTTTTGCCAGGAAAGTATGTAGATTAAAGAGATCTGTAGCACCATTTCTGCCTAAGCTATTTCATTTGTAAATTGATAAATACCATCCACATGTTTAATTATAAATACAGCTAATTGATTGTTTTTACTCCGTTGTATTTTTCGTTCCCGTCGTTTACGCAAAACCTGAACGTCTGACCTTTAATTGAATAAATTTGTAAAATATGTAATTTCATACATACGGTTTATTACACGATTAGCACGATTTCACTTTTGTCAGGGATGTATGTAGGTTAAATTATTCGTAAAGCAACATTTAATTTGGAAATTGATAATTAATTACCATCCAAAAGTTTAATTATAAAAACAGCTAATCAAGGTGCTAAATTAGAGAAATGTAATGACGTTAAAAATTTCCAGTAATTGCAAATTAATTAAAATAGTTTAGAAACTCACAATATCACGTTAGCATTGTTTGCAGCACGTTTACACGATTGGACTAAAACCACGTGACCGAAGCGCTTTCTATTAGGTCGGCTCACCTCGTGTCTATATAAAATGTTGCCTACTGTGTGCTTGCAGTATTCTAACTAGATTATCAGTTCCCACTCGTTGCTTTTACGTTCAAACAAGTTGCAGACAGTATGGCAAGAACCAAGCAGACGGCTCGCAAGTCAACCGGTGGCAAGGCACCTCGCAAGCAGCTGGCCACGAAGGCTGCCAGAAAAAGCGCTCCGGCTACCGGAGGTGTCAAAAAACCTCATCGTTACAGGCCTGGTACAGTGGCTCTCAGAGAAATCAGGCGCTACCAGAAAAGCACCGAGCTGCTCATCAGAAAACTGCCCTTTCAAAGACTCGTTCGTGAGATAGCTCAGGATTTCAAGACCGACCTTCGCTTCCAGAGCTCGGCAGTCATGGCTCTGCAGGAAGCAAGCGAAGCTTACCTGGTCGGCCTCTTCGAAGACACCAACCTCTGCGCCATTCACGCCAAACGCGTCACCATCATGCCCAAGGACATCCAGCTCGCCCGCAGAATCAGAGGCGAACGTGCTTAATTTCTAGCATATAACAAGAAAAACGGCTCTTTTCAGAGCCACCAAATTTAACGATCGACAAACTTCGCCTGGTTGATTGAACTCCACTTTGGTGTGCGCGTCTTGTTTATTCGCGTTCATCTGTTTGCTCTGGTTTTTAATTACGTTTGCTATGTACTTGGATAGGATCGTGTTTCAATTCGGGTAAATGCGTCAAAAATTACTTGCCCATCGCCTTTAACAATCGACTTGAGTAATCAATATCAATAAGGTCAAGTCTCCTTCGGCTAATCAGAATGGACCGACGATGGAGCGTCTGTTTGATTGCATTAGCTTTATTACGTTAGATAGGAAAGAGCTGAAGCAATTTTTTGCTAAATAACGTGCACAAAGCTAACTGCACGGCGTCAATTTGATTGCATTATCTATTTAAAGAAGGTAAACTACAATAATTATTCCCATCATTTCATGTCTATAATGTAAATAAATCGGCAAATTTTATCAGC
>NW_008704715.1:3889-4650 GCF_000326865.2 Helobdella robusta | reverse complement strand
TTATGTTTATATTCATGAAATCAAGCAAAACCTATAGTAACATGGTCATCACGTAAAAGTCAAAAGGTAGGCTACTTGCGAGAGGCAGGCCGTTGTTTACTTTCATGAAAACAGTTCACCAAGTACAAAAGTAGTCTTAAAACAACACATTAAATAAGATTAATCGTCGTTCACTATGGGATTCAAAAAGTAGATGTGATAGAATACCTGGTTAGGCTATAAAATAATATAATCTTCCAGAGAAAATTTTTAAATATTGTACGACAAAACGTCATTTGTTTCATTTATTTTATTTAATCACATTCATTCCTTCCATAAAGTTTACGAGACTGTTAATTTGGATGCTTGCTTACGATCGTAAATGATCGCGTAGGCGTGCGAACTGAAATGAAGCTCTCCGTTAGGTAGGAGTTTAAATATATTAAATAACTTGAAACAACACATTAAAAAACATTAAATTAAATAAGACTAATCGTCGTTCACAAATGTGATTCAAAAAGTGGATGTGCTGGTTAAGCTATAAAATAATTAATGAATCGCCGATATAATCATCCAGAAAGATTTTTTAAATATTGTACAACAAAATGTAATTATACTTTGTGTTAGTTTCATTCATTCCTTCCTTAAAGTTTACGAGACTATTAATCTAGGTGCTCGCTTACGATCGTAAATGATCACGTGTAACTAAAATGAAGCTCTCCGTTAGGTAGGCGTTTAAATATCGGTATAAAGGCAAATGTTTCATGTTCTCCTGTACCGTT
>NW_008704715.1:3056-3839 GCF_000326865.2 Helobdella robusta | reverse complement strand
TTGCCAGGAAAGTATGTAGATTAAAGAGATCTGTAGCACCATTTCTGCCTAAGCTATTTCATTTGTAAATTGATAAATACCATCCACATGTTTAATTATAAATACAGCTAATTGATTGTTTTTACTCCGTTGTATTTTTCGTTCCCGTCGTTTACGCAAAACCTGAACGTCTGACCTTTAATTGAATAAATTTGTAAAATATGTAATTTCATACATACGGTTTATTACACGATTAGCACGATTTCACTTTTGTCAGGGATGTATGTAGGTTAAATTATTCGTAAAGCAACATTTAATTTGGAAATTGATAATTAATTACCATCCAAAAGTTTAATTATAAAAACAGCTAATCAAGGTGCTAAATTAGAGAAATGTAATGACGTTAAAAATTTCCAGTAATTGCAAATTAATTAAAATAGTTTAGAAACTCACAATATCACGTTAGCATTGTTTGCAGCACGTTTACACGATTGGACTAAAACCACGTGACCGAAGCGCTTTCTATTAGGTCGGCTCACCTCGTGTCTATATAAAATGTTGCCTACTGTGTGCTTGCAGTATTCTAACTAGATTATCAGTTCCCACTCGTTGCTTTTACGTTCAAACAAGTTGCAGACAGTATGGCAAGAACCAAGCAGACGGCTCGCAAGTCAACCGGTGGCAAGGCACCTCGCAAGCAGCTGGCCACGAAGGCTGCCAGAAAAAGCGCTCCGGCTACCGGAGGTGTCAAAAAACCTCATCGTTACAGGCCTGGTACAGTGGCTCTCAGAGAAATCAGGCGCT
>NW_008704715.1:1490-3006 GCF_000326865.2 Helobdella robusta | reverse complement strand
TGGTCATCACGTAAAAGTCAAAAGGTAGGCTACTTGCGAGAGGCAGGCCGTTGTTTACTNTCATGAAAACAGTTCACCAAGTACAAAAGTAGTCTTAAAACAACACATTAAATAAGATTAATCGTCGTTCACTATGGGATTCAAAAAGTAGATGTGATAGAATACCTGGTTAGGCTATAAAATAATATAATCTTCCAGAGAAAATTTTTAAATATTGTACGACAAAACGTCATTTGTTTCATTTATTTTATTTAATCACATTCATTCCTTCCATAAAGTTTACGAGACTGTTAATTTGGATGCTTGCTTACGATCGTAAATGATCGCGTAGGCGTGCGAACTGAAATGAAGCTCTCCGTTAGGTAGGAGTTTAAATATATTAAATAACTTGAAACAACACATTAAAAAACATTAAATTAAATAAGACTAATCGTCGTTCACAAATGTGATTCAAAAAGTGGATGTGCTGGTTAAGCTATAAAATAATTAATGAATCGCCGATATAATCATCCAGAAAGATTTTTTAAATATTGTACAACAAAATGTAATTATACTTTGTGTTAGTTTCATTCATTCCTTCCTTAAAGTTTACGAGACTATTAATCTAGGTGCTCGCTTACGATCGTAAATGATCACGTGTGAACTAAAATGAAGCTCTCCGTTAGGTAGGCGTTTAAATATCGGTATAAAGGCAAATGTTTCATGTTCTCCTGTACCGTTTCAGTTAACCTCGCGTTCTCTCTGTCTCCCCCGTCTCGTATAGATTTTTCATCGCGAAATGTCTGCTAACGTCGAATCTAACGCCGATGTAGGTGATGCGCAGAAGACAGCCGCTTCCAAAAAATCGGCCGCCGGTGGCAAGAAAAAGTCAGCGGCCGCCGCAAGTACAAAAAAAGTCGTAGAACATCCGTCTTACAACGAAATGGTTCGCCAGGCTCTCGTCGCTCTCAAAGAACGCGGCGGATCGTCCAGGCAGGCCATACTCAAGTACCTCATGGCAAACTTCAAGGTCGGAAGCGACGAACACTCCGTCAACACCCACCTCAAAGTAGCCCTGAGGAATGGCGTCAAGTCGGAAACGCTAAAGCAGTCGAAAGGATCTGGAGCCTCAGGCAGTTTCCGCCTCGGTGCCGCCAAAGATACCAACAAAAATGTCGCCAAGCCGAAAAAAGACGCTGTCGCCATAAAAACCAAAGCGGCTGCCTCGCCAAAAAAAGTTACAAAAGTGGCGTCGCTACCGGAAGCGACAAACAAACGTCAAAAGTCTGTTGCAAAAAAGGCGGCTCCGGCTAAAAAGGCAACGGCATCTAGCAGCACGAAGAAGCCAGTCGAAAAGACTTCCAGTGTCAAGAAAGCCGTAAAGAAACCGCCTGCGGCCGCCAAAAAGATCGCTTCTCCAAAGAAACCGGCTACAATAGTTAAAAAACAGCAGGCCAAGGAATCTAGAAAACCAAAATCGGCCACCACCAAAAAACAGGCAAAGCCCACCGCCGCGGCCAACAAAAAGAAGACTAGC
>NW_008704715.1:0-1328 GCF_000326865.2 Helobdella robusta | reverse complement strand
TTTTCTTATAAAAATGTACACAAGACAAAATAAGCAGTCAAAATTTTTTATTAAGAACCAAGTTATAACTAAACAATTAAATGTTGCTATGTAAAAATAACAAATTATTAACGCTGTTTGCTAATAATGTAGTTCTTTTCTCCAATATTCGACCTGCAATGCTGAAGACACGTTCACTAGCAGATGAAGTTGCTGGTATGCATAAAATTTGACAAGCTACGTCATAAAGTAAAGGATAGGCAAGTTTTTTTCTTTCCAAAATGTAACTTAGTCAGTATCTTTTTTAACTTTTAAGTTGAGATATTCTGATAATTTATTTCTATTATGGGTTAATTCATCTGGATCATGTATCTCTGTGAAATCAGCTATACCATCAAGTTTACAATTTCAAGAGTTAAAATATTAGAAAAATTTAAAAATATTGAAAGCCTTAAAATGACAACTTTTTCAATCATTTTTGAGATAGAAGAAATAATTGAAATTGGACGATAGTTATTCATGTCATGAGAATCACCTGATTTTAAAAAGTGGAATAACTTTAGTTATTTTAAGACAATTAGGAAATTTACCATATTTAAAAGACAAATCAATTAAGTGAAGAAAAAGAATATATATATTATTTAAAGTAGATTTTAGAATGAAATTTCAAATAAAGTCATCTCCATAACAGGTAGAATTGGAAAAATTATTTATAACATCATATAATATCATATGTATAGGGACATCCCTAAAAAAGAAGGAACTCTCGGTTTTCCAACTTTACGAACGTAGATAAGTATTAATTTAGTTTCAATCGATCAATCAATCAATTAGCTTATAAAGCGCTATTTCCGCGATGTTCAACAGCGCTCCTCAATGAATTTTGAAAACAGATGGGTCTTGAGATCCGCTCTGAACTTCGCAAGCGATGGAGAAATAGTTAGAGAAGTAGGCAGAGAGTTCCAGAGAAAAGGACCAGAAAAAGCAAAAGCAGATTTGGCAAAAGAGTGTTTAACACGAGTTAAGAAAAAGCGAGAAGAAGAAGACGATCGTAAACCGGGGCGTTTAGGTTCAATTAATATATCTGATAAGTACTTAGGAAATAATTTAGATTGAGACTTATACATGAACGTGCAAATTTTAAAAATTATTCTATATTTTATAGGTAGCCAGTGCAAGAGAACAAGATATGGAGATATATGAGAAAAGAAAGGGGCACGAGCAACTAGACGAGCAGCAGAGTTAAAAGCTTTACTTAAAGGATAGAGTATAGAGTCAGGAAGACCATAGTAGAGCGAGTTACAATAATCAATCCTAGATAAGACTAACGAAGTAACCAAGAAGGAGAA
>NW_008704714.1:0-1174 GCF_000326865.2 Helobdella robusta | reverse complement strand
TGGCGATGACGTCACTCATTTAAATGAAGGAGATCACGTGCTATTCAGATGTCGAGTTAGAGGTGGATTGTTGACGCTCAAGTTGTTGTTGTTGTTGATGTTGCTGCTGATGTTTTTGTTTAAGTTTATGTTGATGTTGACGTTGTTGATGTTGTTGTTGTTGATGATGTTGATGATGTTGATGTTGTTGATGTTATTACCGATGTCGTTGTTTTTATTATAAATATTATTGTTATTTTTGTTGTTTTCCTCTCGGTAATGTTTTTGTTAATGTTACAATTGTCTATTTTGATGTAACTGTTGAAAGATTCTTTATGTAGACATCTTATTTCTTCATTGGCATGCGTTTCGAAATAACTTCAAAGTTTGACTCTTAACGCTTCTGCGTAACTCTTCAGTGATCTGATATTCAATCCTACTGATTTGAAAGGGAGTGATAGATACTCCGACATGCAGCTGCTTATTGGCAGGGCCAACCAGTTTCTAACCGATTCAGCAATCAATGGATTCAGATTGTTGCCTATCCAACTGAACGGAATGTCGTAAGTGCGAAATTCGAATGCCAACTGGGACGGGATGTATTGTCTTAATATTTGCAATTTCCAAAATTTTTTTTATTATTTGCAAAAATAACCTAATTACCATTAGTTCAATTTCAGGTTTGACACAACTCAAATAATTTTGTATCGCCAGTACCGAGATACTAATTTCGGCTTTGATTGAAATGTATTGCTGATATTCACGCACGCACACACACACGCACACACACACACACACACACCTGACGCACACACACACACGCATATACATACAACCACACACTCACAGTTCATGTAATTAATCCAAGCAAGTACCGCGCACATTGCATCAGGGTTCACTTTGCATTCGAACCCGGTTACTGCAGATGCAGGGACAGGCACTCTAACAATTAGACCGTCTATCCAGCTGCCTTAATTAAAAAATTCAATCATTATTGGATCGTATCGAATAGTATCGTATCGAATTGTATCGTATTGCATGGAATTGCAGATTGCAGTGTATCGTATTAAATAATATCGTAACATATCGAAATGAATCGGATCGTATCGAAATATATCGGATCGTATCGAATTGTATCGTAAACCTTCTTGCAGTCTGTACTTCAACTGTGTAATTAGATGTTCCAACCTCAGCT
>NW_008704711.1:7909-9986 GCF_000326865.2 Helobdella robusta | reverse complement strand
TCAACCGAATACAAACAGGGCTTGGTTTTTCTTCTTCACACTAACAACATTGTTGCTCGGCTTCGTATCACTGACTTTCTGCGGTTACCTCTTCTTAATTGGACATGCTGATTATTTCATCTGGTTTGGGACATTCATGCTAACCTTACTTACGTCTGTCTCGGCGTTGGCCTTCGTCTGCACCGTTAGTAAAGTTGTCTCTGTTCTCGTCTGTGTGTTTGTGTGTCTATATATGTCTCACTACTGAAGACCATTCATTCATTCATTCATTCATTCATTCATTCATTCATTCATTCATTCATTCATTCATTCATTCATTCATTCATTCATTCATTCATTCATTCATTCATTCATTCATTCATTCATTCATTCATTCATTCATTCATTCATTCATTCATTCATTCATTCATTCATTCATTCATTCATTCATTCATTCATTCATTCATTCATTCATTCATTCATTCATTCATTCATTCATTCATTCATTCATTCATTCATTCATTCATTCATTCATTCATTCATTCATTCATTCATTCATTCATTCATTCATTCATTCATTCATTCATTCATTCATTCATTCATTCATTCATTCATTCATTCATTCATTCATTCATTCATTCATTCATTCATTCATTCATTCATTCATTCATTCATTCATTCATTCATTCATTCATTCATTCATTCATTCATTCATTCATTCATTCATTCATTCATTCATTTATTCATTCATTCATTCATTCGTTCATTCCCTCATTCATTAATTCATTCATTCGTTCATCCCTCATTCATTCATTCATTCATTCATCGATATCTAAATACTGTTTGACTGTAACTACCCACAGATAATTAGTCCATATATCATTTTCACTGAAGATACTAGTCGTAGATAATTAATTCATCTATCTTTTTCCCTCAAAGATTATTAATCTGACGAGTGGAATGACGACGAACGAGCGGGCAAACTGGGCGCGGTACTCCTACTTGATCGATTCAAGGGGTAGATTAATGAACCCTTTCAACAGAGGGTTCTTTAGAAACGTCGCCGAATATTTCAGTATCAGTAATTACGACGAGGTGGCTAGGAATTTTATTAAAGTCAAAAAGTTGCAAATTGTTTAAGCTTTTTTTTCCACACTGTTTTTTGATTTGTTTTTATGTTGATTTAATAATTTTATTTTTTAATGCTGTCGATTTTTTTCAGGTTTTTTTTATATAAAATTTTGTTGTTTATAGGTAGCCTTGGGTTTTTTCGTATCTAGCTTTGTATAAAATTTATTTTCAATTTCATCTGTCCTTATATTACATATGCTTAATTTAAATTGTTTAAATTCTTATATTGTTATCAATTTATTTTTTGATTATAACTTTCAGCAGTCAAACATTAATTTTTTCTAAACTAATTTTTAAAATTTTTTCAAAAACTTTATCACTTATAATGTGTATATTATATCACTCAATGAAATATTATTTTCAACAATGATAAAGCTCTAACACACACGCGCACACTTATGTACACAGATGTATAGGCCTTTGTTCGTTTTTTCATTAATCTACAATATCACCTTGCTTGTAATTTTGTAAAATTAATTTTTAAATAGTTCTTGTTGTTGCTAAATACGTTGATTAATGTTTTGCTGTTACAATTGTGTTTCATATTTCTGTATGTTATCTAGCTTGTATAGAAGTATATTTATGAATAGTGTATGTGTGTATATGTCTGTGTGGTGTGTTTATGTGTGTGTATGTGTATTTACGTGAGCGCGTTACATATATCATAAATCTTTGCCTTTTTAAATAATAATACAATAGAACTGATTATTTATATTGTGGTCTGCCTGGTGGTCTGTATCATTATTTTAAACTTGAATATGTGTAGCTATGTCTGTTTATTTTTACTCTTAAATTATTCTTATTCGGCTATTTGTTTGAATTATTAGTTTCTATTTTGGTGATGCTCTTTTTTGTTCGTAGCCTAAACTCTGTTTGTTCATATCTATACGTATGCAATGCAAAACTTACAGACCGACGTGAATTTGTATTTATTCTTATAAGTTTGCGATTTAATTAATCATTAACT
>NW_008704711.1:6742-7859 GCF_000326865.2 Helobdella robusta | reverse complement strand
CGGATTTTAAACATACGAATATAACGAAATATCGACCATTAAAAAAATATTTATTATTATTGTTTATTGTTATATAGTGATGATGTTTCAGTCCTATGTTATAAAATCAATTCCCTTTCGGTTTCGATTATTTTCAGGTATAAAATTTAGAACGAAATTCAACTCAACGATTTTTTGTTTTTAAATTTTATTGAAAAAAGTCAACAATTAAAATATTAAAAACAAATTATAAGTCTTAAAATGTATGTCAGAACTCAGAGTAAGCATTTATCGTCCAGCCGCCTTCAACGTTCAATCAACTTTTTGTTTCTATCATCAAATGCACTCCTTAGAAGTTCTCGAAGGATAATCACCCACGTAACATGAACATTTAGTAAGAACAGTTCACAGCATATCATAATGGCTAAATCAACATACCAAAAAGAAATTATTTATACATGCATATATGCAAAGTAAATCAAGAAATACCAAAAATTATGTAACCAAATTAAAAAAAACTTGAAACCAGTCAACATTTAATAAATAAATAGAAAGACATTATTAAAAAAAACTGTTTATAAAAAAGTATAATTTAAGGCGACGACGAAAAAAAATTTAGTATGTTTAGTTTTGTTGTTGTGATGGTATGAAGCAAAAACAAACATATAGCAAAAAATAGTTAAAAGTCGAAATATAGTAGTCAGTCACCTACCTACAACTAAATTACTCTCAAGACCCTAGCTTACCTATAATGATTAACTCAACTCACCTACCTACCTACAAATTTGTATATTTACGTTCAAGAAATTTTACATGTCTAAAGTATTTTATTTTACATATTTTAGCGTTTTTATTTTATTTGAACTAATGTTAAGCCCTAGCCTACCTACGATTGTTCAACTCATCTCAATCCCTAACTTACCTACGAATTAAATTATAGTCCGGTAAAGAGAATAGAAAGTTAAAGAGAAACATAACAACAACGACACCGAATGAATGGATGTTGCGTATGTGTGTGTTGTATTGATGTGTGTGTGTAAATGTGCGCGCATGTAATCTCCAGAAACTTCTTCTCTCACTACGGACAAACATCCATTGCACCGACCATCATCTGAGACGAACCGAATAGCCTTTATTG
>NW_008704711.1:4738-6215 GCF_000326865.2 Helobdella robusta | reverse complement strand
TATATTGTTGAATCATCATGAGACCACCGTCTGAAACGTGCTGACGCCCACCACAACCCACCTCTGATCATTCTGTAGACAAATTTTTTTATTGGCTTAGTAGTAAATGAATGTTAGAACGAAAGAACAAACGAATGAATGATTGGTTGATAGATAAAATGAATGAATGAATTAATTAATTAATCAATCAATGAATCAACGAATGAATAGAATGAATCAATTAGTCAATTAAATAATTTGAAATATTGAGTGAGAAAATGAATGAATGGGGAAAAATAAAAAAACGAAACTAAACCTTACTTCAAAAATTTTCGTTACTGTACTCCATTGCACCGACCATCACCATCTGGTCGGCACACAAGATGTCATCCGAACTGCAAAGTGTCAGTCGAACAGCCAACGAGCTGATTCTTCCTACACCACCATCATCATATGTAAATCATCAAGAGAGACCACAATCTGAAACGTGCTGACGCCCACCACTGCCCACCTCTCATCATTCTGTAGACAAAATTTTTTATTATATTTTTTTTTATTATTTATTAGTAGTAAATGAATGTTAAAATCTTAAAAGCAAAAAATTATAAAATGAAAATAATGGCAAATAGATAATATTTTAAAATAATAAAGAGTGAAATGTAAAAAAATTCACCGTCGTCCATTTGAAAAAGACAGAATGTTAAATGCTTTTTGGTTCCTACGTTGTCCTCCAAAGCTGATGCCAGTCCTCCTCGAGATTGTTGTTGAAACACAGCCCGTATTGAAGAAGAAAGATAAAGAAGATTCTCATCAGAAAGCTTAGCAGTGCCTGCATCTCAAATTGCTTAATAAAAATAATCCTATCTACCTATTCAATTACCTTAACTAATATATATTATTAATGGTACGATAGTCGAAAGTCCCCCTTCCTTCTCCCTCCTTGCACAGAGGCTCACCGACAGCCAGGGCACCGGATAGTAAACCATTGCCGTGCGGATAGTAGACTATTGCCGTGCGGATAGTAAACCATTTGCCGTCCGGAAGCCGTGCGGGTAGTAGACTATGGCCATGCCGCATGGTAAATCATTACCGTGCAGATAGTAAACCATTGCCGTCCGGATAGTAAACCATTGCCGGTTCACCACTGGCAACCAAGGCTTACCTCTGACAAGAGACTTTGAAATCCAGAGTCAATCGGCTATCGTACCCTCAACTTACCTGTTCATTACAATTAAGCCCTAGCTTACCTAAAATTACAAAACTCAAGAGCCCAATTCATTTAGCCAATCGGCACCCACCCCACCACCTACGTAATGCCTTGGGCTCCAACTTAGTAATAATAATATAAAACTTAAACCCTAAATCTATTAATGAGTATGTGTTACAACGTAGCCTTAACTTACCTATTCATTACATTACGGTCCTAGCTTACCTAAAATACAAAACTCAAGAGCCCAATTCATTTAGCCAATCGGCGCCCACCCCACCACCTACGTAA
>NW_008704711.1:0-874 GCF_000326865.2 Helobdella robusta | reverse complement strand
ATAAACGCTTTGGCGATATAATTGACTTTAAAGATATTTCAAGCAACAGCAAGATGAGAGCATTTGTTGTGGCTTCGATCAGCCATCCGTTTTTTAAAATCAGGTGGATAGAATCATCAGTTCGTGAGCAAGTTGAAGACTTGTTTCTAGCAGAAGTGGTCAGAATGAGCAATTCTTCAACAGTTTATGAAGACAGAAATACTAGAGGTTGTACTAGTGCAGATTTTTATGGATTCCACGAACCAAGTTCCGAATCACGATCGAATGAAAAAGTTGAAGGACTGCAATATCTTAGTGATCCTTCATATGATATGGAACAACTCAAAAGGTAATCAATATTTTTCTGTAATATATTATATATGTATAATATGTATATGCTTGATTTTCTAATACATTTTTATTCTCAAGTATTAATAACAAATTAATAATTTGCTATTTCGGTTAACAACTATATTATTGTTCCTTAGGTATCCTGCTGTCGCACAAGTGTTTTTGAAGTACAATACCACTGTGCCATCATCAGCACCTGTGGAACGTATATTTAGCCAGGCTGGAATGATTCTCACTCCTAAAAGAAATCGTTTAAGTGATGAATCATTTGAAACTTTACTTTTACTCAAAAAGAACAAACTCTTTTATTGATGTAAATAAATTACTGTAAATAATGAGTTGATTTCTGAGTTTAATAAATTTATAAATACTTCAAATTAACCATGGTATGTACTTAGGTACTTATGCACTTAGTACTTATACTTAGTACTTATAAGTATCAAGTACACAATTTGTTTTGGCACCTAGTACTTATACTTAAGTACTTTTATTACTGAATACTTAGTACTTATACTTAAGTACATTTTTTGAGTACTACGTCATC
>NW_008704710.1:0-1175 GCF_000326865.2 Helobdella robusta | reverse complement strand
AGGAAGAACAAGTTCAGGTCAATTGATGAGAGAGTAGTGGCGCTCAAGAATCTGACCTACTTTAATTTGAGGTTCTCTGATTGGTTGTGGCTGGCTGGCCGATTGTATATGGCGGGCTGGTTGGTTGTGATTGGTTTGACGTAATTGGTTGGTTCATTGGTTGTGATTGATTGGACGTAATATGTTAATTGATTGCGATTGGTTTGAGGTAATTGGTTGGTTGATTGTGATTGGTTGGAGGTGATTGGTTGGCTGATTGTGATTGGTTCATTTATTCATCCATCCGTCATCAATTCATTCATTCATTTATTCAATCAATAAAAAAACAGACAGAATAAGATAAAGCGTCTTGATACCTTACCAAACCTCACTCCATTAACGCAACTGAAATCATTAACGTTACTGGGCTAGTACCGAACGAATGAACGAACGAACGAATGAACGAACGAACGAACGAATGAACGAACGAATGAACGAACGAATGAACGAACGAATGAACGAACGAATAAAAAATACCAACATCAACTTATTATATGTAAATGGTATTGGCGTATTCTAACAATTGTAGGCTGTCCAATAGAGAAGATGGAGAACTACAGACAGGAAGTGCTGATGATCATCCCGACCTTGAAGAAGCTGGACAAGGAAATATTTCTAGAGATAGATTATCAAGAGGCCCTGGATGTCAAGGTCGAAAGAGAGGAAGAAATGAGGATGAAAGTGAGAAGACGATGATGATGATGATAAGAAAATGGCGGTTGATTTTCGTTCATTCATTAATTCATTCATTTACAATCTCGTAAAATTTAGAAATAATCGACACTTGCTGTAAGTTGTGAAACTAACTGTCTACTTTGTAATTGACATAACATTGATTAGACATTGTATATAATGCTAATACTATTTCAGTATTTAATAAAAGCATAAAATTTTTCGTTGATTAAAATTAGTTTTCTTTTTTCGATAATTTTTATAATTAATTCCTCAATTACAAAAATAAACATTTTAGCTAAAATTTCAACATAAAATTTTCCAAACTTAAAATTTTCAAATCTAAAATCTGATGGTTCAGCTGGATTCAGCATACAAAAATGTATCTTTTTGTAACCACTGGTTTTTAAAAATCTAAAAAAAATCAATTTTCGATGTACAATTGACACTGTGGTTCTGCGTAT
>NW_008704709.1:0-1176 GCF_000326865.2 Helobdella robusta | reverse complement strand
ATAAATATTCAATTAACTTCAGCTTACATCTTAGACTCTATGATTTGGCCGGTACATATGCAAATAACTTGGCTAATAAAATAAGAACCTCTCATCAAGTTATACGCTGAACTAAATAGTAAGACAATAGAATATATCATCTCATTCTCTAAAAATTAATCTATTAAATAAAAAATTTTAATCTAAAACCTTTTTAAATATTAAAAACTAATTTTTTCAACTAATTTACTTGTTCAGTATCAAATTAAAACCAGAGGCTAATTTTTTGCGTGTTTGTTGGATTGGCAGCGCAAAATTTTGATTAGCTATGTCTTCATAGTGCAATGATTTATAGCAACTTAACTCAATAAAAACTATACCGAAATAATTAACAAATAAAAATATATAAATATATAAAATATATAGAAATATATAACAAACGATTATGTTAATAATATTTCCAGCATTAATTAAAAACCATAAACCATTTAATTTTTATCAAACATTACACTTATTTAATATATACACTTATAAATGTAAAATATAAATATTATCATTGTAAAAGTTTATAAAAGGCTTTTAAATAATCTAATTGAAACACACTTACAATGGAAGTATTCAAATTTCTACATTCCTATTGTACAAAGAATGAACTTGTCTCGTTAATAATAAATAATAGCACACATTTTTAAACATCATTCTAAATCAACTGATGTATTGATAACACAACACATACGTTAGAAAATCAATACGGTACTCTGTGCAAATTTTATTTAACTCTGATATGTTATGATACGATACGATACGATATGATATGATATGATATGATATATGATGGCAAGTGCTTTTAGTATGTTATGTATTTGTTCATTATGAACGGTGACTAATAAATTCTGTATGTGTATGTTTATATATATATATATATATATATATATATATATATATATATATATATATATATATATATTTTATTTGGACCTAAGATTCGAACAAGTGTTGTTGATATTCAGCTTTTATTAAATAATGTTTGCATTAACAGGGTTGAATCTACAAAGTTTTTAGGTGTCATTATCTCTAGCAATTTATCCTGGACTAGTCACATTCAATTCATTTCACAAAAGGCTACAAAAAATGTAGGAATACTTTACCGACTGAGATCAAGGTTTCCAAGACATATTTTAATAACACTATATAATT
>NW_008704708.1:0-1176 GCF_000326865.2 Helobdella robusta | reverse complement strand
ATAATAATAATAATAATAGTCAAAGCAACATGAATAATTAACAACAATAACAACGACAATAATAATTAAAATAATAATAATTATCATTATCATTATTTTTATTATATAAGGCAATTTGATTTAAAGGCATGTTATTCTGAAGTCCATCCACATTCATAATCAACTGTTGTTTTATAAACAATTATTAATTAATTAATTAATAATAATATATTAATAAATAATAAATTCTTTAAAATCTTCGTTCACAATGTAAGATAATTAGTTAAATCAAAGGGATTTTTTTGTAGGTTTGATAACTTCTGGAAAAACCCTGACGACGGCGATGATGATGATGATGATGACGACGACGAAGATGGCGATGATGATGACGATGAAATGATGATGATGATTATGAGTTTATAATACTGATGATGATTTAACATCTTCAGAATATCAATTAACAAAACATATTGTACAATATAAAATAATTCTTTCTTCCTTTTGTCCTTTCGCCGACTCGTTCGTTCGTTTGTTCGTTCATCCGTTGATCTATCTTTTCAATTATTTGTTTGTTCATTCATTCATTCATCCATTTATCCATTTATTTCTCCATCCATCCATTCATTCATTCACTAATTATTAACTCCTTGTTTCAATCCTTCATTCAGTTCATTTTCAATCCTTCCTTCATTAGTTTGTTCAATTCATCCATCCGTCCGTCCGTCCATCCATCCGTCCGTCCGTCCGTCCATCCATCCATCCATCCATCCATCCATCTATCCAGTCATCCATCCATCCATCCATCCATCCATTCATCCATTCATTCGTCCATTCACTCAATCAATCAAACATTGGTTGACAATTTGGCGTCTCCTGGTGACAACGACCTCAATTTTTGATAATTCTTAAGAACGTTACTGTCATCAACACTCCCGTTATTATTATTATTGTTATTATTGTTGTTGTTGTTTTTGTTTCCATTATATAGCGTTCTTTCAATCGATGAACTATAGTCATGTTGTTGTTGTTGTTGAAACGGTAATATCAGCTGTGGATGTTGCTGTTGTTGTTGAATGTTAATGTTGTTGTTGTTGTTAATGTTGTTGTTGTTGTTAATGTTGTTGTTGTTGGGATTGTAATGATTTAGTAGGACGCTTTTGTGTTGTTGTGGTCTTATACTGGCAAAAAAAATTGGTT
>NW_008704707.1:0-1178 GCF_000326865.2 Helobdella robusta | reverse complement strand
TTAACAGCTAGCCAAAAAATTTTTGTGCTAATTAGATTAAACAATGAAATTATTCATTTATCTTAACTCGGAACATACGTGTTCTATTTGACACAAAGCTCGAATGCCTCATTAGCCTTTGACTTTATAAAACCTAAAACTCATAGCTTTATTTTTGCCACTATTTACAGTCAAATTAGTATTTCTACTTGGCAGTTTTAGTATTTTCAAGAAGCAGAAACGGTGAAAGTTGAGAGTAATAAAATTTTGAGATGAGATTTCTAATAAAAAAAACCTCCATTCGGGTTGATGTATCTCTATTAAAAATTGCTTCATTGAAAATGAAAATAACTGAATATTATGACTAAACTAATAAGTTTTAGAAAATAATTCAAAATCTTTGGAAACATAAAAATGTGTGTCTGTGGTGTCTGTCTGTGTGTGGTGTGTGTTTGTGTAAATATGTGTGTGTTTGTTTGTGTGTATATATATATGTGTGAGTGTGTGTGTGTGTGTGTGTGTGTGTGATATTACATATCCTCCCCATGGCATAAAATAGAAAAAACCTCAGGTTTAAAAATCTAAATGTAAAAACTGAAAAGACAAAACTGTTTCCGTGTGTAACATGATACGGAACGACAAATGATAATATTACAATAGTTATTACACAGTTTTTTTTATCAAAATTGTTTTATTTAAAATTATAAATAACAATTAATGATAAAAAACTAATATAAACTATATAACATAAACATACAGTAACGGGCACTGCTTGTGATGATTGGATTTAGGTTTATTATTCACGTGCGCTGAGCTGCATTAGTTGTCGATACCTTTGTGAATTAATTGAGAAATAAGAAAAAAATAATGTATATAAATCAATAATAACAATTCTAACTATATAATAAAAATAAAATTAGGTAAAAATTAGAAAAAAAAGAATTTTTTTTCTACATTTTTCAATCAGAAATTATCCCAAGATGACAATTTAATTGTTGGTTTAAACCGTGAGAACGACTGCAATATAAACATTATTGGTATCATTTTATATGATGTTGTTATGCATGTGTGTGTGTCTGGTGTGTGTTTGTTTGTTTGCGTGTGTTTGCGTTTGTATGTGTGTTTGTTTGTGTGTGTATGTGTGTGCAAGTGTCTGTGTTTTGTGTGGGTTTTTTCAGAATTTTATATGCATTTTTTTA
>NW_008704706.1:0-1177 GCF_000326865.2 Helobdella robusta | reverse complement strand
TCAGCATCTTCCAAACTACACCTCAATATACACAGCGGAAATAACAGCGATAGACATGGCATTATCCTCCATATACAATTCAACAGGAAAAAACTATCAGATATTCACAGATTCGTTGTCAACTCTCCTAGCATTGAAACAGTACTATCCCCGCCATCAATTAATTCTTCAGATCCAAAACAAAATACATGATATAATAAGCAATAAAAATCATATTTCATTAATCTGGATTCCTAGCCACATTGGTATTGAAGGAAATGAAAGGGTAGATCAATTGGCAGCACAAGCGCACTTGGATCCCCCATCAAACACTCCAATTCCATATTACGACATAAGAGTGATGACAAACGACCTCATATGTTCCAAATGGCAAAAAGAATGGGATAAAATAACTAACTTCCTCAAAATAGTTATGCCAGAACTAAATAGTTCACAAAACACCAAAATCAACAAACTTAGTAGAAACAATTTAAACATCATAAATAGATTAAAACTCGGTCATTCTAAAATAACTCATTCATGGATTCTCAACAAAACAAACCCTCCAATTTGCGAGAACTGTGATACAAAATTAACAATCCAACATATATTGATAGAATGTCAAAATTACAATGAAATCAGGAAAAAACATCAAATACCAAATGATATTCGATCAATTTTCAAAGATGAAAAATTAAAAAACCTGTTATCATTCATTAAAGAAATAAACATGTTCAACAACATTTAATTGCCTCACGGGTCAATGAAGATCCACAAAAGAAAATAGAATCAACAAAGACCAAAGGCGTAAAGATAGCCTATCAGAGCTAAAACGCCGTAAAACTGCAGAAGAAGAAGAAGAAGAATAAATAATATTATGAAAAATTGCGTTCTGTTGAATCGATTATAAAAAAGTTAATAAATGCTAAATAGGCAACAATTTTTAACGAATATATATATATATATATATATATATATATATATATATATATATATATATATATATATATATATATATATATATATATATATATATATATATATATATATATATATATATATATATATATATATATATATATATATATATATATATATATATATATATATATATATATATATATATATATATATATATATATATATATATATATATATATATATATATATATATATATATATATATATATATATATAT
>NW_008704705.1:4550-9924 GCF_000326865.2 Helobdella robusta | reverse complement strand
TTTCTTTATTCCTCTTTCTCTCTCTCTCACTTTTTCTCTCTTTCTATTTCACTATCTCTCTTTCTCTCCCTTCCTCTCTCTCATTTTATATTTTCCACTGTCTCTCCCTCTCTCTCTTTTCTCTCTCTCTCTTTTTCTCTCATTTTCTCTTTCACTCTCACTCTCTCTTTTTCCATTTATCAATCTCTCTATCTCTCTTTTCTTCATTTCTTCTTCTGTTTCTCCCTCTGCCTCTTTGCACTGACTTACTTCAGGGCATCTAACCCAAACGGTAGCTACAGTTGACACTCCAACAACAGCAGAAACCACAGGGCAGAAAAAATAATGGCACCAACAGCGGTAGTAGAAATGTCGGCAGAGTTGTAACATCCTCACTTGTAAATGATCTCAATCGGTATCATGTTAAATATTTTCTTAAAAATGAGTGGACATTTTATGACAATTAGCATTCAAGCAGTTCAACGACCGCTCTACTCTGCAAGAACAACCTGAAAAACAAAATGCGGACAATGCTAATGACCATATTTGGGTAAATAATTTTCATATATTCACTTTTCTTATACTATTAGCTCTCTCTTTCTCTCTCCCTCTCTTACTCTCTCTTCCTTTCTTTTTCTTA
Source organism: Helobdella robusta (assembly GCF_000326865.2). Classification (NCBI taxonomy): domain Eukaryota; kingdom Metazoa; phylum Annelida; class Clitellata; order Rhynchobdellida; family Glossiphoniidae; genus Helobdella; species Helobdella robusta. The sequence continues at coordinate 9,305 of NW_008704705.1, read as the reverse complement.
TTTTCTTTATCTTTCATTACTACCCTTCTTTGACCTCTTTTTCTGTCTTGTTGGTCTTGTGTTTGTCTGTGGGGTCCACCACACCCACCGTTCTAAATTTGGTTCGGTGCTGAAAGAGAAAGAGAGAGATTGAAAAAAAAAGAGAGAGAGAAAGATAATTGCAAGTTGGAGCGTGGAGTGGAGGAAAGCAGTTGTGGATTAAAATGTAAGATGACCAGGTAGATAGATATTCATTCCTAGGTAAGTAAGTAGATTATAAGTGGATGGAGGATGGACATTATGAGTAGTGTGTGTGTGTGTGTGTGCGTGCGTGTGTGTGTGTGTGTGTATCTGTAANAGAGAGAAAAAGAGAGTTAGATAGAATAGATAGACGGATGGATGGATGGATGTATGGATGGATGGATGGATGGATGGATGGATGGATGGATGGATGGATGGATGGATGGATGGATAGAGAGAAAGAGAGAGAGAAAAATATTTCAAACAATTAAATAAAAATCATAAAAGCATCAAATAGAAAATGCAATTAAAAAATCATGGTCCACTACTTCCATCGCCTGAATGGTAGGAGAAGCAGCTTAGTGAGCGTTTGGAATGCTGTGGAATGTTTTCACAGGTTTAAAGGTTAAGATATCATCATCATCATCATCATGGTGATAATTGTCATATTTTTACCCATGTCATCTTTGTTATAATCATTTTCATCATCATCATTTTCACCATCATCACCACCATTATCATCATCATTTTCACCATCATCATCATCATTTCATCACCATCATCATTTTCATCATAATTCTCCTCATCATCATCAACATCGTTACTATCGTCACCGTCAAAGTCATTATTTTCCACCCGAAGTCAGAATCAACACACAACCTCGTCATTAAAACTGCCATCTCTATGACGTCATAGTTATTGCGCGAAACTATTACAAGCGGTTCGTTATTACTTACATTTACAATTATTACATTATACAATCCAACCGACATCGTCCCGGTTGGAATACTTTTTAATTCCTATAAAAGTACCAGCCATCAATTTGTTGCACAGTTCTAACAACACAGAAAGACCTTCAACACGATCAATCTTTGCATTGGCAATATTGAAATTGATATTTGGTGGGCTACAAGTCTTTCTATACACGCATCAAACTCTTGACTTAATTAATTATTTAATTAATTAATTTATTAATTAATTTATTTATTAATTAACAACAGCAACAACAACAGCAGCAGCTACAACAACAACAACAAACATAACATAACGACGCACAACCGCAGATTTTAGTGATAGTAATAAATAAATAAATAAATAAATTAATTAATTAGTTTAATTAATTAACAAATGATTGTGATGATATTAATAATAAAAATTGCAAAACCGACAATGTGATTAAATATAATGGTGACGATGATGATATTAATAATGATGATGATGTTGACGATTGTTACAACTACAACAACAACTACAACAACAACTACAACTGCAACAACTACAACAGCAGCGACTTCAACAGCTACAACAGCAGCAGCTACAACAACAACAAACATGACATAACGATAGACAACTGCAGATTTTAGCGACAGTAATAAAACTGTCAACTGTGACGTTGATGATGTACATGGCGTGGCAAATTAATATGACGATGATGATTATTATTAGTTTATGTTACCATTATTATTATTATTATTATTATTATTATTATATATATATATTTTTATCATTGTATGTTTTTTATGGTGAAAAATAAAAGATGTTCCCATTATTATATTCCTATTATATTATTATTATTTATTATTATGTTGAAGATGAGGAAGATGACTATTACGGTGATGATGATGATGGTACCATTGTAAAACCAACATCTCTAACAAAAGACATACAAACGAACGAATGAACGAACGAACGAACGAACAAGCTAACACACATACACGCATATAGATATTATCTAACGGAAAACATCCAACACAACTCACATATAAGTGATCTGCAGTATCCAAATGTTCCCAGCTAACTTAACATTATATCATTGAGATGAGATTGAAGGAAGAAAATAATTATTTTTGCTTTCAATTTATACCTTCTCTACTAAATAAAAAATTTAAACATTGTTTTGAATAAATAAATAAATATATAAATTATCTGATACTCATAAATGTATCAATAAATATTTATTAGATAATGTTTACATTAGTTAGTTTAGAAAAAAATACAACTCTCCATAGCCAGTATTAAAATTTGTAAGTTTAACTTATTAATATTACTATTAAAATAATTATTATTTACGAATAATTGCGAAATTGTACATCCCTGGAACGTGTGACATGTGACGTCACTTCACATTCATTTCCGCTCATTCTATCTACGTCATCTGATGACCAGGCTTTATATATATATCAGCTGGTCCGTTATCTAAACGCTATATATCTACACATGTATATAATCTATATAATCATATATATATATATATGTGTGTGTGTGTATATATATATATCATAGCCAGTTTTCAAATGTAATATTGGTGAGTGTTGGTCCATAATTCCGAATATATTGTTGTGTAATACATCACATACATACATACATACATACATACATACATACAAAAATACATACATACATGCATACAAACATGCATACATACATGCATACAAACATACATACATACATGCATACAAACATACATACAAAAATAAATACAGACATACATAAAAACAAACACAAACATACATTCGTTCATACATACACATGTATGAATGAATGTATGCTTGTATACATAATTTATAATATGTGTATATACATATACGCTTCACATGCATGTCAGCGTTCACATTGTATTATGCGCGTCACATACACATACAAACACACATACAACAGCTCCAGTATAAGCCTCGTTAATATTTTTTCGAGGAAAACATGAAATGCGTACTACGCGCGCACGCACGCACACACACACATGCACACACACACATGCACACACACACATACGTACACACACACAAACAATGCGTACTACTCTCACACACAAGCACACACACACTGCTTGAACATACACATATATAATAATGTATTCACACAGATACACACAAACATATACAAACACACACACACACACAAACACTCCCACATATCTTTACATACATACTTTCAACCCTTTTTGCTTCCTCTTTGGTTTTGCTGTTCTTGTTGTTTTTACATGTTTACATGAGGGAAAACTTTCTAGATAGTTTTGTCCATGAAGGATTTTTGTTAATTAAGCAATTTGAAATGTTTCGCATTTTTCCACGAATATTGTATCAGCTAAACCAACATCATACGGGTCGGGAAGTTCCATTGAATGTTTACGTAAAATTAATTCATTAAAATATTGATAGAGTTTTTATTTTTCATCCATAAAAAAATCTTTTAATCTATTAGAAACGTGTAAAATTGGAGCGAGGGTGTATCTATGTATGTGTGTGGGTGCGTGTGTATGTGTGTGTGTGTGTGCGGGTGTGTGCGCACAACGTTATCAGTGACGACAACGAGTGTCTGATGTTAATAGGATAATGTTCAAGCAGGCATAGAGGCAGACACAACTGAGTACCCCTATTCTTTTAAGTCGCTTGTTTGTACTCTCTGCCTCTCTCTCTCTCTCTCTCTCTCTCTCTCTCTCTCTCTCTTTCTGTGTGTGTGCGTGTGTGTCCGATGAGCGTGTATGTGAAAGTACGTTAAGTGTATCGTATATCTCACGCATGAATGTGTGCGTGTATGTATATGTTGCGTCATTAAGCGTTGATATGTGGTACATGTCAGTTAATTGAAATTTTTGGTCCGTCTATGTATTTTAACTTTACCGTCGTCCGGCATTTTTTTGTATGTTTTTGTTTTCATTTGAAGACAAATAAAACATTTTATATTTTGTATTTTTAAGTTTGTATAATGCTGTATGTTTTTATACGAATGTATAAAAAGTTGGGTATCAATACTCATTTTCTAAAAGATGAAGGAAATAGTTATTTACGTATTATACAAATGTATGAATGTACAAACTTATGACATATGTGAGGATGTATGTGTATGTATATATGTTTGTTTTTATGTATTATTATTATCATCAACAATTTATTAAGCGCATTATGTATGTATGTAGATTTGTATGTTGGTATGTTTGTATGTAGGTATGTATGTTTTGTATGTGTAAATGAATGCATTCATTATTGTGCTCGGGACTTATTTTGGCCCCATGTGTTTAATTATTATTAATTAGTTAATTTTGTTGTGATGTTTGTTGTGTTGTTGTGATGTTTGTTGTGTTGTTGTGTTTTCTGCTGTGTTGTGTCTCATGTTGCTTCAGGGTGTGTTTGCGATGTATGAATGTTTGTGTGTGCACTGTTGTGTGTGTGTGTGTGTAAGAGCATACGTGTGTGCGTGCATGTATATATATACACATATATATACACACACACATATATATACATATATGTGTGTGTGTGTGTGCCAGATTGTATGTTATTGTTAATGTATGCCTGTATGTGTGTTCCGTGTTTAATTGCTACATAATGTTTTTCAAGAAATTTTGTTTGCAGGGGTGTCTTTGTTGAAGGTTTGTTTGTTTTAATATTTTGTTGATTGTGTTTTTTACTGTGGATTGTTTAGCTGTGCTGGTGATGTGGGACGATATGGAATGGTATTGTGTTGTTGCGATTTTCTGTTGTGGTGGTGTGTTATTGTGTGTTGTTGTGTTGTTTGGTGTGTGTTGTTGTGGTTGTGTTG
>NW_008704705.1:1965-3420 GCF_000326865.2 Helobdella robusta | reverse complement strand
ACAAATTAAGAACAACAATGCAAACAACTACAGCAACAACTCCCGAAATAAACAATTGTTCAGTGTTGTATTTTGAACGATGCTATTAGTGTAACATTTTTTTTAGTACTTTGTTGGCAGCATCGTGACAATTGAGAGTATGTCCAACGGTTTTTTATCTCAGCTCGGTCATCAACCACTTAAGTAGAATTTTAATCCATTTGTTAAAAGTTCTTTTGTTTCTATTACCCAACCAATCAGCCAACCATCCAACCAACCAATCAACCATCCAACCAATCAACCATCCAATCAACCAACCAATCAACTAACCAATCAACCAACCAACTAATCACCAACCAACCAATCAGCCAACCAACCAATCAGCCAACCAACCAACCAACCAACTAACTAGCCAACTAACTAACCAGTCAACCAACCAATCAACTAACCATTTAGTCAGCCATGCAACCAAACAACAAACCAGCTATCAAACCGTCCAACAAACAAACCAATCAACCAACCAACCAATCAACCAACCACTCAACCGAATCATTGAAGCATTAAACTCGACAACTTGTACAAACAAAATCTTCAACGTCTTTATAAAAATCTGCCCATAAATTCAAATATTGACATTTTTTAATAATATACATTTAATTATTTCGTACAAGAAAAACCATACGCACGGATAAAGACACACACACACACACACACTTATAAACATACAAACACAGAAACCTAGACAGTTAAACACACATAAACATGTTTCTACCTACATACCTGCATACGCACAAATACATCCATATAATCACATACTTGCATGTTCATAGGTATTTTGTACACACATACATACACGCAAACACACATACACACACACCTACATACATACTCACATAAACACTAAACAAATATGCGCAAGTCGACCAACACATACACATACGACCACTTCACGAACGGTTTTGCTGCTTAACTTTCACACATACAGACTGCTAAATTATAAAAAAATATGTAGCACGTACACAAACACTTATAAACACGTACACTCACGTGCCATTATATTAGACAAATTGAATTTCATAGGCGCACACAGACGCACATACACAAACTTTCATAAACACACGCACACATGCAGACTCGTATGCTTCTTCACACGCACACACACACACGCACACACACTTCAATTTAAGACACACACACACACTTCAATTTAAGACACACACACACACTTCAATTTAAGACACACACACACACTTCAATTTAAGACACACACACACACTTCAATTTAAGACACACACATACACTTCAATTTAAGACACACACACACACACACACACACACATACACACACACACACTTCAATTTAAGATGTACGCAGTAATGACCAGGATTCCATCGACAACTACGACGACCGTGATGAAGTGAAAATGAAAATGATGATGATAATGATGAAGACGATGATAGTTTTAAACTATCAAG
>NW_008704704.1:2079605-2081522 GCF_000326865.2 Helobdella robusta | reverse complement strand
TGAAGGTAATAGCGTTTATTTTTATTGGGCTTACTTAATTAATAATGGGTTTATTAGATAGTTCTCAAATAAAATGTGAGCATTTATTTTGTGTCATTTGATTTTGTAGTTTTTTAACTGCCATTACAATAATCTGTTTTACAAGTGCAAATGGTTGTCGGCATGCCACTTATGGTCATTGTCTGACATTCGTTGAAAGCCACGTCCGATCCACAGTCTCTCACTGATGCAGTCATACCTTCATTGAATTGCAATATTTTATTAATTAGCAAATATTAACAATAATTAAAATCTAATTTTTTAAATGCAAATGTATCATATCATTATCGTTTCGTATTAATCATCAGTTCACCAACAAATATTTTAACAACAATTTTGTTTTGCAACCCCGAAAAAAATTTTTACTATCTGGACGCGTTTGTTTAATTACTAGCGCTTTATTTTTAGAGCTCAACGTTTATTATTAACATTAACTATCATTAGGTTACTATAACAAAGTTACGTCTTTCAATGTTACTGCTAAAAGCCATGTTACTATTCCCAACATTATTACTATTTACATTTCTGCTGAAACTAATTCTAAAATTTTAACATTTGTTTACGCGACATCTACTACAACAATTAGTATACTAGCTACCGCTACTACTATAATACATATTACAACCGGTGCTTACTACTAACCACGAAAATCAAATTTTCAACAATTAGAAAAACAACCTACTACTGTTACCCTACTAATTAAAACTAGACGTGATGCCGCTACTAAAGCTCTTACTAACCCATAAATTCAACTTTTGAACTGTAGCAGTAGTTATCATTACACACGGATACTCCAGGATCATTAGCATTTACCGGACTGTTGCAGGCATCTATCGCTTCACACTTGTAACATTTCACAGCTTCTGATGGATGCCATAAAAAAAGAATCGAGGAAGTTAGCAATAAAACCGTTCCAATCATTCTTATTTATTTTTCGATGTAATAGGTTCTTCTGTACGTTGTTATAATTGAAAAAATTTACTTTTTTATAGCGAAAATAGAAATGAATATACATTAAAAACATATATATATTTAAAGAGAGAAAAAGTATATATACATATAGTATATGTATATACATATATTGGATTAAGACTGTCAGCATGTTCGGCGTAAGTTAACTTCCAATTTAACTTATCAATTTTTCTAACGGTTGATGGTAAATCATTTTCAAGTTTCTTTAGTTCAACCGTTAAAAAAATCGAAAAGTTAAATTGGAAGTTAACTAACGCCAAAAATGCTGTGATTTTCATCAATAATATGTATATATATATACAGTTTTTAAGAAAATCAACCGCGTTAATACAATTATTATATTTATACAATAATTTTTCAATTTTTCTAATTAAAATTTAAATATAGATATTTAATTTATTAAGTAAAAAACTAAAATTATTTTTGTTAAAATTGTTATATAACAATATATATATATATATATATATATATATATATATATATATATATATATATATATATATATATATATGTATATATATATATATATATATATATATATATATATATGTATATATATATATATATATACTTTGACAAAAATTATATAAATGATCTATATAAATAAATATATTTATGATAGTTTAAACCCAATATATAAAGTAGAGTCTCTACTCTACTTTATATATTGGGTTTATATATATATATATATATATATATATATATATATATATATATTTATATATATATATATATATATATATATATACTTTGACAAAAATTATAAATAATGTCTAATTTTGACTTAATAGACCTTATATTAAACAACGCCATATTAAAAATTAACTTATGGTGTTTTTGAATAACGAATTCCAATTGCCCGTTGTTGAATATTTATTATCGGATGTCTTTGTTCTATGAGTATTG
>NW_008704704.1:2074861-2078650 GCF_000326865.2 Helobdella robusta | reverse complement strand
GTCTATAATGCAATTTATTGTACAAAAGCTGTGAGCTGTATAGGAGATCGAAAAATATTGTAAAAATATTGAGTATTTGTAAGTCACTGGTTATATCGGTTACGGTTGTGAGGCTGGTAATGTGATGATGTAGATGGTATTGATTATGTTGATGATGTTGGGGTTGATGGTGGCAAACATGTAGGCGATGTTAGTTATAAAGGTAATGTTGGCTATGTTGTAATTGCATGGTAAAAGTTTGCATGGAAAGGTTTATATTGAACGAGGGTGACCAATGTATTTGAATCCAAGAACGTTTGGCGGCATGGAACACGCAAATTATACACTGAATTAAACCGTTCTAAATTAACTGGGAGCCAACTTTTGTTTTAGTCGATTGTCAGCTTTTTTTGGGTTGGAATATCAAATTTAACCCTCATTGTGTTTTTGAAATTTGTAATCGTGGTGCGTCTGGTTTTGGTGTTGTATTTTCATTTCTTGCATAATTTTTGCTTTTGTTTTTTATAAAAGTGTCATTGTTAAAATGGTAGATAGATATTTAATTGAAAGTAAAACTTGGAGTTGGGCAAATTATATTCTTACTTTTTATAAATTATCTTTCTATTTAAAATCACCCAACTTTTTTTAATTAGAAAAAAATATTATAACTACTTTATATTTCCTATATTTATATTTTATATTTATTATACTTAACTTAATATTAAATATTTACTTTGATATATTTTGTTTACTATTTAAATGATATTTGATCTTGATCTATCGAGTTTGAAAGTTAAATAAAATTTAACTTTTAGTTATGCTTTTAGTTTTATTAATTCTCTCCTTTTTTTATTCACCCGAACGTTCTCATATTTTAATTTGTAATTTAATTATTTTTTCCTGTTTTTACTGCTTTTTTTAATTTTATTATGTTTTAAATCTAATATATTTTTTTATGTTCTGAAGTATCTTCTTAACAAAACAGATGAGTTTTTTTTAGCATTATGAACAATTTATTCACTTGGCAAATAATAAAATTTGCCATAACAGTTTGAAATAAGAGAAAGCAGTCGAAACTGTTCATGAATGCTTTAATTTAAATTTCCGCACTTTCGCATACTAGGGGAATGTTTAATAACATAACATAGCAATATAACATAGCATAACATAACTTCAAGAAGAATTTTGACTTAATTATGGCCAACAAAGAATTTTTTATGATCATAAAATTGACATTGCTGTTTGATTGCTTTTTGTTGTGTTTTAATGCTATTTTGATATGAGCATATATAACTTACGTTTAAGCCCATTATTTATTTATGTTTATTTATAACATAACATGACATAACATAATAAGCATAACAAAACTTAACACAGCTTGACATAACATATTATATATTATCATTATTACCCTAACATAAATATGATAGGAAATGGGCGAAAACTAAAAATTTACCATGTCCTTATTAAAAATGAAAATTAATTAACTGTGATACTAAATAAAACGTAAAAGTAATAAAAAAGTTAAAACATGCTGCTGCACTTATTAAAGGCCGTCTAGTGGTGTGACCTATTTCAAAATTTGAATTTTGAACTCAGATTTTATTAACCTTTCTTTTAATTGTTTTTGACTAAAATATTTGTTCAATTTTATTTATATAATCTTATTTTATTATTTACATTTTTTAAAAACATTATCAGAGTTATTTTGCAAAATTGAATGTTAGGTTTTTTCTTTCTATGATATTTCTTCATGCAGATTAAAAAAACGCTAAGTTCTAAGGGTGAATTTTTTAATCAAATTGAAGACTTTATAGAATAAAGGTTAATTAATGTTGACGGTGAGTTTTAAGATCATTGCAATGGCATATTAAAGCATAAGATGCTTGAAAAATAATTTGAAAAAATAATTGATTAACAAATGTAATGCAAATGTAACGTAATGCTCTCAGTCAAATTCAGCAAATTTCAGTCTCTGGTGAAATCTGAGAAAAGGTTTAGCAAGTTTGTCATTGAAGGGGTGATGTTTGTATTGAAAATATTTTATTCTTTGTCCCTGCCACTTTGCTTAAAACACCTTCTAAAGGTGCGGCACAACTTAGGTATGCTTAAATGTTTGAGACATTAAACTGTAGTAAAATTTAAAAAATGGAATAAATAAAAAGATTTGAATGAAGAAAACTTTTATTTTACGTGAACCAAGATTGTTCAACGGTGCATTTGTTTGTCCTCAGGCAAATAATTTCACACATTTTAAAAATAATTAAACTGAAAAATGGATTGATCGAGCATAATAAGCATAACACGTTTAAACGATGCTCTTTGAGTCTTAGAATGCTCGCCTGGGCAGACTTTCTCGAGTTACGTTTGATAAACAACTATAAATAGGTTTCCAGAGAACTATTTACTATTTACCAAATAAAGGCGACAAATTTTATGGAGCAAATTTCGAAATAAAAAAATAAATAACGTAAGAAAATATTGAAAAATCATATTTAAGTAATTTTAGACTACTTTATTTTTTGAAGTCTACGTTGTTACAGTGAGAGTTTTAGTTGTTACTGCGTGTGCTATAGCTGCGACTATGCTTTTACAGAAAGTTATTTCTTTAATTTCTTCAAAATTTGTTTACGTTTAGCGTGATGGCGGCACGTTTTCTCGGTGGTTTTGTAATTTGGGTGGATTCTTGTTTTTTGCTTCTGAACAAGTGAGTTCACTTCTTTTTTACTCTGACTTTTTTTTTCTATATCTTTTTCTATAACTTGTAAATATTATTATATCTTACTTTAGTCTAGAGAGACTTTCTCTTAAAGCCTCTCTAACACTCCTTTGTCTCCGACGAGAGTAGTTGTGCGGCGAATTTTTTACTTTAATCTTAGGGCTAATAATAACAATAAAAACAATAAATCTAACTCTAACAAAGAAATAAATATAATTAGTAACAATAATTATATTAATAATACTAATAGCAAGTATTATAACTTTATTAAATCACACTCTAATGTAATAAATACTATTGATAAGAATAATAATTCTATTAATTTAAATATAACTAGATTTAAAAGTACCAATATCCATCCTACCTCTACAATTTCACTATTTAATATAAAAATAAGATCAATTAATAAAAAATCGCTATATATCCATCAAATAATCTTTTCCTCCTAACCTGATTTTTTTTAGTCTTACTGAAACTTGGCCCGAGGAATCTAACTCTCCCTCTCTTATTTTTGCTACTCCTGATTGATACAGCTTTCTTGAACTTTCTTGACCTCCAAAAGATCTTCTATCATCTTCTCATTCGTCTTATGGGGGTGTCTATCTATTTTATAAATCTCTATTTACTGCTTTCATAATACTTTCTCTAATTTTCCTTCTTTTGAATGTCTTGTTGTATCTTTTAAGTCTTCTTCTCTATCTTTTTATATTTCTGTAATATATCGCCCTCCTTCTTCTCTCACTTTATTTTTAGATAAATTCTACTCACTCGCTGAATCTCTCTACTCCTTTTCTATTCCTATTACACCTCTGGTGACTTCAACTTGCACTTCAATAACTTATCATGTTCTTACACTTGTAGATTTAATGATATTTTGTCTCTTTTTAACCTAACACAATACTGTTCTTTCCTACCCATATTTTTGGTAACACTATTGATTTTATTATAGCTTCATCTTTTTCTAAGTCTATTAATATCTCTGCTAGCTCTGTTTCTCATTCTGATCACCTCCTTGTTGAATCTGTATTTCCATTTGATTTTCTACCTTCTTATTCATCTATGTCTATTTCTAAAAGATGCAGTCTTCTCTT
>NW_008704704.1:2071023-2073955 GCF_000326865.2 Helobdella robusta | reverse complement strand
CTGAATTTTAATGAAAAATTTTAACAACAAACGATTGTTGTCAAGACGGCAAAAACAGCGTCAAAATTGTGAGGCGCGAAATTAATTCAGTTAATTATTATTATTATTGTTATTGTCTTTATTAAAAGAGATCTGAAATATCTGCTTTAGGTCTCTTTAAAACCACTGGCGTACCGAGGGGGGGGGGGCGAAAGGGGCGGATCGCCCCGGGCCTCCGATTTGGAGGGGGCCTCCAAAAAGCCAATTACGAAAATTTTTAAATAATTTATTTAGTAAGTGTATAGACGTGATTTTGTGTTTTGATTTTTTAATATATTTATTTATAAATAATTTGTAGTAATGCATATACTTAGTTAGAATAAACGCTTTTTTAAAATCCTGACCGAATTGGTAATCCACGTCTATTTTTAGTCGGACATTGACATCATTATACTTGAATGTGATTGGTTGATATAGTTTTTGGACGAGCCGGCTTTTCAAACTTTTTTTGTTGTCTGTTCCGTTTGGTTTATTAGAAGAGAGTTTTAAATTTTATTTATATATTTATCAATCTCTTCTTTAATAAGTTTAAATATAACTACTATCTTTCAGGTAAGAAAAACAGAAAATATACTTTCACCCACCGGTACTGACTCAGTTTAAATCTAAGGTACAAAAAGTGTTGATAGGTAAAGACGGATATCTGTTCTCCTCGGTTTACGTGACTGATGTTACACCATTTTTTTTCACTTTTAATTTTTTAAATTATATTTTAAGCCCTGAAGTTAAAATAAATTATTAGAATTAAAACACTATCAACTTTTAGATAGATACGTGATCATGAAGAGACATCATCCAAGTGGAGCACAAAATCGAAAAATTTTGAAAAGTAGAAGGGAAGAAACCGAAGCTCTGTCTGGATCAATGCTTAAATTTGTTAACCAAGTTGCCAAACCAGAATCCATTATTGCTAGTTCATCAAGTCAGCAGACTGATTTAGATACAACCGTAGAATCTGACCAAGGAAAAACAACCACCGAAACTGAAACGTCAAACCAACAATGCGAGGATGAAATCAATTTTTTTAGTGAAAATGATATTTTTTTAAATTGTGTGTGGGAAATTGGACAATTCCGTTATCGGATAACATCAGAATCAGTATAGTAAAACTAAAGATTGAATATTTCCAGAACAAAAATAGTCCATTTAGAGTGGTTCAAAGAGTAGGGAAGCAAACAAAGGGTCAAACTCGACAGTTGACAAAGCATTGGTTCTACAAGCATCTTCCAAATGGTGAAAAAGTTCTCAGAAAGTGGATGGTTTATTCTCTTTCCAAAAATGTTTATTTTGCTTTTGTTGTCGACTTTTTGCTGCTTGTGGTAAAGAAAGTAATAATTTTTCAAAATTTGTTACAGGGTTTAATAATTGGTGGAAACTAAACCCTAAGATTTCACATCACGAAAATTCTGAAATTCACTTAAACAATCATGAAAAATGGAAAACATTAGAACTAAGTTTGAATCTTAATAAAACCATTGATGCCGTTCATCGAGAAAATCGAGAACTGGAAACTAAAAAATGGAATGACATTTTACACCGCTTATTGGATGTCACCATGTTTCTATCAAAACAAAATTTACCTTTTCGAGGCCACAGAGAAGATGACTTTTCTAACAATAAAGGCAATTTCTTAGGGTTAGTTGAATTAATTTCACACTACGACCCTGTCTTAAAAGAACATTTAGTGAGGGTCCAACATAGCAAGGCAGGAAACACGATTTTATATCTTTCCCCTAAAATTCAGAATGAATTTATTTCTATATTGGGAGATACTGTGAAACAGAAAATTATTGATGATGTAAAGCAAGCAAAGTATTACGGGATAATGTTTGATTCAACACCTGATATATCTCACCAAGACCAATTAAGTGAGATTATTAGATATGTTCATATAAAAAACAAAAATGTAGAGGTAAGAGAATCATTTTTAGGATTTTTTCCTCTTGCCAGAAAGAAGGCTATTGATATCACACAAAGAATTGTAAATATTATTGACGAAGAGGGTTTGGACATAAACCTATGTCGAAGCCAAGGTTATGACAATGCTTCGGTAATGTCAGGTGTTCATTCTGGGGTACAAGCCAGGATCCATCAAATAAATCAGAAAATTTTATTTGTACCTTGTTCTAATCATTCACTTAACTTGAGCGGGGTTCACGCATTTGGAAGCAATCCAACTTGTGTAACGTTTTTTGGAACAATTGAAAGCATTTACAACTTCTTTTCTTCATCAACTCATAGATGACTTTAACTCATAGATGACATAGATGGGATATATTGTCAGAAATAGTCGAGATCACTGCAAAAAGGCTAGCAGGAACCAGGTGGAGTGAGCAATATCATGCGGTGAAACCTGTAATGAATCATTTCAGCAAGTTGGTACAGGCTTTAGAAAAATTATGTGATCCATCAGAAAATGTAGATACGAGAGGTTCAGCTCAAATTTTAATGAAAAATATTCAAGATTTCAAATTTCTTGCTTATCTTCATTTCTGGAGCAGTACTCTTGAGGAAGTCAATCATACTCAAAAATACTTGCAAACAGAAGGAATTGGTTTAGATAAAACAATTGAAAAATTAGATACTTTAAAACTTTTTCTGCATGAGAGTCGCGATGAATTGGTTGAAAATGCATTGATATTTTCTACAAAAATTTGTGAAGAAATGGGAATAGCTACAGAAAAATTGGGTCGAAAAAGTCAAAGAAAGCTTATGCCTGGAGAAGAAAGTAAAGATGAAGCTTTAACGTTGAAACAGGAATTGAGACGATCAATGTTTCAGTCACTTGATAATTTTTATCAAGATTTTAGAAAAAGGATAGAATCAATGCAAAATGTACATGTAAAATTTGCAGCCATTCAATCATCACATCTTATTGGAATGGAGATAGAAG
>NW_008704704.1:2062904-2070973 GCF_000326865.2 Helobdella robusta | reverse complement strand
ACTTTGATGAAACAATACAAATATTTTCTGATGCAAAATCTCGTAAAAAACAGTTTTAATATATTTTTCGATTAGCTGAATCAAAATTTTGTGGCATATGTGTACTGACATGTGTAAATGTTTTGTATCTATGTATATTGCATTTTTGTAAAACAAAATATAAAAACATTTTTCATTTATTTTCTGCATCATCAGCCAATTAAAAAATGAAAAAAAGAATAAGTGGCTTATCCTTTTCTGGACATCGGCGACCATCAATTTCCACAAAATATGGACTGTGGTTAGTTTTTGTCGATGAATTTCTTGGCAGAGGTATAGACATATGTTACCATTTCTTTTTGCCATTGCATCAAATAAGCGACCATATGATGGTCTTTGGGATGAACAGCATGGTATGCTTTCGAACTCGATGACACTGACTTCAACGACCAAGCAGATAATCATTACATCCACCATATAATATCTATGTATATGTAATACATATTATTTATTTATGAAAGGCATCACAAATATTTCCGCCCCGGGCCTCAAAGGCCCTAGGAACGCCACTGTTTAAAACATTTAATCTTTCGCTAATAAATATAATTTGGACTGATTATTTTTGCAATAACCTTATAAACTCTGCCATATCATCGTCGTACGCTATCTATTGCGACAGAAATGTGAAATGAATCAATTTTTAAACTAATTAACTCCGGTCGTACTCTCTCGTTTCGAATGATGAGCTTCTCAGATTAATACTCTATTTATTGCATTTGACACTTTATTTTATTTCATTATTTTATTTTACTTGTACTGTAATTTTCATTTTTTCTATTGCTGAATAAAAAAAGATCGTTCTCATTATTATTATTATTAATTATTATTATTATCTATGCATAGCGTCAGAGGCGCCCGGATAAACAAATGTCAGCACGGCCACCAAAGGCCTGTTCTAAGAGTTGCTGCTTCAATCGCTTTTTAAACGTTTCTATTGATGATTGTTGACGGATGATGAGTGGCAAACTGTTCAATATTGATGGTGGGCAATGTGAGAAACCTTTATTGACGAGAGCTGATTTATTGACTGGTTGATGCAGCTGCAATGATGACGGCAGACAAAGGTCGATGTTGTTGACATTGGGTAGATGATTAACAGATGAGCGAAGGCGAATGAGTTTGTGAAGATATAATGGTTGAGATTTGTTGAGTTTTTTTTTATGTGATGACAGCAATTTTATATTTAATGCATTGATGAATCGGCAGCCAGTGCAGGTGAGCAAGATCTCTTGCTCACCTGCACTAGAAAATAAACGAGGTAATTCTAAAACAAGTTTGGCTAATCTGTTTTGAATGATCTGAAGAGAGGAAATTAAATACGCCTGAGTGCCATATAACAGAGAGTTGCAGTAGTCAAGGCGAGATAATACAAAGCAGCGAGACTGTAAGAAAAGGTCGAATATGGCGAATAGATCAAATAATGTAATTACATATTTTGATGAGAGTAGAAGTGTGAGCTTTGAAAGTTAGAGACGGATCAAGAGTAATACCTAGAAGTTGAAGACTTGTTTTATGCAGACAGGCTTGATCCGGCAATGTTCGACAGACGAACAAACATGTGTCAAACTGTAGTTCACCTACAGCCCTAGTGAGATACATCGAGAGACACAACAAGATATTGTCTTTGATCCTCAATTGCTTGCAGTTGCACGCTCCATCTGACTGCTGCTTGTTTGCAGATCTGAAAATTGAAAATATTCGTCCTGTGTCGCGACAGTTCAACACGCTACGTCCCGACTTTGCCATTCTGCAAAACAACAAAATAGTAGTTTTAGAGCTGACGATATGCCACGAAACAAACCTCCTGACATCAAAACAATACAAGCGTCAAAAATACATAAATCTAAATTCATATTTGAACAATGATTATACTGACTGTTCTGTAATAGTAAAGTCATTTGAAATTTCGCCAATAGGTTTTTTTAATAATTTTAACTTACCTCTCTTTCAAATGCCATGGCCAATTTCATTTGATGGAAGACTAATTAACACTATCATTCGCTCATCATACGGAATTTATTGTGATAGGAACACTTAAACTATTTTTAAAATATTTTTTATTTTTAAAACACGTAAACTATTTTTAAAATATATTTCTTACTCCTATGCACTTACCTTTGTCAAGGAGCATGGGAGGATCGTGCATAACAATATTAACAATTTATTACAATATTAACAATTTATTTTATTTTATTTTATCTATTTTGATTTGATTTTATGTCTTCTGCAATAATAAAAAAGTTCAAATTATTATTATTATTGTTATTATTATTGTATGTTTTTTATGGTGAAAAATGAAAGATGTTCCCATTATTAATATTATTATTATTGTATGCTAAAACATTAGAGTTGGCAGATTTTTGCTTACTCACTGTTTTTGTATATTTTAATCGGTTTTTACAAGTTTAATAATTTGAAAATTGGTTCGGAAGTCGCGTAAAATTATGGCGGTCAATAATTTCTTAAATAGTTTTAATTTTAAATATTTAATTATTTTAATTTTGATTTTAAATTTAATTTGAACAGTTAACGCAAGTAAATGTTCATAGTACTTTAAAGACTTTATAAATGTTAATAGTCACTCCTGGCGTTGTACAAAGGCTACGTTAGTCAACAATAACATTTGCACACGTTTATCTCCAAAGGATAATATTAATATATCTCCAAATATTTTAGTTAATAACTCAAACAATAATAATAATTCAATTAATATTGACAATAATTCAATTGTTTGTTGCTGTGGTAGAAGCTGTAAAGGCAGAAAGGGTCTACGGATGCACCAACGTACGTGAAAAATATTTAAAAACTTTTCAAATTTGGATTGTACAACAAACGACCCAGATGATGATTCCAACTCGAGTTACCTTCTTCACAGCGGCAATCACTTGTCCCTCCCTCAACAACACTGAATACTGACAAGGTCGATACACCACTTCCTGGTTTAAAACTGCCCAAAACTGCGAAACAATGGGCAGAGGCAAATTCGCAAATCTACCCAATGTCAACAACATTGACAACTTCACCAACAGTCTTCAATCACTAATATACGACTACTTCGCTTCAAACTATGGCACGTTGGAAACAAAATCAATTTCATCTGTTGATCAGAACAAGATGTCTTTAACATGGCTGCCGTTAAATTGCATTTGAATTTGTTTTAAAATTTAAAAAAATGTCTTTTAAAAAAAGTAGTATTTTAAACTTTTTTACTCCGGCAAAAAACAGAGGCAGTGCGATGATCTCAATACAGTTGAGGCCGTTAATGGTAATACTTAGATATTCAATAATTGCATATGAAATAATTTTGTATTTCAACTAAAAAAATTAACAATAAGCTGAATAATAAAAACCTTTTTTAAGTTAGGGTTAATGTTTACCAGTCATTACCCGACTAGACTTGAATTAATTTTGTAGTTTTTAACTATTCAGGTCTGGTAGGAAAATTAAAAAATTCAATCTCAACGTTTTTTTACAATTATAGAATCTGATGTCTTGGAAAAAGGTCTTTTATTAAATTTAAACGATGACATGACTGATGTTTCAGACAAAAATGGTAATTCATGTCAGAGTTTTTCAAAGGAAACAATACCTTAGATATTAGACAATATGCAACTGCAGAAATCTCAAGCATTTCGAATGATTTAAGATATGATCTTTTGAAAAATCCATGGAAACCCGACGAGAATTATAAATTTTCATTTGTGTTGGAAGGTAAAATAAAACGGTTTTTTAAACTCCATTGGTTTCAAGAATTTTCCTGGCTGTCTTATTCTGATTTGAAAAAAGGAGCATTCTGTAGGTTTTGTGTTCTTTATGCAAATCGACATCCAGTCGGAGTATTTGTTATATCACCTTTAAATCGTTAGATCAATGTCGTTGTCATCAAGCGACATTTTTTCATATAGAGGTTACAGAAAAATCAGAAATGTTTCTGAGTTTGATTAAAAATAAAACTAATGTTTTAGAGTTATCAAACTCCGCTCTTTCCACAAAAATAGAGCAAAATAGAAAATTGCTTAACACTGCTATTGAAACTATTAAACTTTGTGGAAGACAAAATTTTGCTTTGCGTGGACACCGGATGACGGTGCATTAGATCTCAAATCGGATAACAATCAGGGGAATTTCAGAGCGCTATTAAAATACAGTACATTTAGTGGTAATGAAGTATTACAAAAACATCTGACAGCAATAGCAGCTAGAAACGCCACCATGATAAGTAAAACAACCCAAGAACAACTTATTCGATTGATTGGTAATTACATTATGGATCAAGTAGTTGAAATGGTCAAAAAATCAATTTATTATTCTGTACTGGCAGATGAAACTACCGACATTTCAACAAAAGAACAAATGTGTGTCCTTTTACGTTATGTTAGAGCCAATAATATCGTTGAAGAGAGATTTGTTGGTTTTGTTGAAATTACTGACACAACAGGGCTCCAAAACGAATGAAATTTCTTCAAGATGCAATTAAAGAATATGCACCAGAAAGCAATAAAACTAAATTAAAACAACACTGTCAGACAAGGGAATTTGCTAACAGTTTTTATAGAGTTGTGTAAAACTGTTGTTAAAGAGTAGAACAAGTGAATTTTCTAACAGTTTTTATAGAGTTGTATAAAGCTGTTGTTAAAGCTTTAGAGAATATTTCAACTGCATGTTATGGAAAAACTGCATCAAATGCAGCAGAACTGTTAGCAGCTGACAGCAATTTTTCATATGTCTCTGCTCTGATGAGTGCAGAGTTTGTACTCAATTATACTAATCCACTAAGTGTAATTTTGCAAACCTCAGGGTTAGATTTATGTCAAGCAAAACATTAAATGCCGTAAGAAACGATGTAGACAATCGTTTTCCGGAAATATTTAATAATATTAAAAAATTAAGCCAACTTTTCTGGAGCAGAACCATACATTCCTAGATTATGCAATAAGCAAATTATGAAGCTCAATTTGCCAAATAATGGCCCAATGGTTTATTATAGACAGTTTTTATACCTTTTCTCGATAATGTAATTTAAGGACTTAATCTCTAAAACATGGAATGAATTTCTTTTTTCACATGTCTCTGCTTTGATGAGTGCAGAATTTGTACTCAATTATACTAAACCACTAAATGTAATTTTGCAAACTTCAGGGTCAGCAGTCAGACCATTATCAACTGCCGGAAATTAAAAAAATTTTTCCTCTTTGAAAAGGCTGAAAACTTATTTAAGATCCACAATGGTCGCTGATAGACTTAATAGATTATCTCTCATGAATATTCATCAAGATATTGATATTCCATCAGATTTTTTACTCAAAAACACAACGACAAAGCATTAGCTGCAAAAATAATTCCGTCTTTCATGTTGAGAGAACTAAACCCTTTGTTCACAAATCAACTTCAGATGCTTGCCGAAGCTTTTCCTGATTTGCCGTCGGCACGAAGTTTACAATCGGAATACGAGCGATGATGGGTTAAATGGCAAGAAAACAAAGAAAAAGAAAAATTTATTATTAATTTTGTAGATTCCTTGAATGAAGCAGGCAGATATCATGTTATATCTTAACATTAGAATTATCTTTTTAATATCAGCAGTCAGACCATCATCAACTGCCAGAAATGAAAGAAGTTTTTCCTCTTTGAAAAGGCTGAAAACTTATTTAAGATCCAAAATGGTCGCTGATAGACTTAATGGATTATCTCTCATGAATATTCATCAAAATATTGATATTCCATCCGATGTCATAATAGATAAATTTAGTAAAGTAAGACCGCATCGTATGGCTTTTTTGTAAAACCATTTAAAACTTATTTAAAAAAGTTTCAATCCATTTTGTTTTGATTAAAAAATTTAAAAGCAACGATTTTTTTAAAACTTTTTTTAAAATTTAGCCAACATATTCTTTTTAAAAGTTTATTGATTAAATCATTTTTGCTAATAATTACCCGCTTATTTAAACAACGTAGTACGTACAGTTAGCTAAGTTGAACAAAAATAAATGAAACGAAAAAAAATTAAGAAGCATGTATTTATATTTAAAAAAGCAAGTTAAAAATATGGTTTCAATAAACTAAATTTGATGTGTCAAACTAGAACCTTAATATCCCATTTTTGCCCCCATTTTGTCTAGATCCGCCTATGGGCCAAAACAATCACAATATGACTTGCAAATCAAAGCGCTTGGTAAAGAAATAAGATCAAAGTTATCGGCCTTGAAAGCACAAAAATATAGGAAGAACTCAGATATTACCAATCAATTGCAACAGAAATTTTGACCTATTTGCAAAAAACTGTTTAACCCATCAAATAGTTCGATAACTTTTTTCAACGTTACAGAATGTGGAAAATTCTTCAAAAATATTTTAAATAATCAGCACAACAAAAAGTTCCGTCTGCCAAATTGGATCCACATTCTGCCGGGTCCATCATTTCTATGCTCTGTTGACCCCCCAACATACAACGAAATTTTATCAATCATTCGTAAATGCAAGTCAAGAGCATCTCCCTGCCCCTTGGATCAAATATCAATAATAATTCTCAAAAAATGTCTAATAATTTTACACACAATTTTACACCAACTGCTGGTTGAATGCTGGAAATCATCGTCAATCCCTTTACGCTGGAGAAAGAGCTTGACGATATTGATTCACAAAAAAGGTGACGCCAGCGATCCAGCAAACTTCAGGCCAATAACGCTTCAACCAGTTTTCTATAAAATGTTTTCAACATTTGTCAATAATAGATTATACAAATATCTCGAAATGAATAACATTATCAATAAAACAATGCAGAAAGGTTTCTACCCAAAAGTAGACGGTGTAGCTGAACACACCCATTTAATGTCTCATCTACTGAGAGACGCAAAGAAGCACCAGAGGACTATCATTGTTACTCTTCTGGACTTACGGAATGCGTTTGGTGAAGTTAGTCATGATCTCATTTCATCAGTCCTTCAACACCACCATATCTCGGACCAAGTGAGCAATTTGATTAGATTAATATATGCTAATTACTCCATAACTGTATCTGTGTGTGATAATTTAACTCCACCCATTCCGGTGAAACGTGGAGTACTGCAAGGCGATCCCAGCTCCCCCTTGCTTTTCAACTTATACTTCAATCCTCTAATGGAAGTATTACATTAAAAATATTACCAACAATGCGGATACATTTGGGAACAAATTGCTAGCCTAGTCACGACCTTGGCTCCAATTTGCTGACTATTCAGCAATCATTGCAAACAGTACAGAGGGAGCCAAAATACTGATTGATCTCAATCTAACTTGGTGCCGATCGACAGGTATGAGGATGAGAATAGATAAATGTTGTACATTTGGGATGCAAAAAATCGACGGAAGATATGAACAATTTCTCCCAAACTTAACAATAGATAACGAGACGATCCCTCAGATCAACATCAATGATCATTTCACATATTTTGGAAAAATTTATGACTTCGACTTTATGACTTTACTACATAGTAAACTCAAACGAATATTACTACATTGATGAATTAGATACATCCGTCCAGTGGAAACTTGAAATTCTAAGACGCTTTGTTCCATCCCAATTAATATTTGAACTTCGTATGTACGACATTTTATTGACATGGATAGAAAATACATTAGGCCATCTGATAACAGAAACCGTGAGAAATTGGCTGACCATGAGTAAGCAGCTGCGTCGCAGAAATATTTTCTCTGCCCTACAAATCTGGAGGCCTCAACGTAAAATTGCTTAAGTGCCATGTTGAAATGGCGAGGCTGCAACTCTGTGGTTACTTTAAACAAAACGCAAGCGATGAAATAAAATCTCTCTGGAATGAAACATGTAACACTTACAGAAAAGTTGACAATCTCATTCCGGAAAATGTTGATATTAAGCAGAGGGACTTGAAGCTCTCAAACGACAACACCATTAGAGGGACCTGAACCACTTGTCGATATTGCAGTGTCAAGGAGCTCTGGTCATATCAGTAAATGAAAATATCCACAACTCAGAGATTGCATGATGGTTTAAATCGACAATAAAACTATCCGAA
>NW_008704704.1:2059647-2062353 GCF_000326865.2 Helobdella robusta | reverse complement strand
TTATTATTATTATTATTATTATTATTATTGTCTACCTTTAAAGTTTGGTGGTCACAATATTGTTTCACTCAAGGACACAGCGTTGAGAATGAGATTAAAACTCCGCAATTATTTCAAGACAAACTCAAATAATGAAATACGTTGTCTTTGGCGTGAAACTGCGGTAAACTACAAAATGGTGGATAATTTGCTATCTAATTCAGCCACGTCATTTCAGTCTCTAAAAAAATTTGAAGATGGTCGTATTGCTGTTTCCCTAAATCACGTGGTCTTGCTTCAGGGTCAAGGTTCCCTAATCAAGTCGGTAACAAACGTATTATCATCTTCTCAAATAACAAACTGGTCTAAGAAACTCGATTTACTGCCAGATACTCTGTTTAAATTTGCTAGAAAATATTTAATTCAGCAACTGCCAACTAACGCTAATCTGTTTAGATGGGGTAAGACACTGAATTCCTTATGTCCTCTCTGTGGCGCTAAACAAACGAACAAACATGTAGTTTCCAACTGTGGATCTGTAGTCGCGTTAAAACGATATAGAGAAAGACATGATAGAATTTTATCAAAAATTATCAATTGCTTGATGTCAATCCGTTCGTCTGATTGCCTGATATTTGCTAATATCGTAATGAACGGAGTCCTGCCAATGTCACAACTGTTCGTCAACCTACGTCCAGACATCGCCATTCTACAGCGCAAAAAAATTGAATTCGTTGAGTTGACAGTGTGCCATGAAACTAATCTAATTCTTTCTAAAAATTACAAGCAATCGAAATACATTAATAATTTAAATTCATGTTTAACTTTTGATTATAAAAACTATGATATTATTTTAAAAACATTTGAAATTACTCCGATCGGCTTTTTTAATATTTTAAATTTAAAGTCTATTAAAATTTCATGCTCTAATACACTTATTGACATATTGATCAACTCTGTAATTAAATCGACATACGCTATATATTGCGATAGAAACATTGTATGACCATTTTAAATAAGCCTCCAATTTGCATTTATCGTATACTTGATTATTTTTTATTAGTATTTTATCTGGATTTTTATTAGTATATATATTGAAGATTGTATTATTCTGTATGTTTTATGATATTTGAGTGAATAAAAGAAGTGTTCCCATTATTATTATTATTATTATTATTATTATTATTATTATTATTATTATTATTATTATTATTATTATTATTATTATTATTATTATTAATAAAAGAGTTCCCATTATTATTATTATTATTATTATTATTATTATTATTATTATTGTTATTGTTATTATTATTGTTAGTATTGTTATTATTATTATTGTCATTATGACTATCTCTTGCAAATTTTATTTGGACTGAACAATTATGTTACGATTTAACTAATTCAGTAATATCATCATCATACGCCATCTATTGCGACAGACATTCAAATGTATAATAACTATATTAAGACTGATTACATTTCTCGTTGTACGCATTTTATATCTATAATGGCGAGCATCGTAGACTACTTTCTCATTTTAATTCATTTTATTTTATTTTATTTTATTTCATTGAATATTTATTTCGCCCCTTTTTTGAAAAAAATAAAAGAGTTCCTATTATTATTATTACTGCAGGGTGACCCCAGTTCACCTCTTCTTTTTAACCTCTGTTTCAACCCTCTAATGAAGATGTTGGAAAGAAATAGGACCATCTATAGGACCAATCGTTGTCGATTGGTCCTATAGATGATAACCAATTTATTACTCGTAATTTTTCTAAGAAAAATATTAATGGTCTTGTTAAGGCATTAGCTTTTCAAAATTGGAAACCAGTTTTATTTAATAATGATGTAGATTCGGCTTTTTCAGTTTTTGTTGATATATTTCGTTATAATGTCTCTTGCAATTACCCTATCATGAATTCAAATAGTAAAGTAAAACGACATCCTTGGTTAACCCGAGGTCTTTTAATCTCTGCAAAAAATAAGAACAAATTGTACTCAAAATTTTTATCTCACCCTACTACCTTAAATAAACAAATTTATACGTATATTTATATTTTTAAGTATAGAAATCTTTTCCCACACTTAAAACGTCTAGCAAAAAAAAAGTTTATAATTAATAATTTGGAAAAAAACAAAAATAATTTAAAACTCACTTGGTCTTTAATTAATAAATCTATTAATAAAACTAATTTAATTAAATTTCCTAATTTAATTAAAGTTAATGATAAAATAATTGATGATAAAACAGAAATTTGTGAATCCTTTAATGAGTTTTTTACTTCTCATTTTAACTCTGTTCTTAATAATGTAGGTTCTGACGAGATATACACTTTTTTGCCACATTCAAATCCTCATACATTTTTCATGCCTGAGGTTTTAGAAATTAAAACACAACGGATTCTGAAAGGGCTTAGTAATTCTCACTCACAGGCTGACGATTACTCCTCAAATTTTTTGGTTAAACAAACGATATTATCAATTCTTAAACCTTTAACCCATTGTATAAACTTATCTTTGCAGAAGGGTATTTTTCTAAATTGTTTGAAGACGTCAAAAGTCATCCCTTTATATAAATCTGGTTCTCGTAATTTAATAAATAATTATAGACCTATATCCATAATCTCTACTTTTTCTAAAATTATGGAGAAAGTTGTCCATCATCGTTTATCCAATTTTTTAGATAATTATAATTTAATTAGTGATAGACAATATGGTTTCCGT
>NW_008704704.1:2046711-2058487 GCF_000326865.2 Helobdella robusta | reverse complement strand
ACGATTTTGTTGAATGGTAAATCTATAATCGAGTTAACTCAAGCGTTAAATGAGGAATTAGTTAGAATTTCTTCATGGATGAAATTCAATCAATTGAAGATAAATTTATCAAAGACCAAATGTATTTTGTTTGGTCCATCTATTGTTACTAACCTGATAAATTTTGAAATTTTTATTGATCATAACTTAATCCCTAGAGTTCATTCGATAAAATTCTTGGGTGTAACACTCTCAAGTAATTTGAATTAAAAGGAACATATTCTGGATATTTCAAAGAAAATTTCTAGGGGGCTTGGTGTTATAAATAAACTAAGACAAAGATTTCCACAAAAAATCTTATTAAATTTATATTTTACATTAATTTATCCTTATTTTATTTATTGCATCATCGTTTGGGGTAAAAATACAAAATCACATATAATAATCCTTACTAGGTGTCAAAATTATTTTATAAGAATAATAATATATAATCTTCATATGTTTGATCATATAACTTATTTTTTCAAAAAATCTGGTATTTTATCAATTAATTATTTGTACGTTTTAAGAATCTTAATATTTATTTACAAAATGGTTAAGTTAAAAATGTATAGTTATTTCCATAAATTTATTATTAAATTTAACTCAATTGTTAAGAGACAAACTAGACATACTGAATTTTATGTTCCAACTGTAAGAACTGATCTGCTCTCTAATTCTTTATTTATTTATGGTAATAAATTATGGTCCTCCTTATCTTCTAATATAAAATTATTGTCTAACATAATTAAGTTTAAGAAATCAATAATTATACTGTTAAATTTTGGATATTTTTCTGCTGTTCAATTAAATATATAAAACTAAAGTTTATGTTAAATATCATTTATATTTCATCAATATGTTTTCATGACACTTTGGTTTTTATATTATGAACATTAAAATTATAGTTTAATTGATTAGAACTTTAATTTTAGAGATATTTATGTTAAAGTAAATTGAACAATTTCAGTTTTGCAACATTTCTTTTTGCTAATTATGTTATATAGTGTTTTGTTTATTTCTGGTCATATTACGTTATGTTTTTTTTTTGGAGGTGGCCATACAAGCATTGCTTCAGGTCTCCATTAATAAAATTGTTAAATTGTTGTTGTTAAAAAAAAAGAATATGAACAATGTGGATACCTATGAGGCCCTGCGGCTAATCTAAAATACAGAGCATGGCTGCAATTCGCTGACGATACAGCTATTATAACAAACAGCTCTGATGGTTCTCAGACTCTAATCAATCTTAACCAATCCTGGTGCAAATGGTCTGGCATGAAGATAAGAGTCGACAAGTGTTGCCCATTCGGGATGCGAAAGCGGGATGGCGCATTTGAATAATTTCTGCCGAAGCTAACAATAGACGACGAAACAATACCTCAGATAGGCGTCGATGACAGGTTTGAGTATCTAGGTAAATCTTATGATTTTGAATGCAAAAACGTCAAGGAAAAAAAGATACTCCAAAAGAAGCTAACGGATATGTTGCAAGTAATCAGCGACTTGAATACAACAGCTCAATGGAAACTTCAAATCCTACGTCTCTTCATTCCGTCTCAATTATCATTCCAATTGCGATTATACGATATTTCGCTAACTTGGATAGGTAACAGCCTAGACCCGTTGATATGCGAAGCTGTAAGAGATTGGTTGTCTCTTCCCGTAAGTAGTTGTGTTGCTGAAGTTTTGTAGTTGCCTTACAAAAGTGGAGGGTTAAACATAAAATCGCTAAAACATCACACAGAGCTAATGAGATTAAAACTTCGGGGACACTTAAAAACAAACACCAAGAAAGAAATGAGAGTTCTGTGGAAGGAATCAAAGAACAAATACAAAAAAGTCGACAACCAAATCCAAAGCAACGATATTCAAATGGCGTGCAACGTCCTGAAACAGCGTCAACACCAAAATGATTTCAACCATCTATCGTCGCTACAATGCCACGTAACATTGATAAAGTCGATTAAGGAAAACATTCACGACTCAGAGATCACCCGTTGGACTAATGCAACAAAATCCCTACCAGATGTTTTATACAAATTCACAAGGAAATATCTCATTCAACAACTACCAACCAACGCTAACCTAGTCAAATGTAAAAAAACGAACAACGCAGCATGCTCTCTCTGTAACGCCAAGGAAACAAATAAGCATGTAGTATCATACTGTGGTTCGCCATCTGCACTCGCTAGGTACTTAAATCGCCACAATAAAATACTTGCCATCATCTTAAACAACATCAAATCATGCATCGAGCCTGGAGCAATCATTTTTGCGGATATCGAAAAAGAATCGATCCGCTCTGTGTCGCAACTGTTTGCCTCGCTCAGACCAGATATAGCAATCTTGTACAAAAAAACGATTGAAATACTGGAACTAACAGTCTGTCATGAAACCAATTAAACCAAATCAAGAAACTACAAAGTGGATAAGTACAAGAACAACCTCAAGAATAACCTATCGAATGATTATAAGCATTGCAATATTTTAATCAACACTTTTGAAATTTCGCCAATAGGACTGTAGATTTTCGCCGGGCGACATTCGAATTCCGCACCACGCGGTCCCGAACCGCGTCCGCATACGAATATCCACCCGAGCCTTCGCTTCAGCGGAGTCTTTCCTGGCCGGGATCCGCCACTCTACAATAGACCCTCTCAGGGTCTGAAAACACGGGCCGGGCGGAAGTTTGTTCGCGCCCTGCTTGTTGACTAGAGACGCCGACCTCGTCAACTATCAACAAGTCTTCTTCAACATCCATTATTTTAGGTAGAATAATTAAGTCGAGCCAAACTTCAAGTGTACATTCTTTTTATTCAATAAAAGAAATAAAATAACAAACAAAATAATACAAATCAAACCTCTGTCCTTATTAAAACAAAACGATAAGTCCAAAATTAATCTATTAATAATACAACTGACAAGCAAGAGACCAAAACCTAAAATTAAGATAACAAACGACCAGCCTCCCAATATCTTAACTCGCGGCCTTTTATATGTTTTTACCGCCCTATCTACATAATGCTTTCTATATCATAGAAAATTCTATACTCCTATCTATACTCTCTTCCTATACTCAGAAAAGCGATACAGCACAGCAGCGTCGCTTATATAGCATATCAAATAACAAAATATACATGCATAGAATGACTAGTAAAATATATAGATATGTATAGGCGGCACGCCTCAAAGACGCAATCATTATCATCACAATTTCACAAAATATACAGGCGGCATATTTCAATCGCGCAATCATTATCATCACCATACAGGCGGCATATCTCAATCGCGCAATCATTATCATCCCAATCGTCACAACTTCACAGGACTTTATAATTCTTTCAATTTATCTCAAACTAAAATAAACTGGCGTGACGATTTTAGATCTAGCTTAATCAATTCTGCGATAGCATCTACTTACGCAATATATTGTGACAGAAATAAAGCTTGACTCTAGTTTTTATATTATTTTATCATCTTTGTACACATTCATAATGACGAGCATTGATGTTAAATTATCCATTATTTTAATCTTTTAACTATTATAGTAATTGATCATTTTATATTTAATTGTAATTTCCTTTTTTTACTTATATTTTGGCTTATGAAGAAATAAAAGAGTTCTCATTATTATTATTTTTATTGTTGTTGTTGTTATTATTACTTTTCACTGATCAGGTTGACTTTGCGATCAAATTAGTTGGAGGTGGAGTTCTGGGAAGGGGGTGTGTCCAGGAAGAAATGAGGTGCCAATCGTTCATTATAATATGTTAATTTATGTTAATGAGCCAACGTTTTGATTCACAGATTTTTGATATGCCCTGATCTCATTGTGGCCAGGCTCTTCACAGAGGAGTTGGATGACAACGAGTGCCTCTTAGTCACCGGTATATTATAGTAATTTATTCGGTGGTTTAATTGCCGTTGAAGTTACTGGGTTCGAATACAAACAGATTCCCGTCTATCACGTGCAGTGTTTGTGTGTGTGCGTGATGCGAAGGTTCATGTGTAATTACGTGGGCTGTTAGTGTGCGTACGTGTGTGTTTGTATGTGTGTGTGTGTGCCTGTGTGTGTGTGCTTGCGCGTGTGTGTGTTTGTGGGAGTGGGGAATAATTGAGAGATAATAAATAATGATAAAAAATAATTAATTGTATTATAAATATAATTAATAATTAAAATTATCATAATTAATTATTGTAGAATAATTATTTTTATAATTATAATTATGAACCAAGGTGCGGAGAGGTTCAGCAGCTACGAGTGCTACTCGCACACGTTCAAGTGGTCGAGGCCTTATCACGATGCAGCTCTTTTGTTAGAGTTTGCTCTTTTTACACACACACACGCACGCACACACACATACACGCACACACACGATTGCAATCAGTCACCAACAGATTTAGCATACATTTTTTTGGCTTTCTTTAAATGAAGATAATATGTGAATTACGATTAGAATCAAGTGACCAATCAATCGCATCATTTAATAAATGAATGAATTAATTAACTAACACTGATTAATATTAATTGATATAATATTGATTGTTATAAATCGATAATAAATAAATTATGTTAATTAATTGATCGCGACCGCCAACCCAGCGACAAACACGGCAGACGACTAACGCAGGTTGTGGCCATGGACGCGCTGCACTTCACCGAGGAAAACGAACAGCTCACAGAAGAGAAGACAGCGCGGGAACTGAATAAGGCAATAATTACGTCATGAATAAATTATGATAATTTTATGGCGGACAAGCTGTTATAATTATTCCTTTTTAACATTACGTCATCAACTTCATGACATCACACAGGCGTATTGTTCATTCATGGACTGCACCTATTCACCCCCAAAACATGCACCCCCGTCGCCAAGCATAATTTTATGGCGGACAAGCTGTTATAATTATTCCTTTTTAACATTACGTCATCAACTTCATGACATCACACAGGCGTATTGTTCATTCATGGACTGCACCTATTCACCCCCAAAACATGCACCCCCGTCGCCACTGGCAACTGGGGTTGCGGGGCGTTTAAGAGAGATAAGAAGTTGAAATGTGAGTGGGGTTTTTTTGTTGGTCTATTAATTTTTCATTCATTTGTTGATTTAGTTAGCCAATCGTACGAATGTTCATTTGTTCTTCTGTTTTTTATTTACTTTCAATTCATTCGTTTCTTCATTTTTTCATCCCTTTTCACTCACTCACTCATTCATTCATTCGTTCGTTTATTCAATCCTCGTCGACAACGTCCACACAGTTGGTAAGTTGTGGATGGTGGAATGTTTTGCACGGGGCAATCTTTAAGACGTCTGGCTGGCTGGCTCTCTGCTGCTGTTGTAGGGACGGGTTTGAATGCAAAATGATTCCAGACTATCACATAGCATGTAATCTCTCTGTGTATGATGCTTCCATTCAATGTATATATTGCCATCAGGAAATATTCAAAGATAGTAATAATAATAACTATTATTATTATTATTATTATTATTATTATTATTATTATTATTATTATTATTATTATTATTATTATCATCTTCATCATCATAACTATAAAACTCAAAAAACTGTGCAGTGATATTTACGCGCGGTGGGTAAGGCTTAGGAGCTGGCAACGGTTGAGTATAACTCTAGACGGTTTTTAAGTCCTTGGTAAAGTGTAGACTCGGGTCGAAGGCGTTTTTGAGAAGAATTGTTTTATAATTAGCAAGCGCTATATAAATGTGTCAATAATGGGAACAATCTTTCAAAAACAATTTTATCAAAAAGATAAAATCAAAATGAAATCAATCGAAAATTATTAATAATAATTATTAGAGTGTAAATAAATAAAATGTAAATAATTTATAAAATTTATAAAAAAATTTTATAAAAAGAAAATCCATTAAAATGGTAATAATGTGAACTCTTTTATTATCGGGAAACATCAAGACTAGTCAAAATAAAATCAAAATAAAATTTAAAAAAAATTATAGTAGTGTCAATTTTAATGTACTATCCTCCATGCACATTGTCACTGACAAGTGTATGAGAGTAGTGTTTCTGTCACAATAGATACTATATGACGGGCGAAAAACACTATTAATTAATTTTTCATCCAGAGAAATCGGCCAAAATATTGTAAATAATGATAAATTTGAGATTTTTTTTATTTCTTCAAAAGCCAAAATATAGATGAAAATTACAATTAAATATAAAATGATCAATTATTATAACAGTTAAAAGATTAAAATAAAAGATAATTTAACATAATAACAGTAATAATAATAATAAAAATAGTATCAATAGTAGTAATAATAATAGTATTACTTTCAGGAGGTCTGTATGCCTTACTTGTGAAGGCCCTCTATCACAAGAGGTCCGACAAGATCCGCAGGTCGAGTATGTTCGACTCATGTAAAGTGGTCTTTAGGCGAGATGACTCTAGTAGTAGTAGTAGTAGTAGTAGTAGTAGTAGTAGTGTAGATTTTCGCCGGGCGACATTCGAATTCCGCACCACGCGGTCCCGAACCGCGTCCGCATACGAATATCCACCCGAGCCTTCGCTTCGGCGGAGTCTTTCCTGGCCGGGATCCGCCACTCTACAATAGACCCTCTCAGGGTCTGAAAACACGGGCCGGGCGGAAGTTTGTTCGCGCCCTGCTTGTTGACTAGAGACGCCGACCTCGTCAACTATCAACAAGTCTTCTTCAACATCCATTATTTTAGGTAGAATAATTAAGTCGAGCCAAACTTCAAGTGTACACTTCTTTTATTCAATAAAAGAAATAAAATAACAAACAAAATAATACAAATCAAACCTCTGTCCTTATTAAAACAAAACGATAAGTCCAAAATTAATCTATTAATAATACAACTGACAAGCAAGAGACCAAAACCTAAAATTAAGATAACAAACGACCAGCCTCCCAATATCTTAACTCGCGGCCTTTTATATGTTTTTACCGCCCTATCTACATAATGCTTTCTATATCATAGAAAATTCTATACTCCTATCTATACTCTTTTCCTATACTCAGAAAAACGATACAGCACAGCAGCGTCGCATATATAGCATATCAAATAACAAAATATACATGCATAGAATGACTAGTAAAATATATAGATATGTATAGGCGGCACGCCTCAAAGACGCAATCATTATCATCACAATTTCACAAAATATACAGGCGGCATATTTCAATCGCGCAATCATTATCATCACCATACAGGCGGCATATCTCAATCGCGCAATCATTATCATCCCAATCGTCACAACTTCACAAAGCTCCCCACCCTCTAAAACGTCGCCCCGACGTTTGCTCTTATAGATCTTCACCAGACTCAGGAACTTCCACCATCCATCTTTCTAGCTCCGGTCCCCACCTCGTCGGTTTCCTCCTTTTTCTTTTTGTTGTGGCCGTCGTGCTCGATTGAGTTTCCGTCAGTTGCTGATCGTTTTCTGTCGGTCGTTCGTCCAGACCAGCAAACAGGTCCATCGATGGCCGGTTACCTACGGCAAACAAATCTGGTCGCTGATCAAAGAGTTCGTCAGCAAGTTTCACAAGTTCTGGAACGATGTCCGGCTGCCCTGGTAAAAATTCTGGCGTATCTTCGCTTGTCCAGGTTTGGACGAGCGACTCGGTCGACTCGTCGCTACTTCGTGATGGTGCTTCTGTTGGCTCCCCTATGGAATCGTCTTCTGCGATGTCTTCAGGCTCAACCTGTTCCGCAATCACCTTCTGATGCGCCGGAGTATGTCGCCTCAGCTGTTGTTTTACCGGTCGTGCATCCTGAGTATAAATCTTATGAAAAACTCCTTTTGTAGCACCTATTTCCCCACTCGCACAGCTAAATCTGTCTGAGAAACTTTTAAGTATTTGAATCAACTCTTCTCTAGCTTTCTTAGAAATATCTTTTACTAATCCATCAACCATACCTGTAACTTCTGTTAGAT
Source organism: Helobdella robusta (assembly GCF_000326865.2). Lineage (NCBI taxonomy): Eukaryota > Metazoa > Annelida > Clitellata > Rhynchobdellida > Glossiphoniidae > Helobdella > Helobdella robusta. The sequence continues at coordinate 2,050,527 of NW_008704704.1, read as the reverse complement.
TTTCATATGCTAGACGATCAACTGATTCCTTTGCTTCCACAGCCGATGATAAATCTGGCAATCGCGTTCCCCGGTTTATCACCCCCGGCTGATCGTTGACATTCAAGATCCTAACACACTGTCTTTCATATTTTATAGGTAGTAACGTTCTAGCTACATATACACCCGATTCTATTTGTCTGTTTTCCGAACACATAAATCCGGTCGATTCTAACTTGGACGGCTGGCGAACAATCATCTTTGCTGGCACGTCTAATTCAGTCTGCGCAGGGATGCGCACTTTTGTGTGAGCTTCAATACGACAAAGCTTTCTGCATGAAAAATGTTTAATAACTAATTTCATCGTTCTATTTTTGTTACCCACGGCGATTTTCCCTTCGCCAAACTTCCACGAGATATGATTGTTCCTGAGCCAATCTAAACCTAAAACAATTTCTGAAACATGATCAGACACCAACACTAACGCTGATTTGGAATAATCATCAACTTTAATTTGCAACTTCATTTCTCCTTTGACTGGAATTTCTGTGTTGTTGACAGCTTTCAATCTCTTTTTCGTCGGTCTGATCTTTGTGACATCAACCATAGACGTTGGAACAATGGATACACTACTGCCACTATCAAGTAAACCTAATCTTCTTTTGCCATTAATTGTGATTGGCAGATACAAGACACGATCGTTACTTTCAATTGACTTGTTCACGTGATCCACTGTGCTGCTTGTCATTCCTTTTTGCGAGCACTCCCTCACAAAATGACCTGTCTTTCCACATTTGTAACAACCTTTGAAATTCACTTGACTATAAGTTTGGGATTTGCAGGTCTCATTCTTCTCAGGACATTTGACTGCAAGATGACCTGGCTTCTTACAATTAAAACAAATTTTCTCTCGCTCAACTCGGGATACAGTTGGCTGCACTCTTTTATTTCTGAGTTCTTCAAATGACTTTTGAAGAAACGCAATCTGTCGTACCATTGACTCCATGTTTTCTGCCCCTGCTTGAAAATCTTTAACCTGCGGGTCAAACCTGTGAGATGAATCTACCACCATCTTTGAAACTTCAAGACGCTGTGCGAATCTAAGAGCATCGTCAATGTTCTTTGGTTCTTTTTCCCTAACCTTTAATTCTAATTCAGCATTATCGAGGGCTGACAAGAAAAAGTCCCTAGCTAGATGTGTAGCTAATCTTGACTGCTCTCCTGGATAGGCTAATGACATGAGTCTTTTAGTAACCATTGACAACTCTCGTAACGACTCACCAGGTTTTCGACGAAGAATCTGTAATTCGTACCTGTATGACTCTTCATGACCTCTTGTTCTAAAACGATCTTCTAGCTTAGATACCAGCTCTTGGTAACCTAAACCTGTTAAATCCCAGAGAACCTGTGAAGCTTCACCTGTTAACGAACATGACAAATACGCTTCCATGTCTACGAGATTCCAATTATTGTACCTGGCACATATCTCAAACTTTTTTAAGAAAGTTTTGAGACAGCCGGTGCCATCAAATCTGTCAGGTCGAAGCAATTCGCGACGACAAAAGTCGTTGTCACGCTCGGCACCTATACGCGGTTGATGAACCTGAGACTTCACATCAGTCGAATGAAGCGGTTCCTGACTATCACACGTCGACTCGTGTTCAACTGTGTCTCTCTCTCGCTCGGTCGCTCTGCACCTGTTGCTGTTACCTAAAATTTTATTTTGCCGTGATCTACTGGACGCTAATCGCAGCTCATTCAGTCCGAACTCCTGCAACTTCGGATCACCCTGGCACCTAAAATCTAAAATATCCTGTTTGGGGATAAACCTGTAACCTAAATTGTTCGCTGAAAAATCAATGCGCGGCTTTTCTTCGTACCTGTCAACAATTTCAAAACGATTGTTGTTTAAAATAATCTCATTTTGTTGGCTGGCGGGCGTTGAAAGTCTGAAGTCTGCTCGAGGTTGATTTTCGATCCTCCTTCGGTTCCTGTGACCTAACATCTAAAAAAGTTTCATGTTGTCGAACATGGCACCTGTCACCTAAAAAATTTGGAGAATCACCTTGGCTCCTGCTGCACCTAAAACCTGTTATGTTTGAAAAAGAGGCCCCACGTTGGGCGCCAATTGTAGATTTTCGCCGGGCGACATTCGAATTCCGCACCACGCGGTCCCGAACCGCGTCCGCATACGAATATCCACCCGAGCCTTCGCTTCGGCGGAGTCTTTCCTGGCCGGGATCCGCCACTCTACAATAGACCCTCTCAGGGTCTGAAAACACGGGCCGGGCGGAAGTTTGTTCGCGCCCTGCTTGTTGACTAGAGACGCCGACCTCGTCAACTATCAACAAGTCTTCTTCAACATCCATTATTTTAGGTAGAATAATTAAGTCGAGCCAAACTTCAAGTGTACACTTCTTTTATTCAATAAAAGAAATAAAATAACAAACAAAATAATACAAATCAAACCTCTGTCCTTATTAAAACAAAACGATAAGTCCAAAATTAATCTATTAATAATACAACTGACAAGCAAGAGACCAAAACCTAAAATTAAGATAACAAACGACCAGCCTCTCTATATCTCAACTCGCGGCCTTTTATATGTTTTTACCGCCCTATCTACATAATGCTTTCTATATCATAGAAAATTCTATACTCCTATCTATACTCTTTTCCTATACTCAGAAAAACGATACAGCACAGCAGCGTCGCATATATAGCATATCAAATAACAAAATATACATGCATAGAATGACTAGTAAAATATATAGATATGTATAGGCGGCACGCCTCAAAGACGCAATCATTATCATCACAATTTCACAAAATATACAGGCGGCATATTTCAATCGCGCAATCATTATCATCACCATACAGGCGGCATATCTCAATCGCGCAATCATTATCATCCCAATCGTCACAACTTCACAGTATTAATAAAAATAACTCTAATAACAACAACAATAATAACTCTAATAACAACAACAATAATAATGATAATAACAACAACAATAATAATGATAATAACAACAACAATAATAATGATAATAACAACAACAATAATAATGATAATAATTTGAAAAGTAAAAATGGCAATTCATCGATGAAGATGGAAAGGAGTGGTAGTAACTTCGTCCAGAGGAAAACCGGTGATGGTGAGGAATTTTCTGGAAATAATAATAATAATAATAACAACAATAATAATAATAAATTGTATAATAATAATGATGATGAAATGTATAATAATAATAATAAGATGTATAATAATAATAATAATAATAATAATAAAATGTATAATAATAGTAATAATAAATATAATGATTTTAATTACGGCAGTAAGAAGGGCGATAATAAGAAAGATAATAGTGCTAACGTCGATAGCAATAATAATAATAATAATGAAAATACCAATAATAATAATAATAAATATTCCAATGATGATGATGGTGGTGTTGGTGGCAATAGCGGTGCTGGTGGGAGCAAACGACACGACGACTCACGCGTTGTGTGGTTCGAAGCACTCAGCGTGGGTGGTGGTAGTCAGGTTAAATGGCTGATCAGTGGTGACGGTAGTGGTAGCAAAGGTAGTAGTAGTGGTGGTGGTGGTGGTGGTGGTGGTGGTAACGTCGATGGTGTTAGTGGTCGTGGTAATGACGGTTGTGGTAATGGTGGCTCTGGCAAGGGTGGTTTGACTAATGGCTGCAGTGTTTGTATAACTAGTAGTATTAGCAGTGAGAGCAAGTTTAGTGATAATGGTGGTGCTGGTGGCTCTAATGACAGCCGCTACTTATTTAGTGTGCGCGCGTCTGTTTGTGTGCGTGTGTGTGTGTCTGT
>NW_008704704.1:2041173-2046585 GCF_000326865.2 Helobdella robusta | reverse complement strand
GGCAATTAAGTGTCTCACGTACGAATCTTCACCTCAAGTCCAACGTGTCGGTCTGTTTGTTGTGCATCTGGTCTAATATCTAATCGCTCAACTTTTTTGGTTCAGTTTTTCTCCCATCCATTTAAATGCTAACGAAAAAAAATTATATAATAACTCAAAACGGAATTATAAATATTAATGGAAAATAAATAAAGTTATATGGCTAATTTTAACTTTTGAATTTATTGATTTCACCAATTAAGAAATAAATTCCTTCGGAGTTGTGCGAGTTCATACGGAGAAAGATGAGGCTGCTGTTGATGATGAGGTGTCGACCTACTTATGTCGGATACATGCCAATGTCCCGTGCGATGCTAATAAGTTCATATAATTCATTTCGTCCCATTAATTGTTGAATTATCAATTTTTATTCTTCGTTTTTCTATTACGAAATGCTGACATTGTTGGAAGATTAATCAGTTTGAGAAGAAAATTTTTTGAAACCCTTATGAAGATTGAAAACTATTACAAATATTTTAACTCCAAAAGCTTTGTTTCAATAATAGTAATAAAAACTAATTACTGCCCAACTGATCTTATGAAATGGTGTGATTTCTATTAAATAAACTAAGAATCGTCAACATTTGGATGTCAAAAAATGACATTTTAAGTAACTAATAAAAGATTTTATTTATATATTAATTTATTTGTTTATTTATTTCAAGAGGGCCAGTGTAGCTCTGTAAAGAATCAAAAAAACGAAAACTCAAGTTAACACGTTTTAAGAACTTTATTGATACTCAGATTAACTGTAAAAATGACATTATTTACATCAGACAAATAATGAAAAAAATTAAAACATACGAATTTAAATATTTTCATTAAAGAAAAAAATCTAAAAAACTACAACCGCGAATATATACATTTAAAAAAATGGAAAAAATGTGAATACAATTTCTTACATCAAAATTGTTTCCTAAAAAAACTAGAATTGGAAATTAGAGAAATGAAAATATTTACATTAAATAAAAAAAGAAAAATTACAAATGTAAGTATTAACATTAAAAAATGAAATAAAATACGAATGTAAATATTCACATTAAATAAAAAAATTACAAAAAAACGAATGTAAACTATTTATATAAAAGATAGTAAAAATGTTTATAAAAAATTTATAATTTATAGGGGAATATAAGTTTTTTTTTAATTATATGCAGTTTCCGAAATAAATTAACTAAGATGCTGCGACTCGTTTCTTCTTATACTTATAATCTGGTCATACTCTTCCTCCATTTGTTTGCGGCCGTTGTCGTCATCTTCTTCCTCATGTAGATTGTTGACATCTTCATCCCTTTTTCTCTTTTTCGTTGTAAGAGTTGAATCTGCCTTTTTCTCAATTGATACGTTTCTTGAGTCTTGTTTTACCCATTCTTCCAATTTTAGGTAATATATTTTATCTTTAGCTATATTAAAATCGATTCAAAATCGATTATAATCACTCCAATTACAATATATTTAATAATAATAATAATATTTTATCAATTTTTGAAATAAATTCCTATAAATCATCTTTATTAACATTTAAAATTATCAACAATATAACATCTACAACTAATATAATGTTAATTAAGTAAAAGTAACGTGTCAACTTTAATTGACAAGGCGCGGGTTAAATTTTTTTATTGGATAAGTGTCCCATTCTAAGTAAACATGTGTGTGTATATTTGAAGCAACTTTGAAGGATGGATTTTTCAAGTAATTTAACAAAAGTTTTTAGTTCTTGATTGTGGTTAAATTTTTGCTTTTGATGTATTATGCTGGTTTAATTACTTTGCAACGAGTATTGTTAAAATTTTTGTTGAATCTTCAGACTAATTTATGAAGTTCCTTATTGATCGCTTTTTCAAAAAGTCAAAAGTTCAATAAAATGTTCATTAGTTAACACCTCATCATTTCAAGTTTCATTGCGCAACTAGCAAAGTTAATTGATTACCATCCTGTCTACTTGACACTTTTTGTAATTTAGAATGATTGGTGTTTGAAAACCATACATTGTGGGTCTCGTGACCGAGTGGTTAGCGTGTCCGTCTACCACTCCCACGACCCGGGCTCAAATCCTGCAGTTTCTACAGGTTTATCCGGGTAGCTGACCCCCGGCCAACCCAGCCGTCCATCCTTTCGAGGCTGGTAAATGGGTAGACGACGTAAGTTGTCGCATGTTGGCCGGCGAGATGGCTCAAGTGGTTCAAATGCGGGCAGAGTCTAACATCTCAATGGCTATCATATACTCAGTGTATATGATGCGGTGCTTGCGCGTGCACATCAATACATGTGTACATCGTGTGAAAAGGATAAACAGCCTTTGTGGCGAAGATGGCTGCTTCAAATCAATAGATGAGGGTTTGAAGAACATAATAAAGATATATAGATAATATATCTGTAACATTGTAAGTGGTTCTGCGTATGTCAGAGCTGCAATAATAAAGACTAAAAAAAAGAAAGAAAAAAAGTGTTTGACAGGCACGCCAAATGTAAATTTCCTCCATTTCCATTAGAGTATGAAATTGAATGTTTTTGGGGTTGGCTGAAAAAAACACTCGTGGTTATGCTGGACCCTTTTTTTCAAAATTATTTTTAATGTTTGAAAAATAAACGAATAAAAAAAAAAAAAAAAAGTAGGTCCAGAAGCAATTCTAAAAACGATGTTACATTACTTTGCGAAAACATTCGGTCGGATGACCTGGCCATTAATTTAATAGATCAGAGGTGGGCAAACTGTGTGTTTGTGTGTGTGTTTGTGTGTTGTGTGTGTGTGTGTGTGTGTGTGTGTGTGTGTGTGTGTGTGTGTGTGTGTGTGTGTGTGTGTGTGTGTGTGTGTGTGTTATTCCAAAAGCCAAATAGTTCTCATAAATTCAATTAAAAAAATTAATAAGTTTTAATAAATATATAAATAAATAATTAAATGATAATCAGAATAATAATATTAACACTGCTGTCGTTGCTGCAACCGCTTGTGCAATTGTTGCTGAGACCAGTGATACGTTGCTAAGACCAGTGAGACGTTGCTAAGACCAGTGAGACGTTGCTGAGACCCGTGAAACGTTGCTGAGACCTGTGAGACTTTGCTGAGACTCGTGAAACGTTGCTGAGACTCGTGAGATGTTGCTGAAACCTGTGAGACGTTGCGGAGACCTGTGAGACTTGCTTATAAAAAAAATGTACTTGAAGACATAATGTTGTTGCTTTGTTATTTTTTAATATTAATAATGTGTGATAATATTTCAACTCTTTTTTGGGTGATTTTATTCAAAAATAAATTAAATTAGTTGTAGTTTTGTTGCATTGCTCGGTGTTTGGTGGAGTTTCAGTGGTTTGTGCACGTCTGTTTGTTTGTGTGTGCGCGCGCGTCTGTTTGTGTGCGTGTGTCTGTGTTAGTTTTCAGTTTTAATTTTTCGAAAACAAAACCTTCCGGTCTAATATTTAATCGCTCAACTTTTTTGGTTCAGTTTTTCTCCCATTCAATTTGATGCTAACGAAAAATAAATTATATAATACCTCAGAACAGAATTATAAATGTTAACGGAAAACAAATAACGAAGTAAGATGGCCTATACAGGGAAAATAGAATTTTAACTTTTTGAATTTTTTGATTTCACCAATTAAGAAATAAATTCCTTCGGAGTTGTGCGAGTTCATACGGAGAAAGATGAGGCTGCTGTTGATGATGAGGTGTCGACCTACTTATGTCGGATACATGCCAATGTCCCGTGCGATGCTAATAAGTTCATATAATTCATTTCGTCCCATTAATTGTTGAATTATCAATTTTTATTCTTCGTTATTTTATTACGAAATGCTGACATTGTTGGTAGATTAATTAGTTTGGGAAGAAAATTTTTTGAAATCACAACGAAGATTGAAAACTATTACAAATATTTTATTAAAATCGATTTAAAATCGATTATAATCATTCCAATTACAATATATTTAATAATAATAATATTTTATCAATATTTGAAATAAATTCCTATAAATCATCTTTATTAACATTTAAAATTATCAACAATATAACATCTACAACTGATATAATGTTAATTAATACGATTAAATTTATAGCTAACCCCAAGATTGACAAAACTAACAATATTAATATAATTAAGCCATTAATGAATTTAAATAAAATAACATCCAGGAACTTTTGTTATTATGCACCTTATAAATGGAATAATCTGCCACAATATTTAAAATCAATTAATAATCTAACAGAATTTAAAAAGAAGTTGAGAACATTTTTAAATTGTTTAAGTTAAATGTATTAATATTTTATTTTTAATTTTATTCATTTTTTAAGTTTAAATGTATTGATGTTTTATTTCTAAGTTTATTCATGAAAATTTAAGAACTTTGAAGAATTTAAAAGACATTTATTACTTACTATGTTATTTCTTGTTTTATGGGAGTCAACCCTAGATAAGCATTTATTGCTAGGCTGACTCTTTCACTTTTTTTGTGAATAAATGGAATTAATAAAATTAATTCCGAAAACTTTGTTTCACTAATAGTAATGAAAACTAATTAATGCCCATCTGATCTTATGAAATGGTGTGATCGCTACTAAATAAACTAAGAAAGACTCGTCAACATTTGGATGTCAAAAAATGACATTTTAAGTAATTAATAAATGTATTTATTTATTAACTAATTTATTTGTTTATTTATTTCAAGAGGGCCAGTGTAGCTCTGTAAAGAATCAAAAAAACGAAAACTCAAGTTAACACGTTTTAAGAACTTTATTGATACTCAGAATAACTGTAAAATGACATTATTTACATCAGACAAATAATGAAAAAAGTTAAAACATAAAATAAACATTAAATAAAAAAAATTTAAAAAACTACAACCGCGAATATATACATTAAAAAAATGTAAAAAATGTGAATACAATTACTTACATCAAAATTGTTTCCTAAAAAAAACTAGAATTGGAAATTATAGAAATGAAAATATTTACATTAAATAAAAAAAGGAAAAATACAAATGTAAGTATTAACATTAAAAAATGAAATAAATTACGAATGTAAATAATCACATTAAATAAAAAAATTACTAAAATACGAATGTAAACTATTTACATAAAAGATAGTAAAAATGTTTATAAAAAAATTATAGGAGAATATAAGTTTTTTTTAATTATATACAGTTTCCGAAATAAATTAACTAAGATGCTGCGACTCGTTTCTTCTTATACTTGCTTATAATCTGGTTATACTCTTTCTCAATTTGTTTGCGGTGGTTGTCGTCATCTTCTTCGTGTAGATTGGTGACATCTTCATCCCTTTTTCTCTTTTTCGTTGTAAGAGTTGAATCTGCCTTTTTCTTGCGCAACTGCAAGAGAAGTACCTCGCATCAAAAACTATCACACATATTTGTAGA
>NW_008704704.1:2014109-2041123 GCF_000326865.2 Helobdella robusta | reverse complement strand
ACTGTTATTTATAACTGTGATAGAAAAAATTACAAAGCCGATACGCACTGGTGACATTTGGAATCTAATATATGCTGATGGTATTGCTTTAACAGCCAAGTCTGAGAAGAATGCAGAACAGATGTTTGAAGATTGGAAAACCAGACTCGCCAATCATAGATTCAAAGTCAACGTCAGCAAAACTAAAGCAATGAACACTGGTGAACAGCTACTGGACGATGGCCCAAAACAACAAATTTGAAATAGCAATGTTTTTGAAGCCATTAAGGTAAAGAAAGTCACATCGTTTCAATATCTAAGGGATGTTCTGGATTATACTGAAACAGCTGAAGCTGCCGTTCGAGCACGCATACGTGCAGTCTGGAATAAATAGCATCTCCTTGTCTCTATATTGATGCGACGTGACATCCCACTACCACTGCGATCAAGACTTTATTAATTGGTGATACGTCCAGTGTTGTTATATGGTGCAGAAACATGGCCAATGACAACCAAACTGGAACAACAACTTCACCGAACCAATATGAAAATGCTCCGATGGATGCAACAAATTAGTCTGAAGGACCACATCAAATCTATCGAAATCCTTCGTCGTTCTGGTTTAGATGATATAAAGGACAAATGCTGGCAACACCGTCATGTCAAACGAAGTAAAAACAGTGCCATAACTTTTCTTGCAGATGTTGAAGTACATGATACACGTCCCAAAGGCCGCCCAAAAAAGTCCCGGTCGCAAACAATCGAGCAAGACATGAAAGCTCTAAATTTAAATGAAATGGATACAAATGATCGTCTAATTTGGCGCAAAAAATTGATGGCAAAAAAATCAACGTCCTACCTTGAAGAACTGGGTTTCTGGACGCTAAACAAAGATTGATTGATTGATTGATTGATTGATTGATTGATTGATTGATTGATTGATTGATTGATTGATTGATAGCCTACTGTTTCGAAGTTTAAAGCTTTGAATGTATTTTTATTAATAGCATCTATATTATGCACCGATTGTGCACTGATTGTATGGCACTCGATCAGTGAAAAGCTGATGGTTGCTCGTTTCAGACATCGATATGGTGCTTTGTCAGTGACTGTCTGCTACGCGCCAACTAATGAAGCAACGGCTGAAACCAAAGACCTCTTTTACAGCGCACTGGAGGACTCGTTTCGCTTCACCAGGCTCACCGACCTCATTTTTATTTGCCTAGGCGACTTTATCGCGGTAACGGGTGTTGACCACCGTATGCCTGCGGTAGTTGGCCCAATAAGTAGCGGATTACCTAACAACAACTCTGATTGTTTTCTGGAATTCTTGCCTCCGCTAGACGTAAGGTCTGCGGATCTTGGTTTCGCCGTAAGGATATCCATAGGCTGACGTGGCACTCAAATGATGGTGTTACGGCTAAGGAGGTTGACCATATCCTGGTAAATAGCAGGTGGGGAGCGGTTTGAAACTCCTGTGTGTATCGTGGCATGGAATTCGATACTGATCATTTTACAGTGGTGTGCACTTTAGCCATCTCCCTTAAGGGTACTGTGGTTAAAACTAGACCTCTCTCTAGATTCAATATCCGTCTTCTACGGGATAATGTCACTGCCGCAACATACACGGCTGAAGTGGAGAAGTGTTTCATCACTGCTCCAGAAAATGAGTTCTCCTCGTGGGATTCATTTTGTGATGCGATGGCCAAACGGCTGATAAGGTTTTTGGTCATGCAGTTCCCATGCGTCATGAGTGGATCTCAACCGCAACAAGGCAACTGATCGAAACGAAACGGTAGGCTAGACTTAGTGGCATAAAAGAAATCGTCAGCTCTCTACGTGGGAAATGCAGGAGACAGCTGCGTAGGGATCGTCAGGCTTGGGCGAACAAACTGGCGGCGGATGGTGAAGAAGACTTGCAGAATGGACGGACCAAAGACGCTTTTGGTCATATCCGGGAATTTAGATTGACCAATTACTCTGTCTTTAGCCCTATTTTTAGTTGTACTGGCCGGTTCATTAGTGAGGGAAGCGGAAAGCTAAAGAGATGGCGAGAATACTACAGCCAGTTGCTCAACTGCCCAATGGTGGCGCCCTTGCAAGAATTTCTAGATTTTGCTGAATCCCTTGCCCCAGACCCCGGGGTTGACACTGAACCCTCTTCCGTAGCTAAGATTGTCGGGGCTATAAAAACGCTAAAGAGCGGCAAGGCACCGGGCCTGTGTATCATTCGTCAGGAGATGCTAAAATCAGGTGAACCTATGTATGCTTGTTCGTTGCACTCCGCCATCACCAAGGTTTGGCAGCCCGGTGCGATCTCGGATGATTGGAAGAAAAGTATCATCATTCCGTTTTACAAAAATAAAGGATTGTGCCGTGAATGTAAAAACTATTGAGGCATCACTTTGCTGTCAGTTTCAGACAAGGTGTGTGCCCGCGTCCTTCTTGATCGCATCCGTTTTCTCTTGCTGTCTCGGCACCGTGGAGAGCAAAATGGCTTCACGCCTGGTAGGTCTACCATCGACAGGATATTCACACTCTCACATTTTCTACAGATAAGACGTGAATTTGGTAGATCTCTCTGGATTGTCTACGTTGACTTGAGAGTGACTTTTGATTTAGTTAACAGAGATGCTGTGTGGCTGTTGTTCCTGGGTCTGGGCATTCCCCGATCACCTAGTGAAACTGCTTAAGACTTAATACACCCAAACCTTGAGCTGTGTTAGATCGGAGGGGCAATGTTCTCGGTAATTCGAAATAGATAGTGGCGTCAGACAGAGATGTATACTTGCGCCGGATGAGTTTTTGGCCCCGATGGATTAGATCGTGGAGCGTTCCGTACACAAAGGCGCCACAATCAGCGAACAAGTGTTTACGAACCTGGACTATGCAGATGATGTCACTTTGCTGGCTGAAATGCGAGATGTTTTCATACTGTCGTTGGCTACTATATCCGAGAAGGCAAAGCCTTTTAGTTTAGAAATCAACTGGGACAAAACGAAAATTCTGACAATCTCTCTGGGCGATCCGCCATCCGCGTCTGTCTATGTGCTGAGTAATGAAGTACAAATTGTGAATTTTTTTCCATATCTCGGCTTCCAAATACACTCGTTAGGCAGTAGCGACGCTGAAATTTTGCGTCGAATCATCATTGTTCGCGCGTGTATGAGGTACCTGGATCGTGGTATATGGCACTCGGGCCTTTCGATGACGATCAATACGCATACATCATCCCCGTGCCACTCTATAGATGCGAGGCTTGGTCAACACTGACGCTCATTTGAAGAAGCTAGACGCTACAGATCAATGGCGCTTGCGCAGGATCTTTCGTCTGACCTAGCACGATCGCGTCACCAACGTTGAGGTGAGAAGAAAAACACAGCAGCCCTCCGTTTCCTCACTCCTGTTCAGGCGTCGTTTAAACTTCTTTGGTCACATAGCTCGTGCCAGTCCTATAGAGGATCATTACCGGGCTTCAAAAGCTGTCATAGACCGACCATCATTGATGCAGTAATTTATGAAACTTACCGAACTGTGTGCTTCTACAACACGCAACACGACTGACATATAATTGATTGGAAGTTACAAAATGAACTTTCAGTAAATATATTGCAAACGACAGGTGATGTCAAAGTGGAAAAGAAAACTGTGCCTGAAAGTGCAAAACTGTCGTCAGATAAGATCATGGACATGTGGAACAAGGCTAGGATACCAACAACTTACCATACTCATGTTGTAGAAAAAGTAAAATCGGTAGTTGATGACTACAAACTAATAAAAAGAACAAAAACAGACAAAGTGAAACACAACGAGCACGAGAAAAAGAATTTGAAAAAAGGAGCACAGGCTGTTTGATATTGCTCACCAACACGCCATGCAGCTCATCCGAATTCAGAAAAATATTGAATTTCTTAATGACCAGAGGGATAGTCGACGAATGAAAATGAGTGGCATTGATAAATCCTGGCCAAGAAAGAAGAGCGCACAGGACAACGTAAATGCAAAGAAAAAGAGTGAAAACGGCGAGAGCAGGAGCGGATGACAGAAAGTACCTCACTACATTTATCTAGTTTTGATGACTGTGATAATGAAAAGCAGGATACAAAGGACAACTATGAAATTGAAATTCCAGTGTACTACAAAAAAGTAGATCAGTGAAGTAGAAGACAGTCTGTTAAGCAGTGCCAGCCAAAAACCACAAACTGTGCAGGATATGTTGTCCTTGCCAAATGTTGCTTCAGCACTGGGTAGAATAAACCTGTCAGATAAAAAGTTCCCAGTATTAACAGCAGCCATTGCACAAGCTTGTGGGCAAGGCATCAAGTATACATTTCTGTCACGTTCCACAGTTCAACGTAAACGACAGCAACATCGATCAACTATTGACAGCAGTATTTGCCAACAATTTCAGGATCGTGACAGAAACCCCTTTCTGATTCACTGGGATGGGAAGATCATGAATTATGTGACAAACACTGTTGATCCGCACTTCAGAACTGATAGACTGGCTGTTGTTGTGACTGGCTGTTATGTGGAGAAAATTTCATCAAGCACGGGACAAGCACAGACCAATGCAACTTTCTAAAATGATCTACTATCTTATAATGTATTTGTTTCGCAATGAATTTAAGCTCACAACAACTGAAACAAAAAGTTTAATTGAATTCTGCTTATTTGTAACCCATAAATATGTGCCAGCATGGATGTTGTGTCTAATACCCAGTGATGCACCAGTCAAGGATCTGCAACTTCTGAGCAGAATTGAACAATACTTTGAAATCAACAAGAATGTAGCATGTGCTGCTACAAAAAAGTTTAAGAATAATTTGTGGTATCTCGGTAAAGAAATGACTTTCACTGTTCTCAAATAAGGTTGCTAATGCTGAAAAGCAGTTGATAGTGGAAGCAATGACTGCAGTAGATTCTGACTGGAGTGTGCGAGGTGCCAAATACCCTGCAACTGAACTGGAACATGTGAAAAGCAAACCACTGCATGATCTGTTTTAAAACCAAATTAAATGGTTTATTTGCCATCGTATAAGCTGATGCTGTCAAGAAAATAAAAATAGAAAAAGACAAAATGTTCTCACAACAGCAGAAAAAACAAAACGGATAGAATGAACTGGAAAAAATGAAATAGCATGACAAAGGGAAGTAAGAGATGAGAAGAAAAGATTTTTTTTTTTTATTGGTCTTTATTATTACAGCTCTGACATACGCAGAACCACTTACAATGTTACAGATATATTATGTTATCTATATATCTATTGATTTGAAGCAGCCATCTTTTGCCACAAAGACTGTTTATCCTTTTCACACGACGTACACATGTGTTTATGTGCACGCGCAAGCACCGCATCATATACGCTGAGTATATGATAGCCATTGAGATGTTTTGACTCAGCCAGCATTTGAACCACCGAGCCATCTCGCCAGCCACTCAAGATTATAGCACAATTCATCCAAGATTGCATTGTTGAGAAATGTTTGATTTATTAATGTTTTGCCTTTGTTGACGATTTAAAATTGGACAATTTAAGCCGAGTAGAAATAATTTTAGTAAATTAAACTAAACCAGCAATAACTATTTAATGTGAACGGAAAAGGAGAAATAAAGCAAAAAAGAAGTAGTAATTAAATTAAAACATAGATATAAAAATTATTAATTGTTAATAATAACGATGAAATATTTAGTTCCCTACAATACTCCCACGCAAGAGGCGGAGCCATTCAAATGGAATAATATTTGTTTCTTTGTGTTGAATTTGATTTTTCTACTCCTTGATATGGCCGACGTTTATCTTGTTTCTCGTGATGATGTTGCTGTTGTCGCTGATAATTTGGCTGATGATCCTGCTGTGACTGGCATCTATCATGCTTCTTGTGATGTTGATGGTGATGTCGTTGTTGTTGCTGGCGTTGTTGTTGCTGATAATGTGGTTGACGCTTTGGTTGTTGGTTCAAATCATGTTCCGATTTCTCATGTGAAGTTATATCCAGCTTCGAGTAGGATAAGATGAGTGTGAGAACAATAAACTATGTATTCTTTGCTTTTCTTTTTTGTGATGATCTTGCTGCTGCTGCTGAACGGGAGAAAAAAGAGAAAAAACTGGAGGGAGAGGATCGTTCATGTATGAAGTTGCTGATGGTATGGCACCCTTCTGCACATTCTGTCATTTTCATCTTTGCTCTTGCTTAGAAACAATTGCATTTTATCGGATTTCTCTGGTGGCAGCCTCTCTTCAACTTTGTCTGCGTTAACATTCTCCAGACTCAAATTTATTTTTAAAGGCCCCTTTTTGAGACTGGTTGGCACTCGTTGGATGGTTTTCAACAGTTTAAATGCAGTAGCCGGATTCGAATATGACAATAAGATACCCGTCTGTCACATGCTTCGTGTGTGATGCGTCGTTTAGCATGTATTCATATACGATGTTTGTGAGTGTTGTTGAATCCTCTGAACTTTGGAAAAGTGTAATTGACCATTTTAATAACGCGTTCAACCTTCGAGATAATTTCAACATGTTTTCCATTTTCTAGCTCTATCTTCCCGAGTACTGGTAGATCATTGATGTTAATCTTTTGTAAAAACTATGTAAATTGTTTGTCGAAACGGTTTCATTGGTTATCGAGTCGATTACTGGTGCAGTTCACCTGGATATTGCTGCTGCTGTTTGCAGTGTCACGTTCTATGTTTTTCCAAAGCTAAACTTTCCAGTTGTTAAAGGTTGAAATTTTTTTGAGCCGCAATAACCGGTGAAATTGTTGTCGGCAATGCCTGAAAGAATTTACGATGCACCGGTTTAGTTTTGGTTTTTATATGTTGATAACAACTCTGCTTTTAGGGCATCATAATTTTTTTCTCTAAGTACTTTTAAAAAAACGAAAAAAAGACACGAGAGTTATCAAAAACCTTTATTGGGACCATAGGCGCCGACTCCATGGGGCTTGGAGGGGCTCAAGCCCCCTCAATATTTATTCCCTCGGGCCCGCAACAATGCTGAGCCGCCTCAATATTTTGTCATAAAAATTTAATATTTTTTTAGATATAATTTTAAATAATTTCTAAATAAATAATTTTCTAAACTTTACAAACACTTTTCATATTTAGTCCTTGAGATTTGTATACCATAATTTAAGCAAATAAGACACAGAATTCAATGACTTTTGGCATGAAGTAACTTTGAAAGCTGCAAAAAATAATACAGAAGTACCATTATTGGCGTGCGTAAGACGTGCCCCCAAAAATTGACGAAGGTGGACAACCTTATAAACTTCTTCGTTTAAAATACTTCTTCTGATCCGAAGGAGTATTTCAAAAAATTTTATATTCAAGCCGTGGATGCCGCATTTGAATGTCTGAAAACAAGATTCAAGTCCGAAGGATTTCTTATTGCACAAAACGTTAAAAACTCAATCTAAGTGCTTTAAATTTGCAAGATCAGGATGTAAAAGTTTCAAAGTTTTTAGAATACTACGGAAATGATACAAATGAAGATTGTCTTATTCTACATCTGAAAACATTTCGAGACCCATCTGCCATGGTTGTAGTAGTTCAAAAGGAAATCCAAATTATGCAAGATGTTATTGATCGGATGAAATGCAAATCAAGGCGTAAAATGTTTTTGGAAATTTTCAATGTTTAATGCTTTTTTTGACATCACCTGTAACAACTTGCACAGCAGAAAGAAGTTTCTCAGCCTTAAGCATTCTAAAAACGTATCTGCGATTCACAATGGGACAGGAGAGGCTGAACCACGTAGAGCGATACTGCATTGCTACCGAACCTTAACTGAGTCAATTGACGTTAAACAATTATGCAATGATTTACGATTAAAAACATTTGCATTGTTTTAATTTCATTTAGATGTTTTATTTCATTAATTTCTACATTTATATATGTTTGAAACACACACACACACACACACACACACACACATACACACACACACACACACACACACACACACATATATATATATATATATATATATATATATATATATATTATTAAATGCATTTGTATAGCGCCTATTAAATGAAATCTCACAGGCACTCTCAAAATCCAGTAACAATAAATTAAAGAAATGATTGTCAAAAGTCAACAGTTTATCCACAATGTACATTAAACGAATATACAATGTATATTTGCATAATATAAAAATAGCGGGTAAATGAAAAAAAATTAAGTCAAATTAACAAATCATAAATTTAAAGTTTGCAAATAAAACATGACGCTAGTTCCATATCATCGTTTCACATCAGAACATGTCCTGGCATTGACATCGGCATTTCTGGTGCTGCCACTTTTGCTGTTGTTATTGAAAACCCAATTCCTAACCTGAACATAATCAGGCCAAGAACTTGATCTTTCAACTATTTCCGCATACTTCTCATCTACACACAACCGGATTGACGTAGAAGGGTGGGTTTCATCAAGTTATATTTTGTCATCTCTCCTCTTGAATACAGGGTAGCAAGACAAAACTTTAACATTAATTGACTTAAGGTAGTCAACAACATTGGATGCACAAGTCTTTGAAATATTACCAATGTGATAAAATGTTTTCCGATATACAACTTTACTGGCTGATATTTTATATTGCGTAGGCCTATGAGGTTCAACAGTGGTCTTTGATATTGCATGACAACATGGACTGGTATTAGTTGATAGTAAAATGTTTCTTCTTTTCTTGCGTCTGACTGTTATGAAATTTCCACCATCATTGTTACCTTCTTCAGCAATATCAGACAAATTTTTAGCGACTGAATTCTCAGCATCTGAATCTCCATCAGCGCATACATCACTGCACACGATACTGTTCACCTTTTTTTTGGACATCACTCAGTATATTGCCATGCTCTTCAAGAAATTCTAGAATGGCCGGACTATTTTGAATAACACTTTTTTGCAACCTCACCTGTTCAGCTGACAATTTCTCGAATCTAATGTCACAATTTGTAACTTTCCACAAGTCGTCAGCAAGAAAACATGGAAATTTGTCTTTGACTTTAGTTTCAAAAATTAACCGACATATACTAAGAAAATCGTCCCACATTATATTCTTGTCAACGTCTTCGGAAAACTCCGGCAGGCTGAACGATAATGTGCTGGCTTCATGCTGCAAAAACTTTGCACTTTTTTTATGTCGTCAATTTCAAAAAAACGCAAAGCAAAGTTTTCATTTCCTTTTCATTTATCTGGTTTTGAAAGTACCAAATATAACACAATAACGTATCAATTACGTATTTTTTATCGCTTTTAACCTCGACAATTATTCCTTCCGCCATTTTCTAAAGATCAAAACATAGATGGTGTATATTTAATTTTTGAGCCGTAGATGGCTAGCTAGTCATCTATATATATATATATATATATATATATATATATATATATTATATATATATATATATATATATATAATGAAACGGTATAATCATATGGTATAATATATCATTTGGTGGCTTTGGCCCAGGGCCCCCCAATATCTAGGACAAGTTGGCGCCTCTGATTGGGACCAGAGAACAACGATGAAAGTTGGTAACAAGATGACTTGTTTCTTCGGAATAAAGAAAGGTGTTAGGTAAAACTCTGTATTCTCCAAACCTGTATAATCTCTATAGTAAGATTATTATGAGAAAGATATAAGATCTACCTTGAATATCCATTGGAGACGTGAATACAAATAATGTAAGATATGCTGATGATACAGCTCTTATAGCGTAATCAATGAAAAAACTGCAAACAATTGTTTCCAAACTGGTTTTTGAAAGTGAAAGGAAAGGCATGCAAATTACCATGAAAAAAACAGAATGCGTGGTTATCAGTAAAAGCAAAACCCCCCGATCATTAATGGTAAACAAGTGAAACAAGTCAACAGCTTCAATTATCTCAGATGTCTGATTACCTCAGGTTGTAAATTTTGATATAGATATCAAAGGAAAGATAGCTATGGCAAAAGATGCATATTCTAAAATAGAAAACTCTCTCATTAATAATAAAATCAGAATATTAACAAAATTAAGACTGTTAGGGTGTTACATTCTTCCTGTGCTAACTAACAGTTCTGAGTCCTGGACAATTTCTAAAGAAATGGAAAAAAAGAGTAACGCTGCTAAGATGTGGTTTTTGAAAAAAATTATGAAAATTAGTTGGACCTCTTATACTTTGAATGAGGATGTATTAAAACAGTCCAGTTATTAAAAGAGAAAATTACTACAGATAATCCGACGAGGGCAATTAAAGTTTTTTGGTCACATCATGCGGAAGGAAAGAATGAAAAATCTATCAACTACTGGAATTATTGCAGGGAAAAGAGATCGCGGTCAACAAGAAATAACATTCGTGAAGTCTTTGTGCCACTTGTTGAATATCACCACATTTCAACTGCTGCAAAATGTAAAATATCGGGTTATGTGGAGATCGATGGTCGCCATTGTCCTGATAGGATAAGGCACGAAAAAGAAGTAGTTTTAGTGACAAATTTTCGACTTTATCCACCGGCAGGGAAATTGTTACGCGATAGTTTCTGGTTTCTTGACAGAACTCGTTTCGCAATTGAAATTGCACTTTGGCAATCTCGAACCAATCTGTTACTGCCGTTTTCATGAAAAAAAGGTAATATGGCGAATGGGTCATCATTTGGTTGAAACATTATGTTGATTGACGATTTTGTTTTTTTTTTGGTTTTTATACCCACATTCTTCGATCTTTTCTTTCCCTCTCGGATTTTCGTTTTTCTTTTCAAGTCACGTTAGGGGTCACCAATTGATGAGGTATGTTCGATTTATTAACGTTTCGCCTTTGTTGTTGAATTATAAATTGGACAATTTTAGACGAGTTTAATAATTGTATTAAATTAAACAAAACCAACAGTAACTATCTAATGTGAACGAAAAAAGAACAGTAAAGCATAGAAGAAGTAGTAATGAAATTCAAACATAGATACAAAAATTATTAATTGTTAGTAATAAAGATGAAATATTTAATCCCCTACAGCATCATCTAGTCTACATCATGATTCCATGTCTCAATCTCAAAACTTGGATTGCCTATCTATTATGAATCCACTGAAAGTTTTATTCTAGACGAAGGTTCATCGAATGATTTTAAGACGGCATCAACTTTCGTGAAGAGAGGCAGGAAAAATTTTGTGAACTATGTTGGTTGCATCTATAGACAGATGTGCAAATAATGTGCTGTGACATGACGGCATTCAATATTGGCCGATTTTCTTAGCTTAAACCGATTTATTTGCGTTGTTTACATGAACGCAAAAAAGTTCTAAAAGAAAAGGCCTGCAATAACTTTATACTTGGATTATTTTAAACAAAGTTCTTTAATAAATTGTTTATTAGTTTATTCAAGATTCATTTTGTAATCTACTCTCTCTTTACGGCATATTTCCATGGGATCTTCTAATGAAAATATTGACATCAACTCGGCACGGGTTCCCATTATCATAAAAATTTCAAATTTTGTATTTTACTATTTCTTTATAAGACAGCAGTTTTTGAGGGGTGTTCTTTCTCGTGCCTTATCTTTTTAGGACATTGGCGACCATCAACCTTCACAAAGTTTGATCTTTAACACTTTGTAGTAGTTTAAATGTGGTGGTATTCAACATGTGACACAAAGACTTTACGAATGTTATTCATTGTTGACCGCGATTTCTTCTCCCTGCAATCTTTCTAGTGGTTGTTAGATTTTCCATTCCTGTGACCAAAAAACTTTAACTACCCCGTCGGATTATTTGTAGTAATTTTCTCTTTTCATAACCGGACTGTTTTAATACAAATATGTATGAGAGGTCCAACTAATTTTCATAATTCTTCTCAAAAACCACATTTCAGCAGATTAATCTTTTTTTTCCATTTCTTTAAAAATTGTCTCACAATTTTAATTTTGTCGATATTCTGATTTTACTGTTGGTGATGAAGTTTTTCATTTTTTGATGATGCTAAAATTTTTAGTACATTGTCAGCACCGCAGAATGGTACATTGTTGCAAAGTTGCTTGAACAGTTTTATGTCATTATTTCATAAATGGAGTCTCAAAGTCAACATAAGTAAATGCAGTTTGTTATCGATTGGCAAATGTTTTCCGACAATCTAATGGGGTTGCTCATATCTTGCCAAGAGTTAAAAGCATACGTGATCTTGGGGTGATCGTAGATAATCAGCTTACTTTTAAAGAGCACGTTATGACACAGATTAAAAAATCTAATCGTATTTTAAGATTTTTATTTAGAAACTTCAGGGGTCGGTCGGATGATGCTTTCATATGCCTTTATAAATCTTTGGTAAGATCATGTTTGGAATTTGCGGTCCACGTTTGGTGCCCTCACAGAAAAGTCTATCTAGACAATTTGAAAAAATTCAGAGAAGAGCTACCAGAATTCCAAAATCATGCAAAATCTTAGATTATATTTCTAGACTGGCAAAATTAGATCTACCATCATTTAAATATGGACGTAACAAATTCTTCATAATCTGTTGGATTATTCAATTTGCCCACTGTTAATCGCCGTGCGGAGACTGGCACCAGAGGTTATCATTTTAGTTTAAAAACTCGTCTTGCGAGAAAAGATTGCAGAAAGTATTTTTTTCAAATCGTGTCGTAAACCCCTAGAATGCATTACCGTTTGATATTGTGAATAATCTGTAAAGATTTTTGAAATTAAATTAGATGACTTTTACGGTGATAGAAAATTTATAACAACTTGATTTTTTTGAACGTTTTCTTCATTACATTACATTAGGGCGGCGTGATGGCCTAACCGCCAAGTGCTGTGTTGCAGAGCGTGTGGTGACCTGGTTCGAATATGACAAAAAGATCCCCGCCTATCATGTGCTTCGTGTGTGGAGCGTCGTTTAGCATGTATTCATATACGATGTTAGTGTGTTATTGATTTTTCTGCACCTAGAAAGGGTGTAATAAACCCTTTTAACGAGACTATTATTTAAAATGCATATTCTATGTTCAAATTGAAGCCAAATCTGACATTAGATAGGTTTGAGGACACAGTGGTTAGAAGCAGCAATTTGACCAGTGTGAAAAACCATTCGGTGTGCGAAATACGCCGGGATACGAATCTAAGAAGTATATAAGATTTTTAAAATGTAACAAAATGTTGCTGGATGACTCTGATGAATTTGTCAAAACGATGTGATTAAAATATCTCGACTCTCCTATTCTGCAATACGCTAGCAGTGTGATCAAGTCGTCACTCAGTCAACATATCAGGACATGACCTTCATCACAAGACACCTTAAATATATTGACACACAATAATGCTTTATCATTTACTTAATTAAGTTTTCTTATCGATCTGGTCTATTAATAAATTATTTTATTTATTTGCCTTTTTAAACTATTACTTTATTTTATTTTCCATACTTTTCATGTTAAACAATTTTTTCTCCGTTTTTTTATTTTTCGTTATCGTTTTATACTATTGTCACGCATGCTGTAACCGTTTCTACGTTTGTCAAATTCTGATTTTTTTTAATGATTAATAAAAAAATAGTTGATTCGGCTCGGAAGATTTTCAAGCCACGGCTAGTCGAGGTTGATGGTCTAAAAATTAATGAAAACTAAATTTGCTTTCTGTTTTTTTATGTTCTTTAGTGTCGTTAAAAGTAATTATTTTTAAAACGGAAGTTAGTTTTATTCATATTTGCAAAATTTTGTTCATTTTGTTTTGATAAGTAGACCTTTATCTATGATTATGGCTGTTTCTAAAAAATCATTTCTTATTGGTTGAACAAGCACGGTGTTGTTTCTTTTTCCTTTATTTCAATTTGTCTTTTTTTTAAATTTTACACTTTGGTTGGTTTCATTGTTTTTGTATTGCCATCGAAGTGTTCGCCCATAAAATTAGCAAGGTATGACTTCAAAGTTTTAAATTAAATTGTTTTTAATAGCATAAATTGAGAAAATCGTTCCTTGCGAAATGGATACTTTTTTCATACTAGTATCACTTCACGTCAATGGGCGTTTATCTTATTTTAAAAATTTATCTTAATAATTTACGGCTGAGTGGCGTATACTGCGTCTAAAAAATGAAAAAGTTGCAGATTAATATTATCAAAGTAACTTGCTTCTGGTGCATGGAGGAAATAAATTAAAATCGTTAAATAATCTAGCTCGGTCCAGTCATGCTTTACTGTTCTATCCAACAACGAAGATACGGAAAAGAGTCGTGATAAAAATTTAAGTCGCTAGTCGGTAATTGTACGTCATTATCGAGTGGTATCCACATAAAGATTTTGACTGCTCTTTTGTCTGAATGATAAATAACGAATAACAAGCGTGTGTCGCGAGTACATTTAGTACACATGTGTTGCTCATCATAACCGATATCTAAAAACGTGTTTATTCAGTTGCCTCTGTTTGCATTACCAAAAAAATGTAAAAATTATAACCAATTTCTCGATGAACACGAATAAATATCCGGACCTCAAAAACTAAACTTACCTTTACCAATCCCGATTTTTAATTCCCGCTAATTTTTCAATGTTCCAATAATTTCTGAAGAGTTTATGATGTCCCATTAATTTCTCTATGCTCCGATAAAAATAAATTCTTAATGTTTTGCAATAATTTCGACGTGTTTTTTGTTCTGACCAATAAGTTTGGTTATGTTACCTTTTATTTAATTTTTTTTATAAATTTCAGTCGCATTGAATGCTTTTTATGAAATTATTTCCGCTTGTGAAGCACCATAAGCAAATAAAAATAACAAATGTAAATAGATTCAATCGACTGAATTTGTTAAATTCATTATAAATCATTATCCTCTTTCACGATAATTTTTTGTTTAATATATATATAAATATATATATATAAATATATATATATATAAATGTTGGTAATAGACCATAATTTTTATTCTATAAATTCTACCAAATGTTTGGCGTTAATATGTTTGTAGTTCGTTTTTTCAATTTTTCTCACTAAAGTTTTTTGATGAACTTTCTTTATTGGCTGGTCATCTACTTTAGTCTCCTTTTCTTCATCGATAGCATCATATTTTTCTTTGTCACTATTTACAATGCTAGTTTTTATTACTTCTTTGTTTTCGTTGTTGGTTAAGCGCCGGGTTGGAAGTGAGGTTGTCATTTTTTGTTGTATATTTATTTTTGGTTTATTGATGTCAATTAGGACTGCTTCTGCAATTTTAAGATGCGTGTAGTTGCTCTTCTGGTATATTACTTTGGTGTTACTGTCGAGGATTTCACGGCTAATAGTGATTGAGTGTGTTGAGTCCAAATGAGATTTGATAGCGCCACTCTGTTTATGCATCGTAAGCCTTCTAGTCAATGAGGTAGTAGTAGTAATCCCGATATATGAGTCATGTTGACGTGCACAGCCATCAAAGGGGCAATTAAATTCATATATTACGTGATTGCGCTTTAACTCAGAGTTATCTCTAGGACTGCAGTTGTTTTTCAGTATTGGGTGAGACGTCTTTTTATTGTTGTAATAAATTCGGAGTTTAACTTTATTATTTGGGTTGGTTGGTGTGACATTTTTATTGATGATATGCTTAAGAATAGCTTCATCTACCTTGTATGCTGTTGACATGTGATTTCTGTAATACAAGATGATGTTGTTATCTTGATTGTTGGTAATAGGAAGGTTATTTTTGTGTAGTAATTTGCCTTTAACAATCTTTTCAATATAATAAGTCTTATTACCATTGTTTACAAGCAGGTTAGTGATTCAGCGTCAAATAATTCAAAGAAAAATATGATGCTATCGATGAAGAAAAGGAGACTAAAGTAGATGACCAGCCAGTAAAGAAACCTGACACCTAATTTCCATCTAAGTTCATTTTGACAAAGTCAATATTTCCCTATATAAACATCAACCGCACTGATGATGATTCATTCGGAATCGAAATATGGCCTTATTTGGAAAATAAGTTTATTTTGAATTTTAATAAACTAAACGTTCACCAAAAATCTTTAGTGAGAAAAATCGAAAAAACCAACTACAAACATGTTAACGCCAAACATTCTGTAGAATTTATAGAATATTGTAAAAATTATGGTCTATTTTTCGCATTCAGTGAGTTTATTAAATTGAAAATTTATTTTCGAAAAATTGAAAAACATTCAATTTAGTCGTGCAACAAATTTATCTAAAAGAGTAATATAAGATTCAACAAAACATGTTTAACTGATAACCTCATGCCAAAATATATATATATTTATATATACAAATATATATATATATGTGTGTGTGTATGTGTGTGTACGCGCGCGCGTGTGTATCATGTATGTATACTGTAAGCAGACACTTCAAATAATAGGCATAACCAATGCCATTATTATGAATTCAAGATTAATCAAGTCTTGCACTTTGTTCTGTTGAAATTATATGAAGTAAATAAGTTTACCTTATTTTATAAAATTATTTTCTGTTTTCAGTATTATTATAAAAATAATTAAATATCAGCATCTATGAGCTGAATGGTTAGTAAATTTATTAATTTTCGCGGATACACGCCATACACGTGTATGTTCAATCTCGTACGCACACCACACACACACTCACACACACATATATGTATATATATATATGTATACATATATTCATGTCGTTTAATTTGATTGGTTTATTATTAATTTTATTAATTAATTTTTTAACAGTTTCGAATCATATTCTTATCCTCGTGACTTAATACAATAAACATCCACAATTCATTAATATGGCTCTTTAAACGACGTTTCGACAATCAATTTGTCACCTTCGGGTAGTTATTATAATGAAAAAAATGTTTTTTATGTTAGTTTATGACAAAAATAAATGATAAATAAATTAAGCATAGATAGAATTTGAGTGAAGATAGGGTCGGATAAAAGCTTTAAAGGTAGGCTAAGTTTTTTATTGATTGAAGATAGGCTAAGTTGTTTATTGACTGGAGGCTCTAAGTGTTGGATATACCAAAATAGATTCTGTTGTATCGTGTTGTATTCTTTTGTAGTGGCTTTGTATTAATTGGTGCTAAGACCTTTATAGGTCCTGCTATGTAATGAAATATTCGTGTTATTATTTTTTATCTTGTCTTTAATTATATTGTCTAACTTTCCGTGGCTGTAGCTATTATAGACAAAAAAGCACTTGTCCTATTCTTTTCAGCCCAGCTGAAATCAGAGGCCATGAGATGCAGTAGGTTTCTCTTCAAAAGCTCGTGTGAAGCCATTACACTTTTATCATTGGAAGAACAATAAAACCCAATTTCAAACAAATTTATATGTACAATATAATACAGATGTATGTTTTTTAACGTTATTAGATTTTTTTATTGCAACGTTTTTTAATTCATCTTTTTGCTTGATAAAGATTAGCAATGGATAACAGCTCGGTTATTGAGATATTTCGTTAATAAATTGCTTTGTTGGCTAGCCGAAATAAGCGTCGTAAACTGTTAATATCTTATTTAAAAATTTTATTTATTTATTTATTTATTTATTTAAAGGATAACCAAAAAAGATAAACTTGTGGATAGGCCACCCTTAACTAAGAATTCCAACTGTAAATGTAACAGAAATGTCAAATAAATACATACAGACAAATTCTTATTATAAATGTAACAGAAATGTCAAATAAATACATACACACAAATTCTTACTATCAATGTAACAGAAATGTCAAATAAATACATACACACAAATTCTTACTATCAATGTAACAGAAGTGTCAAATAAATACATACACACAAATTCTTACTATCAATGTAACAGAAATGTCAAATAAATACATACACACAAATTCTTACTATCAATGTAACAGAAATGTCAAATAAATACATACACACAAATTCTTACTATCAATGTAACAGAAATGTCAAATAAATACATACACACAAATTCTTACTATCAATGTAACAGAAATGTCAAATAAATACATACACACAAATTCTTACTATCAATGTAACAGAAATGTCAAATAAATACATACACACAAACACATGCTCACACGTACATCATTCTATGAATACTGTCATGTTTCATATAGTACCTAAAGGTGAGAGTAAAGTCACAACTGAGACAGAAAAATTCGCTTACTAAGAACATCAAAATTAAATAAGTTGTAAAATTATCTTCATAAATATTTTGACATATTTATTTACATCATTAAATACTTTCTAATTTTAACAAATTTATTTATGACATAAAATGATTTGTACAACTGCAACAACTATTTAAACTTGAAAAAAACACTCGATTAAAATTTTCATTGCATTGTTTTTTTTTCATATATTAATTTGTTGCGAAATTAGTTAAATTTAAATAATTTTGCTAACTCACATTACTCTATTATTTACAATTATATTGTAAAAATTAATAACGTAAACTTGTGACAGCACGTTATCACAATCGTGAGGCTTTCGGATAAATTAAACTTTGGCGTTGAATAAAATGATTAACATAATTATCATCAAAAAATAGCGTACGGTCATTAAAATAGTAGCTGCATCTGCGTATGGTGTGGCATTGGAACCAGGATATAATGTACAGCTAGAGTTAACTTTTACAAGTAACAGTTACTTTCTTATGAACGGTTTATGTATTTGTGTATCATTTATATATAAACCAACTAGTTAATTTCAACTTTGCAGAATATGTATGTACATATAAATATATATATATATATGTATGTATATAAAATAAACATACACATACATACATATGCATGCATGGACTTCTAAATAATTAATACCAGAACGGTCTAGTGAAATAACAAAATTTTTACAAGCATACAATTCTAGGCGGTGATATTTCTATGTTTCGTTATGCTATGCCATTATAATATTGTTTATATTTGGTCAGTTGTTGCGTTTCGCTCATTCGTATAGATCGGTTGATTCGTGCGCGTGTTAATTTTTTATATAATTACATATTCTTTTTAAAAATTTAATTTTTTATAAGATTTTAAACTATAATATAATTTGCGGATTAATTTACTTGAACTTTCAAGCACAGGTTAGTGTTAATCATTATCGTTATGTTTCGAAGTTAGAATGGATTTTTATTTGTACAAGTAGAATTTAATTGTTAAGCGTTAGGTTTACAATTAATAAAATATAAATTTATTTAATTTTTAATTTAATTGCAAACCTAAATTTGAAAGACGTAAATGTTAAAACTATTATGTTTTCCTAATTTTATATGAACTAAAAATTTAAAACTTATTTTATTAATTGCAGAAAAAATTAAAAAATGGTTTACAAATGCTCAATATTTGGATGTAGAACTGGTTATGATGAGGCCTCGAATACTAGAATCAGCATGCATGGATATTCTTTAAATGATCCAGAACTTTGCAGCAAATGGGTGAGAGCAAATCCTCGCCAAGATTTTGAACCGACCAAATATTCAAAAGTTTGCTCACTGCATTTTCAAACAAGTGATTTTGCATATGAATCAATAGATTCTATTCACGGAAGGAAAAAAGCAAGGTCAAATAAAAATGTGAAACATTTAAAACCAGAAGCTGTGTCTTCAATATTTCAAAATGCACCAAAATATTTAAACACATCATAATCAGACAGACCAACCATAGCAGAGATTGTACCAAGGATGTAATAACATCAACAGGAGATTGGAAAATGGAAATGTTGGATGCGTTCATCAAAAAGACCAGGTCTGAGTTTTGAAACATTTCTGGCCTTAAAACAAACAACAAAAGCAATGGTGGCATTAATAAATTATTTAATAGATGATTTAAACTTTAATTACATTTTAACTAGTAACATACAATCTGATTCAGTTGAATCTAGATTTGGATGGATGCGGCAAATGGCAGGCCGCAATTATTATATATCTTTTAAAACACTTAAATTTTTCGATAAAAGAAGTTCAAAATTTTATCATTTCAAACGATGGAACAAATCATGATGATTTGAATGATGTTGCTGATGATATATCTGAATGCATCACAATCAGTGAAGTAACTGATGATGAATGGTCAACACTGTCCTATATCTGTGGTGCCATCATCCATTCTGTCTGCAACACCACAAAATGCTAGTCATGTAGAGAATATTTGATCTCTGAAGAAAAAGAAAATGACTTAAATTCAGATTTCAGGTATTTGAGTGAAGTCAATAGGGGAGGACTAATAATTCCATCTGAATATGCCTGGATAACATATTTAAGGATATTCAGTATTTTTCAAGAAATGAAAAAATCTGAACAATTGTTTACTAAATTTTTAAAGGCAAAAAATCAAAGTATTCTTTTTTAAAAGATAGTTGAAAAAACGAATTTTGAAAAATTTGATTCTTTATTATTTTTTTCTAATTATTGTGATAATTTTCATGATCTACAATTATATTTGCGCAAATTTCTTTTCAACTGTTTAAGCAAAATTTATGTTAAATCTTTATCTAACGTTAAAATAATGGAAATTAAAATAAAAAAATTGAATAACTGAATTTATTGTTGTGTTTTATAACAATTTCGATAGCATACTTGCTAAGTACGATCGTCCACCTAGATATGTAACCTAGTTAAAACGCTTGTCCGTCCTGGTGTATTATTTAGAAGTCCATCATATGCATGTTACATCAGTAGATAAATGAAAGGTAAATGAATGATTCATTTATTAAATTAAGTTTGATAAATTTAAATAATTTTTTACAATTCAGCCAATAAATTAAATCCAATTTAATTATCAAAATCATTAAAGAACATCACAAAGTGGTAAAATGTGTTATATTCAGATTTTTTTAAATTATCGTATTCGAAAAATTTGTAGTTCAATTTTTTTAAGGAATCAAGCTCGGCAGTCGCACTGGTTGCCGATTTACCAACGCATGAATTATAAAATTGCTATCATCACATATAAAACACCCAACACATCTCAACCACCATAACTTCACACTCATTCGTTTTTGCTCATCTTTAATCATCGCCATTACCTTCGTATGTCTTCTTTGCAATTGCATCGATCAGTCAATAAATCAGCTCTCTCATTAGGTGCTTTTTATACTGCTCACCATCAATATGGAGCAATTTGTCACTCATCAGCAATCATCAATTGAGCTCTTTAAGAAACTATTGAACAGCATCTTTTTGAGCATTAAACAACTGACATTTGTTTAAACGGGTCCTCAGACGCCATGCATAGGGCTTCGCACCAATGACATTATTATTTTTATAATAATAGTTGAACGTTTCACGACAAGCTCGCTTCAGAAAATGTCAAATTTTGCGGTATGAAATGAATTTATAAAATCATATTTTAATATAAAGTTTTTTGGGCGTATTTTTTATTATATAGTTATGAGAATTAAGCAGCTCTGGGAAACGCAGGGCTGCTTATATATTTTTTATTTCTAATCAAACATGTGCCAAAAAGGCTGTAGCGTGCACACCATGCGGCTTACACAAATATTTCATATGCAACACAAGCACGGGGCGTGAGTCTTAGAATTTTGGACAGAGAGCATTCGGGCCAGGTCATCGCGAAATAATAAAAACGCTAAAACAACGACCAACCAGGTATTTAACTGCTTCAATTGTATAAATATTTTTTTTTAATTTAAAATTATTACGTAACTAATTTTTGTATTTACACGCATTCAACATCTTCTTACTTTTTGTCATTAAATTCTTGCAGTGTTTCTTGCAAATCAATATCTATCTACCTATTCGCAAATTAAACTTTGATTTTAGCCTGTATGATTTCACCCAATTTGTTTACATTTTTAGCTCCGCCCATGTTGCAACAGGTGATAAATTAGCATAAATATAGAGATGGCACAAACAATCGGTACCCTATGGGTGGTATATCGGAATATATCGTTGATAAAATGTTTATATTTAAATTTTATTCTCCAGAGGCTTTTTCGAGACAAGATAGGATTATCACTGATTTTATTATTCAAAAAATAGAAGTTTAGCATTCAATATAATAAGGTGTACGATTTGAAAATTTTTTTTAGTAAATATTAATTAAACATTCAATCACTTCCATTATTAAGATAAAATATGCAAAACCTCTGTACAATGAAAAAATAATGGAGCCTAAGTGATAACGAATTACCAAACTTAATAATATTAAACAAAAAAATTTCATATTTTTTGTTTTATATGCATATTTATATATATATATATATATATATATATATATGTGTGTGTGTCTGTGTGTGTGTTTGTGTGTGTGTGTGTGTGTGTGTGTGTATGTAGTATGGTTATTGTGAATGCATTTGTTGATTGTCCTTATAGCACAATTTTATATTCATATTTTATAATTTAACTATCTTTTTGCATTTTTTTCGTTTCACAACCTTTTGAAAATTTAACTTCATACTATAAAATAGCGTAGTTTGAAATGAAGGCGTGCTGGTAAACACGGGTTAATGATATTAAATCGTGATGGCAGTGTGTATAAAAACAGCTTTTGCGTTTAGACATCGTTAGTTTCGTATTTAACCTTTTAATTTAAAGTGGAGCCCGTCAGCAATTATGAATGTCAGCTTGCACAAATACAAATCAATGAGTTACCTTCGGTGCGTTTTTGCCTAGGTCTCAGCTACAATAAATTTTCCATGCATTCATCTACGCTCTATGTGCTGATAATTCAAAAATATCACTGGATGGCATCTATTAATTGACATTTGGTAGAAAAGAAAGACCAGAGCATACAAACAATATAACTTCGTTTTATGGCTAATACATGACAAAAAAAGCGACGCCAGATTCTACGTACAATTTTGACAATATCTATATATATATATATATTTATATATATATATATTTATATATATATATTTATATATATATATATATATATACATTTGTATACAAACGTACAGACATTAGAAACTCACTCATTTGCATTCGTAGAAAGGTGCATTCACACAAACGCGCAAGACTGGAACATCTGTTGCACTGGCGTACAGACAGCATTCATTCGCTCATTGATTAGATCGGTCGGATATTCATTCATCCTTTTATTCTCTCTGTCTTTTAACTGTATATTTTCTAAGAGTCTCAAACTACCTACTACTTGTTTAAATATATTACTGCCTATATGTATGGTTGCATACAAACACACACTCATACATATATATGAATATATATATATATATATATATATATATATATATATATATATATGCGTGTGTGTGTATGTGTGTGTGATATGAATAACTTTTTTAATTTAAAATTTCAAGAAATTTTTAAATTTCAATTTTAGTTTAACTACATCAAATTTATTTTGTCTAATAGAGCGTTCAAATACTCAACGTAAAATATGAGAATAACAAAATTATTATGAAAATTGTAAAATGATACGATGACGACCATATGATGATGATCACGTTGTTGTTGATGATGATGATGATGACGACAATGATAAGGATAATACGGCGATGGACGACGACGATACGATATTGATGATCATGATTATGAGGATAATAATGAGATGGTCATAATGATGATGATCATCATAATGATGATGACGATGGCAACATATCAGGATGTTATTTGAATTATTGATTGAAATAACAAATGAATCTGCTGACGTTGCTGCTAAGAGAAGAATAATAATGAATTGTGCTTCTAGTTGTAATGTTCCTAACAGCCAGGAAGATGTAAAAATTCAACATCTATGATTAGCAGTATCCAAATTTTAACAAAATATTTTGTTATATCTAAATTTCATTTTGACCAATGCACCAATTTATTTAGGAACTCAGTTGTATTTCTTTTGTAACCCATTCAGTTAAGATTTATCTTCCAGTCATAAGAGAATAAGAATAATCAATCTTTGCGAATTAAAAATTAGCTTAAAGTAATTTTAAGTTTTGAGAATATTGATGATAAGAATGACCAATCAGGTTAATCATAATAGGAATACAACTGCATAAGTGCATATTTACGGTCGTTTGAGTACATCACTCAAACGATAATGCAGATGACCTATGCACGATGTGCATTTAAATGTAAAAGTATATTCACGTTTTTCGTTATATATATGCTGGCAAAAGATCATGAATAATTCAGTAACTTATGAATCATACAAAATTTCTAGCGTTGGATAGTTTTTTATTACATTTCTCAATATTTCTAACCAAATTTTTTCATTATAAATTTTATTAAAATTAGAATAATATACAGTTTTCCAATTCATTTTCGAGTGTATAAAGAATTAAACTTTAATTCTAATTAAGTTATAATCAAAGACGGAACAATACTATATAATTACACTGATGATGGCAGTTGATGCCGGAAAGAGCTTTTTTGTAATAATAACGTTATTAATAATGTTTTGTCAAAAATGTTTAATATTAAAAGTTTTTTATTTAACCTTAATAAACTTCATCAAGATGATAAAAGTCTCGTTAGAAAAATTGAGAAACTCAACTACAAGTTGAATATTGCCGAAATCTTTATAAATAATTGTATTTATGATAGTCTAAACCCAATAATAATAGTCTAAACCCAATATATATATATATATATATATATATATATATATATATATATATTCGGCAGGCTACTGACGAGTCTCGTGAGAGACGAAACGTACGTCTGGCCTATGGCGGATAATGGTTTACCAATAATTCTTTTTGCGACTGAATGGGTTCTTAAACCTTGTAACAACGTGATGTTGTTCTTACCTATTGGTCGCGACACCTCAATTTGAGTTTCTTGGTTACAATAATTGAGTTGTGTTATCTTAAGCCTTATTCGCCAGGCTACTGACGAGTCTTGTAAGAGACGAAACGTACGTCTGGCCTATGGCGGATAATGGTTTACCAATAATATATATATATATATATATATATATATATATATATATATATATATATGTATATATTTTACAGTATTATATGAATTCTATCAAAATGTTGGCATTAATCAATTTAAAGTTTGTCTTTTCAATTTTTCTTATTAGAATATTTGGAAATTGTTCAATTTGTTGAAAATAGAATTATCCAAGTTCCTCATGAACATTTATTGAAACTGTTGTTATCCAAATTCATCTTGCACATAAGGCCTTATTTCGATTTTTCATATATCAACTTAAGTGCTGGTTTGGTTTATAAAGTTTCTTTAAACAAAGCAAAGTTATTAGTTGGTGTCGTATTTTCATCTTTGTTGTTGCCATTTTTTTGTCCTTCATTGTTATCGAAGTTAGTATTAAGGCGTTATTTGGGGTTTATTAAAATCTATTAGGACAGCTTCTGCAATTTTTAGATATATTGTGTTGGTGCTTTGATAAATTATTTTTGTGTTGTTATATATATATTTTCACAATATGTAAATATGTTTTGTTAAATAATTCGCTACATTTCAAGTTAATTTGTTTTTTAGATGAATTTTTAACACGACTAAAATGAGTTTGTATGTATTCATTTAAGTTTTTTAAATTAAAAATTGTGGCTGACGCTTTGGCTAATAGTGCCATTCTCAGAGCCTAAAACCACTAAAACACACTACAGACACACACACACACACACACACACACACACACACATATTTATATATATACATGAAAATTAAATTCATATATAAATTTCTAGCGGTAAATCGATTTTTTCTAACGGTAGATTATAAATCATTGCAAGTTTCTTGAGTCCTTAACTAAAATTTTTATTTCTTTTAAGCATGATAAAACATTTAAGCATGATAGAACAAAAAAACTTTTTTGTATTCCTATACCATCTTCGGTGTACGAATTGATACGTTGTGTATGCGGCCGAATGCTCAAATATATATGTGTATGTGGCCGAATGCTCAAATATATATATATACATATATATATATATATACATATATATATATATATATATATATATATATATATGTCTTTGTTTCTACAATGTTAATTCTTTATTTGTTTAATGTGAATGCTTAACAGCCATTTAATTAGTTATTACAATCTTCAACTTTGTGTCACTCTTACGTGTCATCATTATCGATAATTCCTCAGTTTCTAAATTTAGCAGTGAGAAGTATTCAACTTGCATGTTGTGGAATATTTATTATCGGATGTCTTTGCTCAATGAGTATTTACTCGGCTAATCGTAAATTATTATGATGGTTATTGTATTGTAAGATTTCAATATTGTTGTCCAAGATTTGCTTAGTAATTTTAGTTTTGTGTTTCTCTTTCGTGTGATTCTTTATAGCGCCTGTTTGTACATGCATCGTGAGTCTTCTCAACAGCTTGGTCGTCGTCATGTTGATTTTATATTTGTTACATACGATGAAGAGGATCAAGTGGATAAACTTCTACACGACTAAATTCATAAAAATTGAAGGTTACAATTAAAAAAAAACAAGGAAAATAAACTATTATTTCTGGAAGTACTAATACATAAGGCTCATAATAAATTTAAAACCTCCGTATATACCAAAGCAACAAACAAAGGTTTATGTCTTAATGGAAAAA
Organism: Helobdella robusta; assembly: GCF_000326865.2. Lineage (NCBI taxonomy): Eukaryota > Metazoa > Annelida > Clitellata > Rhynchobdellida > Glossiphoniidae > Helobdella > Helobdella robusta. Next base: position 2,014,722 of record NW_008704704.1, on the reverse strand, counting down.
GTGAGTGTTGTATTACTCAACACTAAAAATCTATTAATCTAGATCTCTGCTTTTTTAAAACGAGCTTTATGCGCACTCTTCTGATTTAGGAAGCTGGAGAACAAAACCAGATAGCCATTAAATTACTTACTAGTACTTTACAATTCGTTTTCATTTCAAATAATTGTAATATAATTAGTTTATGATTCTTGGCAGTTGTACTACAATGATATTTTACTAAAAGTTATATTTGTAAATAATAAATTATAATATTTTATTTTTATTTTAATGTAATTATAATAACACAATAAATTTAATTGAATTTACTTTATTTTATTTCATTTTTTCCATCTAACTATCTAAGTCTCCGAAGATGGCACTGGCACACACGCCGAAACAGCTGTCAGCTTAAACATGCCACAAGTTTTAAATAAATATGATAATGATTTTGAATAATTGCGTGTCGTTGAGTCCATCATTAAAAAATTAATTAACGCCAAATAAAATTTGTATAAGTGAAAACGTCGTTTCTTATATATATATATATATATATATATATATATACTTATATATATATATATATATATATATATATATATATATATATATATATGCAAATTTCATGAAATGTTGC
>NW_008704704.1:1958950-2014059 GCF_000326865.2 Helobdella robusta | reverse complement strand
GTCTAATGTAAAATGTGAAAATATAGAATAACAGCGAAATCTCTGCAACCAACAGCAAGCTGAGTTTGTCGAATTGTTAACAAATCTAAATCATTTGACCGTTTGACCGTAACTTCTGACACTGTAACGGTGCATTTCTTGGAACAATTCTATCCATTAAATATTTCGGCGCTAATCCATTAATGCTTTTATACACCAGTAGGGCAATTTTAAAGATAATTCTTTGTTGAACGGGCAACCAATGAAGATTGAAAAGAATAGGAGTAACATGATCAAAATATGAACCACCAGTTAACAACTTGGCAGCCCGATTTTGAATTAATTGTAACTGTGCAACATACTTTTTCGGTAAACCGTAGAATAAACTGTTGCAATAATCGATCCTCGAATGAATGAAGGAGTGAATTAAACATTGCAATGTATGCATATTTAGAGATCCTTTGATGAGTCTCAATTTTCACAATTGATAAGTACATTCTTTAAACAACAACTTTATATGCAATTGCATTGTCATGTTTTTATCAAAAATAAATCTAAGATTTCGTGCTGACGCACAAAATTCGATGACAGATTCCTTTATTCTAATAGTGTTGATACCCCCTCTATTCACTTGTTTCCATGTATCCACAGACAAAAACTGGGTCTTGCATTGGTTTAACTTTAATCTGTGCCCCATCATCCCCATATATATCTATAAAGTTCTGTTTATATTCTGATTCTGGCGTTGGTTGGTTGTTGTCATTCTCTGGTGATTTTTTGCATTTTTCGAGTCTTTCATCAGTTATTTCGTTATTTTTCGGATATTTTGTTGGCAAACATTAAAGGAAGTCTAATTTCGTTAGAATTTATTTCTAAATTTTTGTTACAGTGGAAAATTTTTCATTTTAGTTGTTTTTTTGGTCATAAATAACTTTTGTTGCCTCGTTAATATTAAAGTCCATAGCTTGCGTGCTTATAGCTTGATATCCATAATGCCTATAACGCTTGTGTTTAAAAGTACCTGTTCAGTACTTTTCACCAATCACATTTTGTTTAAAATGCGAACGCGTAGTGTGCACGTATTGTTTTCACGGCCTCTGGATAGTGTGCACGCATTGTTTTCACGGCTTGTGCTGCTGCCTCTGGATAGTGTGCATGCATTTTTTCATAGTCTGTGCTGCTGTCTCTAGATAGTGTGCAGGCATTGTTTTTCTGTGCTGCTGTCTCTGGATAGTGTGCACGTATTGTTTTCACGGCCTGTGCATATCTGTCTCTAGATATGGGTTCTAGAAACAATTGTTCCGTTTGTAGTAAAGCTGGTAAGGATGTTCCTACTACCCGCTGTGGATTGTGTGAATGTAAGTTGCATTATACGTGTGTTGGTAGTGATGACATTTCTGGCCAAATGGCAAAGTCAAAAAATATAGTGGTTTTTTGCAACTTAAAGTCTCTTAAAAGCGTTAATAGTGTTGTTTTGAAGATATAATGTTTAAAAAGGCGATTATGAATAATTTGAGCAAAATAAAGAATTTAGATGAGTGCTTTCATAAGGTATCAATCAGACATGATCTGTCACCAGATCAGCGAACTGAGTTGAACAAACTGTTGATTGAGGCAAAAAAACTTAACAAACGACAAAAGGGATTTTTTATTCAGAGTTCGAGGCGAAATCAATCAGTGGAAAATGGTGAGTTTCAAAAAACCAAGTTAAAAAACAACTTTAACCACATTACAAGGCTTGTTAAATTTGGTTTATTAAATATTCGCTAATTTGGTAATAGTGTTAGATGCTATTTATGATTTATTATGTGATAAACTTGATGTATTGGTTTTAACTGAGACTTAGCATGGTAGTTCTGATGATGTTTGTGTGGGAATGTCTATGCCACTTGGCTATGTTTTTGTTGATTTTTTTAAGGATTAATGATCCTTTGCATGGTAGTATAATTATATTTTTCGTGAAAATATCCGTCATTTGAAAGTTAATTTACCGTTGCTGGATTCGTTTGAAGCGGTTGCGTTCAGATTATTATTAGGTCCTATATATGTTATTTTTTTGCTATATATAGACCAGGTTTACAAATGGTATCAGTTAAGTTTTTTGAGGAGCTAACCCTCACTTTAGAATACTTATTAAATTATTGTGATCATTTAATTTTGGTGAGAGATCTCAACATTCACGTTGAAAAACATTATGATCTGCATGCTATTCGATAGTAAGAAATTTTTACATTATTTAATATGGCTAACATCGTCAGTGAGCCTACGCATTTATTGGGTGGCACTTTGGACTTGGTTGTCCCTACTGACAACTTATCAATTGTAAGTTGTTCGGTTCAGCCTAGTGGTGTCATTTCAGGCCACAGTTTCATTGAAGCGAGTATGTCGCTTAGCCTCCCCTCCATAGTTAAGACCAAAAAACATGTTCGTTCATAGTCTCGTGTTGATAATGAAATGTTTATGGCTTCAGTTGAAAAACACATTTTTAGAAAAAATTTTAATTTCAAAACTGTTGATGAAGCAGTTGATTTTCTTGAATGTGAAATTAGTTCCATTGTTGATATGGTTGCACCATTGAGATTGAATCGAGAGACATGTACCAACAGCGCCTTGGTTCGATTCTGTTTGTCGAGAGTGTAAGCGAAGCTGTAAGAAATTTGAGCAAATATATAGATCTTCCAAGAATGATGTTAATAAAAAACTTGCACTTAAAAATAAACATAGGCTTTGTGCTCAGAAACTTAGAGAATATTGGAAGAACATTATCACTATTCATGAAAATAGCCAGAATAGGCTGTGAAAAGTATTAGATAAAATATTAAATACTGACAGTTTTCTTTTCAAAATACAGACCACACTTTCAATACTTTTCTTGATTTTTTCAGAAAAAAAATTGTTGACATTAAAACATTTATACATGGTTTTGGTCAATCTAATTTTTCGTGCAATTTAAACTATCCGGCATGTTTTTCTAGGTATTTAAATTGCTCCTCATCTGATATTAAAACCAATACTCATGGATGCTTCGAATAAAACAGGTATGCTTGATTTGCTACCGACTCGTGTGTTTAAGCAGCACATTGATTTGTTCCTACCATTTTTGACAAGCCTAATTTAATTTGAGTTTGTCTAGTGGAACTTTTCCGACAAAGTATAAACATGCAGTAGTTATCCCGCTTTAAAAAAAACGGATCTGGACATCAATAATGTCAACAATTATAGACCTGTGTCGGCTTTCTCATTTATTTCTAAAATCATTGAAAAAATTCCATGCTAAACAAATTATAAGTTATTTGAACGCAAATAATCTTTTACCGGTTACTCAATCTGGTTATAGGCAGCAACATTCAATTGAGACGTTGTTACAACAAGTAACATCGGAATTACATAAGGCTTCAGATGCTGGACTGATTTCTATACTAACTCTCCTTGATATGAGTGATGCCTTCAATTGCGTTGAGCATGATACTTTTTTTTGTCGTCTTTCTATTAGTTATGGTATTAGTGATTCAGCGTTAGATTGGTTAAGGTCATATCTTCTCAATCGGTCTCAACAGGTTTGTTTTCATAATGTCCTGTCTGATAGTGATGTTTTACAATCTGGGGTACCGCAGGGTTCTGTGCTGGGCCCACTGTTGTTTATGCTTTACACGGCTGATGTACTAAATGTGGTGAATGAATTTGGTTTAAGGGTATTTGCATATGCCGACGACATTCAGTTGGTTGCCAGCACTCTACCTAGTTTTGTTGTTAGTTTAAAAGAAAATTTGTTAACTGTCTCTCTAAGATTGATGTTTGGATGGACCAAAATGGCATTCGAATGAATAAGTCCAAGACAAACTTACTTCCCGTTGGTACGTGGCAAAAATTCAGTTGAAATTGATGACACTGTGATTGATTTTTGCAGAAATTCAACTGTCCTTGGATTTACTATCGGCACCAATTTGAATATGTGTGATCACGTGAGAAAATGTGTCTGCCATGTATATGTTTCAGTTTCATCGTCTTAGACTAATTAAAAAATGTTTTACTAAGAAAACTTTATGCGCTCCTATGCACGCTTTCATTCATTCTCGTCTTGACTACTGTAATAGTCTTTTGTATGGTGTTTCCGAAAAGGAAATAGCCATGCTGCAATCAGTTCAAAATAGGTCCGCCAAGATTGTTACCGGCATTCGCTGGTGTGACCATATTACGCCAGTTTTAAACAGCCTCCACTGGCTGCCTATTCATAAAAGAATTATTTTTGAAATTTCTGTTATGCTTTTTAGATGTCTGAACAATTTGGCACCCAAATATTTGGCCAATAGATGTTTGCAAACAAAGGAGGTGTTGAGTGACTATGATTTGAGATCAAGTAGTGCTAATAAGTTGGTCATGACTGTGACCAAGCTTAAGATTGGTTCACGTAATTTTTCTGTAAGTGATCCATCTGTTTGGAATGCTCTTCCTTGTTGCTTGCGTCAAACCGGATTATCACTGGGTCAGTTTAAGAGGGAACTTAAAACACACTTGTTTTGAATCTGAATTTTTAAAACTTGCTTCTTTTATAAAGCAGTATAAAGCAGTAACAGCGTTTTTGATGTTTTTGATATTTACCTCAAAAAGCACTGATGATGATTCATTCGGAATCGAAATATGGCCTTATTTGCAGCATGAATTCAGAAAATAAGTTTATTTTGAATTTTAATAAACTAAACGTTCAACAAAAAACTTTAGTGAGAAAAATTGAAAAAACGAATTAACGCCAAACATTCGGTAAAATTTATAGAATATATATATATATATATATATACGAAATATATATATATATATATATATATATATATATATATATATACGGAATATATATATATATATATGTGTGTGTGTGAGTGGAGTGTGTGTGAGAGTGTGGTGTGTGTGTGTGTGTAAATGTACATACATAATACATGCATATATATGTATATATATATATATATATATATATATATATATATATATATATATACATATATATGCATGTATATATATATATATATATATTTATTTATATATAACACAGTTATATATATATATACATATGTAAGTATGAGTGTGTTTATTTATCTGTAGGTGTTTTAATTCATTTTAGTCAGTTTGGCTAGTTCGGATGAATGTGGTGACAGATTTTATTCTGATATTGACATTTTTAAGAAAATGTTGAACTTTGTTTAATATTTAAATTTTAAAATTACAAGTTGTTTGTTGTATTTGTCCACAATTTGATGAAACTTCTATAAACAGTGGCTATGACAGTCAGGACAAAATGAACTTCACTGTTAGTTTATATATTTAAATTTTAACTTTAACATTCGTTTTTTTGAGTGGTTTAATTTTAAATTATACAACTTGTTTTTAAATACTTACGTCTCTGCGTGTGCGTGTGTGTATCTATGTATTTGTGTTTGTGTGTGTCTGTGTGTGTGTGGTGTGTGTGTGTGTGTACATGGGCGGATCCGGGAGACGTTGTTTATGTAATGACTGAGTTTTACTGACTCACAACGAGGAACCATGAAATCCTGTGCTTGTGTATTTGTGTGTGCCAAATATATTTATTTAGCTTATTCATTTCGTAATTAAAAAGTATTAGCGTGAAAGTTTTGATAACGCAGCGGCCTCTGTCGAGTATGAATTATATGCTTAATATAATTATTACTCATTGTGGTCTCCGTTATATTTTACATTCGCTCAAATTGTTTCTGTTCAGTACAATTAAACAAAATAATTTTATTTATATGAGATAATTCTAATATTTTTAAAATTTTGAAAAACATGTTTTTTTTTTAAAAAACATGATTTGTTATAAAAATAATAAAACACAGATTTAAAAGGTTAAAAAATATTGAGCGTAACAAATTTTAATGAAATAATAGAAAAATTTAAAGTAAGCTTTATCGCTCGCAAATTATATGGTAATATTAATAATATTCATGCTTAAATCTAGTTCATAAGTTATTAAACATTTTAAATCAAATTCTTCTATACTCCTGTCGATAAAATTAATATGGTTAATTATGATGTTATTACTATAAAATTCTGAAATTTTGTCAATCGAGGCAAGTCGCCACACTTGAGGATATTCGATTAGTTGGTACTCTGCTGAACATTGAAAAAATAAGATAATTAAAAAACACTTTATTTTCTACATTTTATTAGGAACATATGTGCAACTTAATTTTTTTCCAATAGCTCTTGTTCATTGGTGGGATTACGATAAGAGTCCAGCCACAGTTTATTCGGATTTATTTAACTTGGATTATCGATTGAATTTTAGTCGTTTTCATTTTTCACGTTTTTATGATCAACCATATTATTGTTTACAGCTTTACTATAAAGCAGTTGTGACCAGGCTATTCTAAATTTATTCTGCCATTTTACTGTACAGTCAATTTATTTACTTGTACATTCAACGCTGCACCAGGGACATTAGCATATCATTACTGGTTATTTTGGATTCCATATTTTCATTGTTTTTATGTATTAATTCAAACAAATCTTTTGTACATTCTTGAATAACTCTTTTTGGATTAAGTATCACAAAAGTAGGAAAGCTTGAAATTAATTTATTTTCCAAGGCGTTATTTAAAATAACGATTATATCAAGTGTCTTTCCCAATATAGAGGCCTCGTTGTTAAAACATTGGTTTATCTGTCCTTTTATCCTTTTTTAGCTAATTCTAACTCATTTATAAGAATTTTCTTACCTGTCATCAAATCTTCATAGTTTTAAAAAATGGCGACACAATTTTCAGGCAAAAAGCCATTTCAAAAATGACATTTGCTGAAGTTAATTTGTTGGAGTTGTCAAAGCTGATGTGGTAGTAATTTTGTTAATGTAGTTGATGCAATAGTTATTGAAATTGATATATTCGCAGAATTCGTATGCAAGTGTGAAATAATTATTGCCAACAGAACAACTGAACAAATGACAAACCAGTGTGCGTGTAAAATTCAAACAAAAAATTAACCTCCTAAAAAAATTTAAATTAATCAATTTATTTATGTGTTATTTAAAAAATACAAATATATTAATATTCACTTCAATTTTATTTTTCGATTGGTACTAAAATTAGCAATAGTTAAATTCTAAATGTTGGTTAGCGACTCGTTGCAATTTTTGCTCATTCATTCATTCATTTATTAATTCACTCACTCACTCTTTTATTTATTTATTAATTTGTCTATTTTTTTAACATTTGGTACGACATTGGCCACATTTTAAATTTTTGAAATTAATGTAATAAAATAAACTTTCGCGGATTTGCAAATGTTTTAATATTGTAACATATTGTTATATCCGTCGCAAATATATTCGCTAGAGGCGCTAGTGTCGCTAGGAACTCATACAGTTCGAAAACTAGAACCATCTGACAGCGAGTTATCTAGGAACTCCGAGAAGCGTCGATAAAACGGTTATACAAAGGCATGCGAGATATTGAATATTTGTTGTTGAATATTTGATGTTGGAAAGGGATTGATTATCAGTGTCGAAAGCGATATTTGACGTTTGACTCTGCGTTGTATTTTTATTGTAATTGCAAAAAACAATAGTGAATTGTTATTCGGAAAGCGATAGTTTCTGAACGTTTATTTGATAGTTTGTGAACATTAACTCTTATTAGTAAAAATAAAAATTAACGTTGATTCTTGATTGATTAATTAATTAATTATTGTTTTGTAAATAAATAAATCGATAATTTAGAAGTGATATTGCCTCTATTTTCCCTGGGATTAAACGAACTCGTCGTCGACCGGGACAGTTATAACAATATTATATTGGGCGGCACGGCATGATGGAGTAACGGTAAAAGGCACCTGGTCCCACCTTGCAGTAGCCTAGTTTGAATGCAAAAAATGTTCTATATGTGATGCGTAGTTTTCATGTTATAGACGTATTTCTGAAACAATTGCTGTAAGAGGAAAGGATCTTTATTTTTTGCACGTATAAAAATTATATCATAATTGCATTTTTTATTTTAATAGCGTTCTTATTAAATGTTATCAATTTTTTTTATTTCGATAGCAAAAGCAAGGCAAAAAATTGACTATCCAATTTTGACTTATGTTTGGGGAATGAACGTTGTCAATCCCAAAATGCAATTTGATAGAAAATTTAAATAAACCGTAGCAGAAATATAATAATAGACATGATAAACACTCAAATTTCATTTACCACTCCCACGAACGACGTTCAAAACATTAATGCAGTGAATGATGTTTTAAACAAAGAAATTGATAATTTAAAACCAAACTCCACGCCGGCCAATTTCGTCAGTCAGATTTATAAAAGTAACTCAAACAACAGTAACCAGGGTTTTGTGAATATCATCAAACCACGATGTACACCAATTAGAGAGGCGGTTGATCCAGCAAAATATTTTATACTAACGGATGAATCAGATGGAACAAAATATGCTTGCTCAAAATGCGGAAATGTTTATAAATGGAGAAAATCATTGAATAAACATTGGAAAGAAAAGCATGATGGTGAAACACCTTCTTTAACATTACAAAAAGAAAGAAATGTTAAATTCTCACAACCGCGATTACAAAAACATCCCGTGTTTCAATTAAATCCTGTGGTAAACTCTAAAAATTTTGTCATACAAACCACTCAAAATGTTGAAAAAAATCATTTAAAAACTCAATATTCTTGCGCCGGATTGTTTAAAACAACACCTCTTATAAATTCTTATGTTGACAGTTCTGATAATACAGTTCAATTCAAAAATGCAAGTTCTTTGCCATTGGAATTTTGTCAAAAAAATAGTTTGTCTGACGGTATTTTGATTTCTCATTTCAATTTCGTTCCGACACAAACTGTTGTTCCTTTTGCAGCACATAGCCACTCTTTTGGAACTAGCGATTACAATGAAGTTTTAGATCTGTCAATGAAATCTATTTCGTCTCAATTAAATTGTTCAGAGAAACCCCTTGATTATTCTGTTAAAGCAAAATTAAGCCAAGAAAGTAAAACGGATTTGAGGGTAATTGATTTGAAACTTTTGAATGTTCAAACAGAACTTTGCAAAGAATGTGGTCAGTTATTTGACAATAAACAACAATTAAATGCACATTTTCTATCATACCATATTGATGCTTTATACAAAATTGCTGACAAAAAAGTTACAACCAGTGAATACAAAAAAGATAATAATGAAATTTGCGATAATTTTTCGAACAAAATTAATTGCAATGAATGCTTTATATGTGATCAATCAGAAAATTGTCTCTTGAAACTTTCTAAACATTTTGAATCAGATCATGCGGAAATTGAGCCTAATCCATACAAAATACTTTTGAATTTGAGCTCTACTTTGGAGTTCAAATCAACAAATGATTTAACTGAAATACATCAGAAAAAGCCAGAAACAAATGAACTTTTGTTAAGAGAATTGGAAAATAATACTGGTAATGCTTTTAACATAGCTAACCAAGAAACTGCTATTGTCATTCCTAAAGCACCAGAAGAAAGTGACACATCAGTAAACACAACATTACATTCAAAAATTATTTTAAATAATTCCGATAGAAAACTTATAAATGAACTCACGATAAAATTTTCATATGAATCTGGAGAAGAATCGCTAACAGATAATAATAAAATAGTTTGTTTATCTCAACCAAAGATTGGAAAACATAAAAAAGAAACAACCAACGAAGTAACTTTACCGTACGAATGCAATCTTTGTGGATACAAAGCTCGATGGCCATCAGAAATGACGCAACATATGAAAAATCATTCCGATGAAAAACCGTATCAATGTCCACAATGTTCATACAGGTTATGTTTATGTACTACTACGAATTTTTTCATAAATTACAAATTATCAAATTTAAATGTATTAACCTTTAATAAAACTGCTTACATTAACATTTATTTGTTTAGTCTGGTTTTTGAATTTAATTATTATTTTCTGCTCATCGTTAAGTCACATACAGGCATTTTTTTCCAAAACTTGAATTAAGTTACATTGAGCTACACTGTAATTTTTTTATTTAATTCGCATAATAACGTTTTTATAACATATATATATATATATATATATATATATATATATATATATATATATATACATAATAATAATAATTTATTCTAAAAAAGGAAAAGACAAACTAAATTGCATTTCGATAAATTTTTACCGTTTATTACCACATAAAATTCAGAAGATCTTCAAATAGGAAAATCAAAATTGGCACGTCCATCAACGATGTAAGTATGTTACCAATCAGATGTAAATATGTAAGACCGAATCCATGCTAAAGGTGAGCATAGGAACAAGAACTTCGGGATTATTGTGGTTTCTCTGGGATTTGTAGAAAAATATTTTCGGAAATGAGATTTTTATCACTTGACGGAAATTTGGAATTATGGATAGGAATGGGAAAAGTGATATGAGCCAACTTTTAATAAAAAAACAATTTATTTAAAAACAAACTGAATCAGCAATATTTTATGCAACACAAATTATGGTTATCATAAACACATATACAATTTAAAAGTTGAAATGTCATGACTCATGGGGTTAGGCATTAATGTATTTAAGATATAATTAGATGGTTATTTTCAAATCTCGATTAAGATGTTATCTCTTCAAAACATTTTGATATGTAAAAGCAACGTTTACTTTCTTCTTTTTTTAAGCGCTGCATTATCCTCTCATGAAAATTATTTAACAAATGCTTGATCATCAACCAAAATGGCAAACATCGATTTATGAATTTATGACAATTCATAATTGCCAAAAAATATTACAATCAACTTTGAAAATTTTTTTATTAGAATAAAATTGTCCCGAGAAAATTTGAACCCTTTTTTATTTTTATACAGTAAAGAACATACTTTTTGATGTTTATTCAATTAAAACTTTCTTTCATTAATTTTCTTTTTGCTTAAAATATTGGTAAATGCAAACATATGAGATGGGAAATTTAAAAATTGAGATGAGAAAAATAAATGAAATACGCGAAAATGAAGTCCAAAAATAGGGGACGTAAATTTTACGGAAAATTGTTATAAATTTGAATTCCCGCTCATCTTTACTGTTAAATTGCTAAATATAAAGAAACAAAGTTAAAGAGTACTAGAGACAACTGCTTGTAAGTGTAAAGGTTTTTAGTAAAAACTCAAAACGGATAAACTCTTATATATAAGATAAGGAAAAACTTATGAATATAAAAGACATTTAACAAAATACAACAGTATATACTATTAATACACAGACTTTTCAAATTAAAAATTGCTATGAAAACTATCACAGACATTTAACAAAATATGTTAACATTAACATTCATATATGAACATTCATTCCGACAAGAGTGCCTAATGATTAATAGAAACTTTAATAACAACACTTACCCTACCAATAATTACCAAAACTAATTATAATTACTTTAACGAGAACTTTAATAAAACAAGCCCTTGTTTACTCAACCTATATTAGGGTTGTTCAAAAAATTTTTTTTTAATATTTAAGTGCACACCCCTTATATTTTTTCCGTAGCTGAAAGTTAGCATGTGTGCAAAATTTCAATCAATTCTGACAATATTTCAGAAATTACTCAATGACATTCAGTTTTTCATCATATTTAGCATAATAGTGAATATTGGTCTGTGCTGCAATTTTGTGATTAATGTTTATTTTGCAGTAAAATGGACAACATTCTTGTGAAAATCATTTAAGATTTAACAGTTCAACAAATTTATAATCCAACTAACAAAATATCCAACACTAAACAAACAGTTCTCACAAGGTTCAGGCAACTTGATTATACCAAACGAAAGTTCAGTACTGTTAATCTTTGATTGAGAAACTGAATTAAAATCAACTTGAGCCAATCAATGTACTTAGTTTATGTTTTTCTGTTGATCACTCAGTCACTGAGTACGTCGAATTCACAACATAACAGCAGCTGTATCAGTTTTTGCAGTTCTGTTTTATTTTTGGTTATAGACTGGTTAAAATTTGTCATGATTGCAACAGTGCGTTCTGCAGCGTCATTAGCAACCTTAAGTGACTTCACAGCATTTGCTACTTTTGGAAACTAAGGAAGATCATTCCATGAGTCTAGTTCAGTTTCACGCAGGAAAGCAATATCCATTCTAAGTGATAACAATGAAGCACGAAATGCACCTGATACTACATGGACGGACATCTAAATAATACACCAGGACGGACAAGCGTTTTAACTAGGTTACATATCTAGACGGACAGTTAACCTATCGTATTCAGCACGTATGCTATCGAAATTGTAATAAAACACAACAATAAATTCAGTTATTCATTTTTTTTTCTTTTCCGTTATTTTAACGTTAGATAAAAATTTAACATAATTTTTGTTTAAGCAGTTAAAAAGGGATTTGCACAAATATAATTGTATATCATGGGAATTATCACAATAATTAGATAAATAAATAATAAAGAAGAAAATTTTTCAAAATTCGTTCTTTCATTTATCCTTTGAAAAAAAATACTTGGATTTTTGCATTTAAAAATGTATTAAACAGTTGTTCAGATTTTTTCATCTCCAGAAAAATACTGAATATTCTTAAACATGTTGTCCAGGCATATTCAGTTGGAATAAGTCCTTCCCTATTGACTTGATTCAAATACCTGAAATCTGAATTTAAGTCATTTTCCTTTTCTTTAGAGATCAAATCTCATCTTTAAATAGTCATTGTCTGATAAGCCTGTATTATGTTGAAAATTTTGGTAATTTTTTAAAAGTAGATATTGGTGGCAATGCAACCTTTTTAATTGATATATCTTAGATATTTAAAAAATCTATCTGAAAATTTTTATTTATTAAATTTAATCTGTGAGTTTCAGAATTGAGTCGCTGTTTGATGTGGCCAATCTGGTTGGTCTTTCTGATTTTGATGTGCTTAAATATTTTGGTGCATTTTGAAATATTGAAGGCACAGCTTTTGGCTTTAAATGTTTAACATTTTTATTTGACCTTGCTTTTTTTCTTCTTTGATTGGAATCTATTGATTCATGTGTAAAATCATTTGTTTGAAAATGCAGTGAACAAACTTTTGAATATTTGGTCGGTTCAAAATCTTGACGAGAATTTGCTTTCATCCATTTGCTGCAAAACTTAAGAATATCTATGGATGCTGATTCCAGTATTTGTGGCCTCATCATAACCAGTTCTACATCCAAATATTGAGTATTTGAAAAAGATTTTTTAATTTTTTCTGTAATTAATAAGATAAGTTTTAAATTTTTAGTTCATTTAAAATTAGGAAAACATAATAGTTTTAACATTAACGTCTTTCAAATTTAGGTTTGCGATTAAATTAGAAATTAAATAAATTTTTATTCTATTAATTGTAAACCTAACGCATAACGACATAATTAAATTCAACTTGTACAAATAAAAATCCATTCTAACTTCTAAGCACTATAACGATAATGGTTAGCACTAACCGTGCGTGAAAGTTTAAGTAAATTAATCCGCGAATTATACTATAGTTTAAAATTATATAATAAGTTAAACAGCATAACGAAGCATAGAATTGTATGCTTGTAAAAAAAATTTATTTCAGTTTTCCGTCCTGGTGTTAATTATTTAGAAGTCCATGCTGATGCTAGATCATGCAGTGATTTGCTTTTTACCTGTTCCAGTTCACTTGCAAGATATTTGACACCTCGCATACTTCAGTCAGAATCTACTGCAGTCATTGCTTCCACTATTAACTGCTTCTCGACAATTTCATTCTTATTTGTAAACAATGACAGCTAAACCATTTCTGTACGTGGTTCTTAAACTTTTTTGTGCCTGCACTTGCTACATTCTTGTTGATTTCAAAGTATTGTTCAATTTTGCCCAGAAGTTGTAGGTATTTGACTGATGCATCACTGAGTATTGGAAACAACATCCATGCCGGCACATATATATGTGTTGCAAATAGGCAGAATTCAGTTAAACTTTTTGTTTCAGTTGCTGTTAGCTTGAATTCATTGCGGAACAAATGCATTCTGAGACAGTAGATCACTTTGGCCATCCATCTGGCCATCAATCCATTCGTGTGATATGCTCCAGGAACACGGTAATGGTATTTCCCATCAGTCTGCATTGGATAATCCAGCACTAAGCGACAGAGTTCAACAAACTCTTTGTAATCCTCTCGTGGGATGTATAAGCTGTCAGTGAAAAAAAACGATGTCAAAAATGGTACTGTGTCAGACCGCATCATCTGTAGCAATGAGTGGTTCATCCTGTCATGGCTTGTGGTTTGATTGATTTATATTTGCATTTTAATATATCTAATATCTATGTTTTCAATTAAGTAACCGACTTTTGATACTTTCCATTTATATTTGCAATTGGTTTTGAAATAATGAATTATCACATTTTTATATAATTTTGAGATGCATGAGCAACCTTTAAATTTAATTTGACTTGTCTTATTTATGTTTGTAAATTTTTAGGACCCAATGGAAACTTTTCAGAGGGTGTGCACTCAAATCAGAGAAAAAAATTTTCCCCCCATTCTAATGTGAACTTGTGAACCACCCTTATATATATATATATATATATATATATATATATATATATATATATATATATATATATATATATATATATATATATAAAGAGATGATCAACCTGTTGATCGTCGATATTATTTTGTAGGAAAATTGAAATGACAAACTTTAAATTTGTTAATGCCAACAATTCGGTAGAATCCATAAAAAACTGTATAAAATATGATCTCTTTTCATTATATTATTATAAAAAAATTTATATTCATGTAGCGCTAGTGAGTTATAGTTCAAAAGCGCTAACAACATAAAAAATTACAAAACAGATAAACACATTGTCATAGAAATCAATATCAATCCATAATCATTAAAACAGTTCACTGAACAAATTCTTGTCTAGTCTTTGTCATGACCCTGATTCATTTCTTCATGTAACGTGTTTCACCAAATATCCAATCTCGGACTTTAACATTTTTAGGCCATGAACTGTCCTTTAATACAATATCTGCATAAACGAAACGATGTAGATGGACGCGAATCATCAGGCCTAACCTCATTCATCCTCACTTTAAAAGCCGGATAACGTGATATTGCTTTGACATTAATCGATTTGGGATGCTCAAGAACATCTCCCGCGACCCATCTATTTATATTGCTGACATGAAATATTCTTTTCCACGTGAAAATTTTTCTCGCTGATAATTTTGAAACACCAGCAGGCTGGGAACCAACAGCTTCATTAGAAGATGCGTTTTATTGCAGCAACCGCAGCTTATTTTTCACTGATGTGAAATTATTATCACTAATATTTTTTAAAACAACATCGTTTTGTTTAATCTTTAATATTTCTTTAGATATTTTATTTCATTATTTAATTTCATTTTCAAACTTTGATTTTCCAAAAAAAACTTTATTATCTAGTTTCATTTTTAGATCTTTCATAACACCGACCTCGACTGATTTATCAAACGATTTGCTGCACATTTGATTTCAAATCGTTTATATCTTCCCCTTTGACAGAATTTTCAACAATTAGCTGAACGCCATTTTTCATTTCATCGAGGATATCTACACTTTCGTCAAAAATTTTCACAATGGCTGATTCAAACATGCTCATACCTTTCTCGACACCAAAAAATAACCTTCACATCCCTCAATCCTAACCACCTAAGAGGTAACAAAACTTGAAAACTTTTCCTGCATCGATTGTCAAAAATGTGCTTCACAGCAGCAATAAATTCCGTAAACAAAATAGCTAGGTAATCCGAACGGCAGCTTCTGAGCCTCACGCAATCAAAGTTTTTACTTGTAATAGCCTCTTCGACTTTAGAAAAAGTTGATTAACGTATTTTTATAATTAATTTATGTAATAATTAAAGTAATGCAATTCCATAAATATACCAAAAATTCATCTGGTGTTTCTGCTGGAGTTTCTTCATTTCACGGCCACCTTACATATATGTATATATGTGTGTGTATATATATATATATATATGTATATATATATATATATATATATATATATATATATATATATATATATGTGTGTGTATTAAGGATGCACCGAAGTTCGGCCCGGGCTCCGGCCAAAATCCGGCTTTTTTATCAAATCCGTCCCCGGCCGGATTTGGTGGTCGGATTTAAGCGTCTATCGACATTTAAAAATGTTATAAATAGAAAAAAATTGGCTCCGGCCAAATTCCGGCTTTTTTATCAAATCCGTCCCCGGCCGGATTTGGTGGTCGGATTTAAGCGTCTATCGACATTTAAAAATGTTATAAATAGAAAAAAATTTCATTGAATTCATTTAATTTTATGTCAATAAGTTAAAAGCTAAGCATGCATGACACATAATAACAACATCACTAATTGTGAAATGAGCTGGACAATTTTCTTTGTGCTATAACATGGGTTATGCATAAATTATGAGCTGATCTTTGTGTAAAAGAACTTGTGCACGTGTTTATACTATATAATTGTATATGACGGATCATATAGCTACATAATATATATTTATACATAGAGATACATAAGCGCATAATTTAAGAACATGGTATGTTAAAGGTTAGGCTAGGCATACATGACACATAATAACAACATCACTAATTGTGAGGTGAGCTGGACAATTTTTTTTGAGCTATAACATGGGTTATGCATACATTATAAGCTGATCTTTGTGTAAAAGAATTTGTGCACGTGCATACATGACACATAATAACAACATCACTAATTATGAGATGAGCTGGACAATTTTCTTTATGCTATAACACGGGTTATGCCTAAATTATAAGCTGATCTTTGTGTACAGAATTTGGCGTATCACACAACTTATTAATATATTTGAATTAATTAACTATTTGCTTGGTGTTATTTTTTGATGTTCAACATGTAGATAATTGTAAATATGAGTATTTTTTATAACGTATGTAAAATGGTAACTAAAATCTGGCCCCGGCCGGTTTTTGAATTTTAAATTCGGCCAAGTCCGTCCCCGGCCGAATTTGAAAAACCTGAATCCGGTGCATCCCTAATATGTGTATTTATATATATATATATATATATATATATATATATATATATATATATATATTATAACCGCTGAGTAAAAAAGTCTTGTTTTGGTTTAGTTTCAAACCATTGTTTTGCAACTACTTATTGACCCCAGACAAACATTTGACCAATTTGTCCAACTCTGATTTTAAAAAATCTGGTCTGCTCGTAACAATAATTTGTAAGTCGTCCGCAAAAGCATGACCTGAAAAACCAAATGATTCTATTATCTTTAGTACTTCAGATGTATAGATCAGAAATAGAATAGGCCTTAGAACTAAACCTTGTGGCACACCAGACAGCATAACATTAACCTCAGACAATTTACCACCAAATGATACTTGTTGTGATTTACCTACCAGATACGACTCAAACATGACATATCAAGAAAGACTAGCATTGCCACATTTTGTTCATCAATTGCCCCGTACACTTCTGAGAAAACTTGCAAAAGAGCAGTCTCAGTCGAATGGTACTGACGGAATCCAGATTGAAATTTCGGCATTAAATTGTTATTGTTCAAGTAACTGAGTGTTTGCCTGGCAACCACACGTTTGATAATTTTGGATAGGAAAGACAGATTGAAAATTGGTCTGTAATTCCCAACATCATTTTCGTCTAGATTATGTTTCTTCAGCAGCGGAGTTATGATAGCATGGTTGCAGCCAGAGGGAAACTGTCCCACATTCCATCTGCTGTTTATCAGGCCTGCCAAAAATGGTGCGAATAGTTTTATAAACTTTTTTAATACGTGGGTAGGTATTACATCTTGTCGACACGACTTTGTAGGTGAATTTTGAACTAACTGTATTACCTCCTCTTCAGAAACCATAGAAAACGTTAAGAACAAAATATTATTGACACCTGATAGGAAATCTGCTAGGCTCGGTTGAGCATCGTTGTTGACACTCTCTCAGCTTGCTTAACGTTTCATTAAAATAGCACATAAATCGATCAGATGTTAGTTCATCTATATCCGAGCAGGATTTATCGTTACGACCCCTACAGAGAATGCTGTTCACAACACGCCAAAGATTTTTTGGTTTCATCTTATTATCATCAACAATTTTTGTCCAATACTGACAACGTTTTTTAGAGAAAAGTTCCGATTTACTCTTTAAAGCAGTCTTCCATTCATCTTGATGAATCAACTGTGAACTTTTTCTGAACTTTTTTCCATTTTTCTGCACAAACGCTTGACTAACCTGCAATCATTATCAAACCACGGAGCCATACGAACGTTATTGGCGGTCACTGCACGAATAGGTACAACTTTATCGGCAATAGATTTTAACTCGTTATTAAATAAATGCAATTCCTTGTCTAACTTATTGCTTTGACATGCTTTGGAGACTTGAGATTCAAGCACGAGTTTGATGAAGTCATCAACATTTATCTGATTCCATATTTTAGAAACTTTTTTAATTCCAACCAAATATCCTCGAGTCATCGATAGTTCAGTCCAAATAAAACTATGATCAGAATAAATTCTACTTGGATGGACTAAACAATCATGAACTGGAAAAACCTCAGAGGCCACTATCAAGTCTAGTGTACCACCACGTAGATGTGTTGGTGCTTTTGCATGATTGATGAGTTGAAAATGATCGAAGATATCATTTAAATTAGCAGCATAAGGATCATTCGTCTTTTCAACGTGAACATTAGTCTCCGGTTAAAATATTTCGAGAACTGAGTACTGTAATGTTTTCCAGAATAGAAATCAGTTCTTTAAAAAACAATCCAGACAGCTGTGCAGAGCCCGGTCGGTAAATAGCGAGCAAAATAAACTCCTGACTATTAACTGTAAACCTGACCGCCAAAACTTCAAATGTGTTGACTGTGGGTAAGGCTATTTTTTACATTTTCAACCTAGACAAAAAAATATTATCAAACCACCATGGAGAAGGTCGTGATCTCTCACACAATCTACAAAGCGGTAACCAGGAGGAGTGGACAACGCAATGGAGGGATTTTTTGATGAACCATGCCATGATTCAGTGACAACAAAAATATCCAAACCATCACTGATCAAATCATAAATGAGCCAATCAATATTTTATTTAATAAACCCAAATTTATTTTAAGCACACAAAAATTATTATTAGTCCGATCATTTTCAATTCCACCAGTATTTCTACCAACAGCACCACCTTTCATTACATTGTTACTACCTACCTTTTTACGATCATTAAAGCCACCACTTTTATTACGATCATTAGGGGAAGATGCCATAAGATGAGACACTTAAGGAATTTGTAAGATATTAATCTAGAGACATTCTTCTTTAATTATATTTAAAAAACAAAATTTTATTTTGAAAACTCATTTAAAATCCTTTTTAAAATCCTTCGCAAAATATTAACGAAATTAGAAAAAATTGAAAATATTTAACCAAAAATCAACCGCGATTAACAATAAAAATATTTTGCGTTACCTAGATAGAAAAGTAAGCAATTGACATATTAATAATTTATTCAAAGCCAAAAATTGCAAAATAAATTAGAAAGCGTCTCTTCTTAGAAAGCGTCCCATCTTATGACATCTTCCCCTACCATTGAAATCATTGCCAGTGCTTTTCATCATTAAACATTTATTACCGTTGAGAGAAGAATCCAAATAATCGTTTCCTACAACCCCAAGGGTCAGGCTGAGATCACCAAAATCTTCACCACCAACAACATTACAATTATTATTCAAATTAAAACTAACAACTTTTATTATAAAATTGCCACCACCATCTTTACCACCAACTCTATCACTTCCACTAATATGACCATAATTTTTAAAATCATTAACATTACAATTTGATATCGAATATTTTTTAGTAACACCACCACGGCCATCATCACACCCACAAGCATTACCATTAAAACTACTACTATCAATACTCATTGTCGTCAGACAGTCACCATGAATGCCATCATCACCACCAATATATATATATATATATATATATATATATATATATTGGGGTTCAGACTGTCGTATATACAGTTAAAAATATCACCTCATTTTCCGCATTGTTGAGTTTGTAACTAAGTTTTTCAATTTTTTCGAACAATTAATTCATCGATTTATTCAAATTAATAATAAAGTTTCTAACTATTTTAGACTGCATTTTTCATATATACATTTAAATAAAAGCTTTTTTTCGGTAACATTTACCATCATCATTGTAATAGAGTTTGTGATATTGTTTTATGTAGTTCATCTGGTATTTATAGTATTTTTAACAAAGGAACTCTAAATTCCATTGTTTCTTTGTGTGAGTAATTTTGTTGTTGGTAGGATCGTTACATCCTGTTGTTGGATGCTTATTATATGGTTTCTATTCTCTGGTATTGATTCGGCTAGTCAAATCAATACTTATAGAATACGACTAGCCGAAGCAATACTCATAGAACAAAGACATCCGATAATAAATGTTCAACAACGGGCAATTAGAACTCTTCCTACCAATAAACTTAGAAACAGAGGAATCATCGATAATGAAAACACCTCAAAGTATTATATTTAATTAAGCAATCGACGAAAGCTGTATTATTAAATAACGAATATATTATCCCAAGCAAAGAACGTCTTTGCTTCTGATGAAAACAACTGCACCAGTAAACCAGAATCGATAATGGATATATATTGGATTAGAACTGTCATAAATGCATATATATATATATATATATATATATATATATTATATATATATATATATATATATATATATATATATATATATGTGTGTGTGTGTGTGTGTGTGTGTGTGTGTGTGTGTGTGTGTGTGTACATATAGAACAGAAAAGCTTTTTTCGGTATTCCTATACCATCTTCGGTGTTCAGATTGATATGTTGTGGTTCTGCCCAGATGCTCAAATATTTTTATACTGTGTCTATTTATTGGTTCCTTGTTTTTTTAAAGTGAATATTTAGTTTTAAAATCTTCAACAGCGTAAAATATAACACTTTTACGTGTTTTCATTATCGATAAATAAAACACTTCTATGTGTTTTCATTATCGATAATTTCTCTGTTTTAAAATTTATTGGTAGGAAAAATTTCAATTGCCCGTTGTTGAATATTTATTATCGGATGTCATTGTTCTATCATGCATAAAATAAACAAAAATTTTGGTTTTGAACTAAAGAAACTTGAAAATGATTTTCGATCAACGTTAGAAAAATCGAAAAGTTAAATTGGAAGTTAACTAACGCCGGACATGTGATTTTCATCAATAATTTCATTTTTGACAGTATATATATATATATATATATATATATATATATATATATATATATATATATATATATATATATATATGTATTTATATTTCTTTTATTTATTTATTTGTGCGTGTGTGTACAATAGTTAATTGAATTTTTAACTACCATTTTTAATACAAAACTTTTTTTACAAAATAGATCCAAATGGAAGTGGGATGTAGTTAAACATTTGAAACGATGTGGAAGCAACAGAGATAATTGTGATAATAGTTTGCAAAAGAGTCTGAAATTATTTTCAAAACCTATTGTCGATGAAATGTTACTAAAAGCTAAACCTCATTTAAATGAAACGGGAAATTATTCTAAATTAACCACTTCATCACCTTGCTTAAGAAATGTAATTGACAAATCAAGTGTTATTTTAAACGACAATAAAAATCTATATGGACATTCAAAAAATGTCATAGTTTCCCACAGTGAAGCAAGTTTAACGACATGTAATAACTTTTCAGATTGTCAAGACTTAGCGTCCTTTTCAGATCAATCGCAATGTCAACAATTAGACTTACATTCTTGCGTACGATGTCAATTTGTTGGTCAGAGTTCTGCTGAACTCAGAAGACATTCCAGAGTTCATTCTGATGAAAAACCTTACTGTTGTGAAACTTGCGGATATACTTCGAAATGGAAATGCGATTTAAAAAAACACATAAAAACATACAATCACGTTTTTACAAAAAGGTTAGAAAATGCAAATGATTTCAACCTGGGTTACAAAAAAATGGTTGATGTGAGCTCTGCTTTTAAACAATTCAACGCAGATTTGTTATCTGACGGAAGACTGAAGTGTAAGACATGCACCTTTGAAACGTTTACGTTATGTGTTTTTTTTAAACATCAACTGAAACAATGTTATTCAAACAAAACTGAATCAACTATAAATATTAATTCGGATGAGTGCAATACCGGGAAAAAAACGTTTTTGTTAAGTTTAGGTTTGCTTCTATGCAGAAATCAAAACACTGAAGTGAAATCCTATGAAGAAACATATAAAAACACCTTTCCAAATACTGGTCTTTTTAACATTGATACATTTCAACCACATGTATTAAATAAAACATCATTTAATATACAAACCAAAGTAAAGAGGAATCAAATTAAAGTTACTACCACTGAGTCTGAAGAGCAAGTTGGCATGTCAAGACGCAAACGAAAATTACGTTGTTGTAGTAAGTGTAATTATTTTACTGACAACTTAACTACATTACAAAGACATTTGACCAAACATGGAAACGGAGGTCGTTACATATGCTACCATTGTGATTACAGTGTTAATCGCCAACACGTTCTAGAAAATCATATGTCGTCAGCTCATGAAGATGAATGTCATGATAAAATTGTCAGTGGTGAAATTAATTCAGAATTGAGTGATTCTAAATTTGAAATCAAATATAAAACGAATCTGTTGAGCAATAATTTTAAATACTCTTCAAAGATTTTCCAGATGAAAAAAATTGAAAATCAAAAAGATAAATTAAAGTTGATAAATAAAAATGAAAAACAATTTTTCGGTTGTTGCAAGTGCTCTTACTTTTCAAACAATTATATGAAAACTGTATATCATATCAAGCAGCACGGTTCATTAATGAAAATTTCATGCTTCCCGAGTGATTTTAAGCGTAATCGTGATAAATTTGTAAAGAAACGTTTAAAGTTTACGCATGGCCAGCAATTTGACCCAAAATTAAAGAGAAACATTTTCAGAAGCAGAAATAGTAAATGCATAATTTGCGGTTACACTTCTTTTAGCAGTTTTAAAATGATTATACATAAGCTGAAAAAATTGTGTTCCAATATCCATAAATCACAACATAGACAAAGAAAAACTTTGGAAATATTTTAAAATGGCTATGAATTTTTCCTCAAAACAAAGAATTTTACACATAAACACAAAATCAATTTTATTTAAAAAGGTTTTGTAAATTTTGTTTTAAAAATGTTAAAATTAATTTTTAAAATATTTTTACTTCTTTGATAGATTTACGGTGCTGGTATTTTTTATATCGATTTGCTTTTATATATTTTTTTTATTTATATTCTTACCCGAACATTTAAATTTATCTCAAGTGCCTTAACTTAAAACATTTGTTTTAATGGAAAAATTGTAAATTTTAAAATATTTCATTCCATATTTTTTAAACTGCTCGAAATGTAACTTACACAATTTTTTATTTCACCCCAGGTAACGGAAAATTTTTTTAAAAAACTGTGACTGAAAATATAATAAAACTTGTAATTTAAAAAATTAGTTCTCTATATTAAATTAAAAACAAAGCAAAAATCGTAAAACACCATCAAAATAAAAAATATAAATTTTTACTAATATTTTTACATCTTGACGGACTCAATTTTTGTCATCACATTAAAACTTCCAACGAAATAACTTATTTCTTCCAAACTTCATTGAATCTTCCATTTGAATAATTTTTTCAAATAATAAATTCACTTTCTGTCTACATCCTAGAAGTTTAAATTTTTTAATTTGTAGATATTATAATAATACAAACTACGGAGAATGCATTTTTTAAATTACATAACATACTTAAAAGAATGCAAAAGAAAATTTAAAAAAATGCTTAAAATATAAAATACATCGAGAGAAAAGGAAAAAATGGAATCAATGCAATCAATTAGTTTATAAAAGCACCATTTACTATTCTCTAAACACTCTACTTATAAACTCTATAATCTAGAATAGGTGGTCTGTTCTATCTAAGTTCTTCAAAAAAAATTTCTCGCTCATCTTTTTTTGCTAAATAACATCATGACTTTTTTGTAAATACAAAGAAATCTTTAAGAACATCTAATTCTCATTCTACTCCTCAAAACTTTACTAAACTTACTACTGAATCTTTTTCTGTATTTACTCCTATAAATCTTTTAGTAAGTTACTAAATCTATTAATTCTGTCATCTACAACTTTTTCTCTAGATCTTTTCTTTCTAACTTACCTAAAGAATTTTTTTCAATATTTTATCCTATTTTTCAAATTAGTTAATTTTTCTTTCTCTTGACTTTTCTTCGGCTTTTAATACCGTTGATCATACTAATCTCTTGAGGCTGCAAGATCATTCTACTAATATTACTGATTTTTGTTTATCTTGGGTTTCTTCTTATTTCTGTAATCGTTTTTTTCTGTTGTTCTTAATAATTCTACTTTTACTTTTTAGGTAACCCAACGTTCTATCCTTGGCCCTCTTCTACTTATACTCCACACTTCTGAACTACGTATTATTAATAATTTTTCTTTTATTAGTCAACTATATGCTGATGCTTCTTATATTTCTTCTTTTCCTCCATCTAACCTCAATAGTGTTCTTCATAATCTATCTCTTTGTCATTCTTCAATTATCGCTTGATCTGACTCTATGTGTTTTAAACTTAATCCTGAATTCAAATTAATTTGTTTTAATAAATCTAAACACTCTATTACTATTCCTTCTTTTATCTTACCTGATTCTAAAACTTTTGATGTTTCTCACAAGTTTTGTAGTTTAGGCTTTATCTTTGATTCTAGCATGTCTCTTTTTTCTCAGATTAATAGTGTTGCTAGAAGTTTTTAATTTCACTACGTAGAATAAAAAAAACTTTTGCCTTTTCTTGACGATCTTGCTCTTCTTCTTGTTATTTCATTAGTTTTATCTAAGTTTGGTTATTGTAACTTGTTTTACTATGGTCTTCCTAATTCTACACTCTATCTTTTAAGTAAAGCTCTGCTCTGCTGCTCGTCTAGTTGCTCGAGCCCCCTTTTTTTCTCATATATCTCCAAATCTTGCTTTCTTGCATTGGCTACCTATAAAATAAAGAACAATTTTTTATATTTGCACATTAATGTATAAATCTCAATCTAAATTATTTCCTAAGTACTTATCAAAAATATTAATTGAACTTAAATGCCCTGGTTTGCGATCGTCTTCTTGTTCTCACTTCTTAACTCGTGTTGAACACTCTTTTGCTAAATCTGCGTTTGCTTTTTCTGGCCCTTTTCTCTAGAACTCTTTACCTCTTTATCTGACTACTTTTCCATCATACGAATTTCAGAGCGGATCTCAAGACCCATCTATTTGCTAAGGTCCCTGAAGAGCACTGTTGAACATCGCGGAAATAGCGCTTTATAAACTAATTGATAGATCGATTTATATTCTTAGCATACCTATGTTGGCCCTTGAACGCAGCCATATATATTTTCGGTGCGCTTTAGAGTCTGGCGTCATTGTTTAGTTTCCTTGAAAATCAAAATCAGCAACATTTTGAATAATAATTTAATTTTCGTATGGATCCCAAGCCACATAGGAATCGATGGTAATGAAAAAGCAGATAGAGAAGCAACTATGGCACGTTCACATAGAGAAGCAACTATGGCACGCTCACAACCAATTTCTTATGTTCCATCTACATTGGTATTAAGAAATTTATAGAACAAAACATTAATAGAAAATGACAAAACAATTGAAATGAAATAAACACTTTTTTGAAACTAATACAAAATCAAAAAAACCAATAACTTACTAGGTTCGATAGAAATTTCCAAGTTGAATTAAACAGATTAAAAATTTGGCACACAAAAATGACACTGCAATAGATTCCGAAAAAGAAACCACCACCAAACTTATGATCAATGTATAACTAGATTATCAATTCAATACATACTAACAGATTGCAAAAATTATAATCCACTCAAATATAAATGCCCTATTCCAAATAAGTTATCAGAAATGTTTGTCAACCTAGATCATATCCAAACTAGGTTAAAATTTCTAATCGAAATGACATCATAAAGAATATATATGATATTATATTTATATATTTGTCAACCAAAATCATATCCAAACTAGGTTGAAATTTCTAATCGAAATTGACATCATAAAGCATATATAAAAAATAAATAGAAAAAATAATAAAAATAAATAAAGTTTTTCCAGTCGCCGTAAAAATTTGAACAGATGAATAAACAAACGAACCATGAATAATTATTCATCTAGTTCATCAAATTTAGCAATTTTTGTATTTCAATAGTTTATTCATAAATATTTATTCATTTTTTAAAAGTTTTTTTTATCTTGAAAATTTAATAATTGATTTATTTCATGCATTTGCATAATATTTCAGCATATTTAATCTTTTTTCTGGTGTCATATAGCCACGCTGAGTTGAGATCGGGAAAGGCCTTCCTCTGAGTATATGTAATTTTATAAAGAAAACGCCCCAGCACCTGCCTTCGTTAAAACAAACGTTTACATGTACGTCGTGCATGCATAGTAGCAGATTTAAAAATTATATTTTATTACAAAACCACTTAACTATATTATATAAGAAGGAAAATATCGTTGTTTTACAATGTAAGAGTTATGTCATTTTGTTTGAACTTTTGCGAGCAGCATTTGTAAATTTGTCGGCGAATGCTCGCGTGTTTTTTTTTTATAAATTGACATAATTTGAAAGATTTTAAACCTTTTTGCTGATTTTTTCAAAGTTTGTTACTGGTTTAATCAAAATCGTAATGATAGAAAACAAAATGGCCGGTGATAAATGATTACAGCTATAATCGGAATTGTACAGTTCCCGGCATACCGCAAAATATCTTGTAATATATTATCTCATGGATATGGCAAGTCTCATATATATATATATATATATATATATATATATATATATATATATATATATATATATATTCATACATCGGTTAAAATAAATTTTTGCAAAAAATTTTGATCTATAGAACCAAAACGTCAATGAAAAATTAATTTTAAAAAACATTTAGCTTTTTTTCTATGTTTAGAATATCGTCTAGTTTTCGATTATCGTCATAGCTTCCGTAGTTGAGTTATTACCAAATAAAAATTTCGCTTCAAAAAACTAGCAACATAAGTTTGTAATGTTTGATTGCTAACGTTGCTGGTAAATAAGTATGAAACCAC
Organism: Helobdella robusta; assembly: GCF_000326865.2. Taxonomy (NCBI): domain Eukaryota; kingdom Metazoa; phylum Annelida; class Clitellata; order Rhynchobdellida; family Glossiphoniidae; genus Helobdella; species Helobdella robusta. The sequence goes on along the minus strand of NW_008704704.1, from coordinate 1,986,819 downwards.
GCTTCCTGTTGTTTACATAGAATAATATTGAAAACTTTAAATTTGGCTCCGCCCGTCATTAATATTCATGACCAACCGATGCGCTTCATTTTATTGTAATTTTATTTTAAATTATTTAACAAATATATTATCTTATATTTTAAATTGTTTATTAATAATTTAGATGCCAAATAAAATAAGTATTTAAATGTAATAGTTAAGCTGTGTAATCTTTTACATGACGTATTTCTGGTCTATGTACGACGTTAGCCAGGCTACGGTTGCGTCGATTTTAGATTTGGACGTCGGGCATACTTTACCTGACTGGTTCAATTTACATCGAGATCTATGCATTGACTGGGCTCGTGTTAACCCTGCACGAATAGGTAGCCCCGGACACATCGTTCAGATAGATGAAAGCTGCATTTCATCTGCAAAAAGATCGAGAAACCGAAATGCACGTCCAGTTAGGACACGCTAGGTTTTTGGAGGCATCGATACGCAAACAAAAGATGCCTTTCTGGTGGAAGTAAATAAACGAGATGCTGCCACGCTGTTGCCATTGATACAGCGACATGTTCTGCCCGGTTGGTTTCATAAAGTTTAATATTTTTAAATTCATTTTTGTTGGTTATGAAATATAGTTCGATTTTAATAATTTTAGGTACAACAGTTTGGACGGATCTATGGGCTGCTTATAACAGTATAACAGCCGTAACCGGTCTAGCCCACCAAACCGTAAATCACTCCATTACATCCCGGGCCGTAAACGGAGTGCATACAAATGGAGTGTAGAATTTGTGGCGATGCGCCAAACAAAAATTTAATTATTAGACGATACTTCTGTTTTGTTATTTATATGAAAATTTAATGTCCAAATTAAATTCCAAATAGTTCTCATGTTTATAACATATTTTAAAAATAATAAATAAATAATGATATTAGAATTTTATTAAAAATTACAAATATAAATAAACGAAACGATTCGGTTAAAATAATCACAAATTGAAAAAAAATAAAGCGCTTCGGCTGGTCATGAATATTAATGACAGGCGGAGCCAAATTTAATGTTTTCAATATTATTCTATGTAAACAACAAGAAGCGTGGTTTCATACTTATTTACCCAGTTGCGTTGGGCTTTTTTGATACTAATTTCCAAAACTACAAGTTGCACTGTTATCCCTCACTATGCTCTGCAATGGATATTCTGATAATCAATCACAATCATTCATTCATATTAATTTGTCTTTACGTTTCATTTTATTATTGTTATAAACGTGATATGTAAATTCATGAGAATGTATGTATACCAAATGTATGACTGCTCATAATTACTGTAATGTAATAACAATAGCTGACAATCATACATTTGAGTACCTTTTTTTGAGTATATAATCATCTAAAGCTGAACCAAATTTCATAAACTTTCATGTTGTTTCTTGAATTTTCATTGTATATATAAAAAATGTAAAAATGTCTGCTTTCAATTTTAATAATTTCTAGTTATTAATAAAAGCTAGAGTAAATTAATGACTCATCTGCCTATATATTGTATATTGTATGCCATGGATATGAAATGGACTGTTTTTAGCAAACTGTGTTAATTCTACATTTAACCAGTGATAAGTAATATTTGAATAAATTTTTTTAATGTATTTTTAATACTTTACTTTTAGCGATTAAAATAAGGATAGTTTTATATTTAAGTGCAAATCATTTACGTAAGTCAATGGCAACTAATTTGACAACAAAGAAGCAATGTTTAAACAAATGTTTAAAAATATTTCACTAAAAATTCTAAATGAAATGAAATATTTCAATAATGGGGTTTGATTTATATTTACAATATTAAAAATTTTTTGTCGTCAGCATAGTTTCAAAAACTAGTTATGAAAGGAATAAAAAATTGAAGGCCAATTGTTTAATGTTTTGAATTGAAAAACAAATTCCAAAACAATGAAGAATTGAAATAACTGTTGATGCATTATTGTAACAATTGTATGAATCAAATTTGAAAACTCAATGATTGAAGTATGTTAAAGTATGTTGAAAATAATGATTTCATAGATAAAAAAAATGAAATATAAAATAATGAAGATGTTAAAGTGACAGGTTTTGTGAAAACATAATGACCAAATAAAAAATACAGATTTTACCAACAGATAGCAAAAGAATGCTTAATATATATATGAAACAAATATAATTATTAAGTAAATCAAACAATTCAAAATTTACAAATGGCTGATAAATCTTTTCATTGATAAATGATTTTATTGTCCCTTGAAATGTATTAACTTATGAAATTTAGAACGGATCTTTATTTGATTTGTGGTTTTTGCGAAATGAAATGAAGGTACATTTATATATGTTTTTCAATAAGTCTAAGTAAACAAAAATAATGATTATTTAATCCATTAAATGTATCTTTTATATATTCTTTGAGATTTAATAAATCTTCAGTGGCCAACCTTTTAAAAACATTTGAAACTACTGATTCAGTATTCATTTTATATTGCTCGGTTTCCATTTTTAATTGCCTCTCTATTACATGACAAATCTGTTTAATAAATTTTAGGAATAGTTTATTGGTAGCCGTCTGTTATTGGCAATGTTGTTAATGAATGTTAATGTATTGTTCTTATTGTTATTCAATTGTAATATATGTTTTCTTGTATACTGTTTTATGATGATGATATAGAAAAAGCGTAAAGCAAAAATTTTTATAAATCAATTATTTTAATAACCTTGACACCAAGGGAAGGAAAAACCAAACCACTGTCGTCATTGGAAAAGCATCTTTTTGAAGAAAAATTTTCAAACCAATTTTATGAAAACTTCCTGGTGTAAAATGTTTGCTACAAATTAAAATCTTTTTTCATCGTAATTGTCAATGTATTTTTTAATGAGGTTTTCCGATTGTATTCTCTTAATAATTCTCTTTGTCAGTCTGAATTTAAATTTATCTTAATTAATATCAGCACAAATTATTTAAACAACTTTGAGTTAACATTACCATTTAATGCATTTATTATGTTACTAATATTATTTATTACTATTATACTATATTATTATTTATAATTGTTTGCTGATTATTATAATTATATTATATTATATAGTGTTATACTTTATAGCTATAGTATAGTATAATCTAAATTAATTTAACCTGTGTAAATGTAAAGTAACATTTTCATCTAAATAAGATGAGTGGCATTTTGTAATGAAACACACAGGCATTTTGATTTGGTTGATAATTAGTGTCTGTCAAATTAAATACTAAGCAAATATTTTCTAATTAAAAATGTATTATTGTTTTTAATATTATTTTGACAAGTTAAGAATTAAGATTCTCTAATAGTTTAATCTCAATGTCATGTCATGTGTACTCAACTACTTATTTATGTTTCTGTAATGCATGTAGGAATGTAAAATGTATAAAACGAAATGTATAAATGCAGAAAATTATACTAACCCCTTTTCTTTTCAAATGTACTAAATATAGTATATAATATATAAAATGCAATACGAAATCGAATTTAAAACAGCAAACGAGACAAAAACTTCGCAAGCGATAATTTCAGATCAGACGATTAATTAAAGATGCTGGCGAAGACAACGATGATGCTTGATCCAAAGAACAAAAAACAATTTTTGTTATAAATTAATCTTTATGCCATATCCATTATATCCATGTATTATCTATCTTATATTTTCTTCTTCTCTTCTTGTTCTTGCTTCTTTTTAACCCGTGTTAAACACTCCTTTGTTAAATCTGCTTTTGCTTTTTTTGGCCCTTTTCTGTGGAACTCTCTACCTACTTCTCTCTCTGACTACTTCTCCATCCCTTACGAAGTTAAGAGCGGATCTCAAGACCCATCTGTTTGGTAAATCCATTGAGGATCGCTGTTGAACATCGCGGAAATACCGCTCTACAAGCTAATTGATTGATTGACTGACTACTGGCTGACTGACTGACTGACTGACTGACTGACTGACTGACTGACTGACTGACTGACTCACTGACTGACTGACTGACTGACTCACTGACTGACTCACTGACTGACTCACTGACTGACTCACTGACTGACTCACTGACTGACTCACTGACTGACTCACTGACTGACTCACTGACTGACTCACTGACTGACTCACTGACTGACTCACTGACTCACTGAATGACTGACTCACTGACTGACTGACTCACTGACTGACTCACTGACTGACTCACTGAATGACTGACTGACTTACTCACTCACTCACTCACTGACTCACTGATTGATATTTCAGTGGACAAAACTTTTTGATTGTAAAATAACGATATTTACCTTCATATTTTTAGTTCAGTGGTTTAAATAAAAAAAAATGGTTTTAAATTTAACAAAATGTTATTTTCTGTTTATTATAAAGCTCTTTGTTAAAAAGTTTTATGACAAATCTTTTATGCTTTATATGGTTTTACCGGTTTTACACCTGCACTTTAAAGCGATGACAACTTTATTTACGTAGGTTTAGAAATAAAGGTGGGTGCAGCCAGAGAAGTTGATTGCAGTTTGAGTTTTATGTATTTAGTTATTCATTAGTAAGGATATCTACATTTTCTGAATCAGTGTAAAATTTTTTATGTAGAATTTTCAATAACATTGAAAAAAAATAGTATGGAGGAGTTTAATTCTGATATGCAAGGAGATGATTTGACAAACCCGTTCTCGGTTAGACGTTAGATAGAAAATAAAATAGAAATTTATTTTTATATATTTTTTCAAAGTGTTATTTAAAATTTAATTATTATGATTATTTTATTTTATTGTTGTTTTAATTATTTTAAAATCTCAAGCTGGCAAAGTCAATAGAATAGATTATCATTATTATACAATATACACTCAAACAGGCATTCCTATTTCCTGTTTTATTTTGTTTTATTATGATTATTATGGTTATCTTAATTTTTTCTGTTTCTGTGGACGTGAAGCATTATTAAAATTAAAATTAAATTCTTTCACCTATTTTCTTATTATTTGCTATTTGTTTTTTAATTTTTCTTTCTCATGTGTGATACACCAAAAATTGTTAAAAGCTTACAATTAGCGATAGGATACGTTTGAGTTCAAACCCAACTAGGGAAGTGACTACCTGTTCAAAAAAGGTGTTAAGTGTTGAGCGGCTAGTGTGTATGATCGCCATGGCTCCTATCACAATGACCACCACCGCATCAGCGAAGGCTAAGATGACAGAGGTGCACTCTGACTCCATGTTCAAAACTCATGTAAACAAATGTAATTCAATTAATATTAAATTTGATATTGAATCATTTTATGCAAACTTTAAGGCCAAGTGGTTAAGGTTGCCTAGTTCTGTTTTAAAATATGTGCAGTGACTAAGTTCGAATATGACAAAAAGGTCCCTGCCTATCACATGATTCATTTGTGATGCGTTGTTCAGTATGTATTCATATACAATGTTTGGGTGTTGTTGATTTCTTTAAACCTAGGAAGAGTGTAACAAACCTTTAACCTATATATTTTTTACTTGCTGGGATTTTTAGTGTTTTCAAAACAATTTGCCAAATAAACTAACTATAATAAATTACAATCAAATTTTTAGTCAAAAGTTCTTTAATATCATAAATTGTTATTTGCAAATATAAAAAACAATTTTAATGAAAAATATATCAAGACATAATTTGATAGCTCTATATGAACTTTAGTAAGTTTTTAGTGTTTTATAAATAAAAAATTAAATGAAACATAGTTACTATAAAATCAATCAATTAAAAAAAAATTATTTAGAACAAACTACTAATAAGCATACATGTGATTTTTGCCAAACTATAATTATGTTTTGTAATTAATAAGACAAACCTTAATGAAAATGTGAACAAAAATATGAGTATTTTAAGTGTACGTAAAATTTTATTTGCTATCTTGACAGGAACAAACAATTTTCAAATCAATAGACTCAAAGTGATATATCGTTTTTCAACAAACAATTTTCAAATCAATACAGACATAAAGTGATATATCGTTTTCCATCAAACATGCTAATGCTGCATTAATGCCACACATCGCTAATATTTTTTGTAGGGATTTGTCAAGTGATATATAGTCTGAGTGATTACAAAATACAAACACTTCTTGATCAACCTCAAAAATCTCATTGTTTTAGTTCAATTCTGATGTTAAAATTTTATTGCAATGATGTTTATTTAATCCTATGTTGAAAGTTTTTGTGCCATCTACATTTATTGTTGAAATTTTTGAATTATTTTTGTGTCTGTCTTAATGAATCTTAATCTTAATTAATAGCGGAGGGATGTTGCAGAAAAATTCAGAATGGCCCCTCTATGGTACTTAGACTTGGAACGCTCAATGTTGGATCACTGACTGGCCGCAGCATGGAAATCGCTGAAATGCCCGAGCGTAGAAGGATTGACATCTGCTGCCTTCAGGAAACCCGATGGAAATCGAATGGTGTCTGGACTCACAAATGACATTATCAAAGCATCTGGTACTGCAGGTATCCAAACGTTACTACAACTTTGCCGTGAAATCTGGAGAAATTGCTCAATGGCGACTGAATGGAACTATAGCATGACAGTCCCGCCATACAAAGGCAAAGGTGATCCATTGAACTGTTCATCATATCGGGGTATACGTCTGTTAGAACACTTCCTGAAAATTGTCGAAAAAATCATTGAGAGAAGATTAACGTCGGCAACTGCAAGACAAGTACCTCGCAAAGCATCAACAACTATCACATATTTTTGTAGACCTTGAAAGAGCATTTGATCTAGTTCCCCGTGAAGCAATCAGGTGGAGTCTACGTCGACAACTCATTCCAGAATATCTTGTTTGACTTGTGATGGAAATGTATACGAATACTAAGACTCTTGTCAGCACAACGGTTGGAAACACAGATGCATTTGACATCGGCGTTGGAGTTCACCAAGGCTCGATTCTCAGTCCACTGTTATTTATAACTGTGATGGAAGAAATCCCAAAATCGATATGCACTGGTGACATTTGGAATCTAGTATATGCTGATGATATCGTTTTAACAGCCACGTCTGAGCAGAATGTAGCACAGATGTTTGAAGATTGGAGCACCAGACTCGCCGATCATGGATTCAAAGTCAACATCAGCAAAACCAAAGCAATGAACACTGGTGAACCCATCCAATCCACAGCTACTGGACGATGGCCCTGTTCAGTTTGTAAAGCTGGTGTAGGTAACAATTCAATCAAGTGTCAGCAGTGTAACCAGTGGTGTCACAAACGTTATTCAAAAATAGTTGGTACTTTATCTAAAGTGTCCAATTTTGTTTGTCCTGCTTGCATCAATCCACAACAACAAATTCAAAATAGCACTGTTTTTGAAGCCATTAAAATAGAGAAAGTCACATCGTTTCAATATCTAGGGGATGTTCTGGATTGTACTGGAACAGCTGAAGCTGCCGTTCGAGCACGCATACATGCAGCCTGGAATAAATAGCATCTTCTTGCCTCTATATTGATGCGGCGTGACATTCCACTACCACTACGATCAAGACTTTATAAATCTGTGATACGTCCGCTGTTGTTATATGGTGCAGAAACATGGCCAATGACAACCAAACTGGAACAACAACTTCAACGAACCGACATGAAAATGTTCCGATGGATGCAACGAATTAGTCTGAAGGACCACATCAAATCTACCGAAATCCTGCGTCGTGCTGGTTTAGATGATATAAAAGACGAATGCCGGCAACACCGTCTGCGGTGGTTTGGTCATATCAAACGAAGTGGAAACAGTGCCATAACTTCTCTTGCAGATGTTGAAGTACCTGGCACACGTCCCAAAGGCCGTCCAAAGAAGTCCTGGTCGCAAACAATCGAGCAAGACATGAAAGCTCTAAATTTAAATGAAATGGATACAACTGATCGTTTAATTTGGCGCAAAGAAAACAACGTCCTACCTCGGGAAACCGGGTCTCTGGACGCAAAACGAAGATTGATTGATTGATTGATTGATTGATTGATTGATTGTCTTAATCAATTGCATTTTAAATGAGCATAAAAAATATACCTAATGTATCCTCCATAGTATTAAAACCTTGATTTATTTCACCTTATTGTATCTTTTTATCATACACACACACACACATATATATATATATATATATATATATATATATATGTATATATGTATATATATATATATATATATATATATATATATATAAATAATTTTTAATAAACAGGTAGGGATCAAACATTCATTTATTAACTATCTTATATATTAATTATTATTAAACATTATCTCGTACTAACAAATTGGTGACCCCGACGTTATTCTTTTGACGTGAATCAATGACTTTTCCGTAATAAATTTTCAATTTTTAAAATTGCGGAATCCCGATTAATTAATATCGACATGAAATCCATCAAGTTGCCCCCCCCCCTTTATGGATACAGCATCGACAGAATGGTTTGCAATTGCTGAAACTCAATTTCATCTCCGAAAAGTTAGTTCATCGGAAACAGAATTTTATCATATCCTATCATCGCTACTGGCAGATCTGTGGCAAATTACCACAACACTTATGATAAAAATTATGACGACCCTCAAAACAGCGGTGATATCGATTAAAGAACAAAACCAGAATTGTTCGCTCGCTTGATCGGAGATACTAAAATGACCGTCAGACCATCACACTATTTACAAGAATTATTAGCGACAGCCAATAAAATTGAAGTGGGAGACGAACTCCTACGTCATATGTTTATAAAAGCTTTTCCAACAACAATTTCTCCAGTCATCGCAGCTCAAAAAGATTTCGATCTACAGCGACTGGGAAATTTAGCAGATGAATTAATCCCATTTGCTAAAAACGAAATTTACGCTATGAACAGAGAAACCACGGACAACAGCACACTTTTCAACAGAACGAGTTCGACAAACAGCATCCCTGATACGAATATCCCAATCAACTTTCGCCCATTTTATAAAGACCAACGCACTCAAATCTGCCGAGGTCACTTATATTTTGGCGACAAATCGAAAACGTGCAAACCATGGTGCAGATGGCCAAACAAAAAAAGTTTACAAATTCAACTATCTTCAAGACCTCCATCTCCAACCTAGATGAGATCACTCGCAAACAACATTTCTTCACCCAACCGTCGGAAAACTGATCAGGCGAGCCGAAGTCGCATCAATCGGCTCGCCACTTTTTGAAATTGCCGCTAGAATTGGATGCACAACATTAAAATTAATAGTTGATACAGGCGCATCAGCCACAATCATCCCAACAAAATTTTCAGCAAGATTATGTTTGCAACCCACTGCCGTTTACCTGTCAACTGCAAGTGGTCAAAACATTACCAGTCATGGAGAAACCATTGTTGAAATCCACATCCTACCATTGCACAGAACATACAAATGGAATGTTGTAATTGCAGATATTGTCAAACTTTTGTTAGGCAGAGATTTTTAAGTCATTAGGAAATCCTTGTCGATTGCACCAACAATAGACTTATTGACACAATAACAAAAAAACGATTACAACAAAAATTTTGCAGAGTTCCGTTCAACGAATTCAAATCAATAAACCGCCAGTTCCCCAGATAGTAACAAAACTCATCAATAAATTTCCAATGTTGATTGAACCAATAAATGAAAATCAAATAAAAATCAACTCAAAAGTAAAACACATCATCGACACTGGTGAAAGCCAACCAACATTTGCCAAGGCTCGCCAACTGTCTGAAGAGAAATATAAAGTAGCAAAAAAGGAATTTACGTTTTTACTAAACGCCGGAATCATCAGACAATCTAAATATCCCTGGGCTTCTCCACTCCATCTAGTTCCAAAAGGTACTCCTGGACAATGGAGAGCTTGCGGAGATTATCGTTATGTAAATGCCATTACGAAACCAGATAGATATCCAATTCCAAATATTCACAAGCATCTCAACTGAACTACATAGCAAAAAAATATTTTCAAAATTGGACTTATTAAAAGCCTATCATCAGATACCAGTACATGAAAACAATATTGAAAAAACAGCCGTAATAACACCTTTTGGATTCTTTGAGTACATGTTTATACCTTTTGGTTTTCAAAATGCAGGATGTACATTCCAAAGATTCATGGATGATATCTTCCTAGGTACAGAAAGCGCTGAAGAACATGGAAAAGATTTAGAAACGGTATTTCAAATCCTTAGCGAAAATAATTTGAGAATCTCCATAGACACGTGCCAATTTTTCAAAGAACATCAACGGTGAAGGACTATTTCCTACAAAAGAAAAAATAAACGAAATTGAAGAATTTCTAGTTCCAAATGTTACTAAATCTTTACGTAGATTTTTAGGAATGATTGGTTTTTATCGCAAACTCATTCCAAAATTTGCAGATATTGTATTTCCATTAACAGAACTTATAAAGTTACACCCAAGCTCAAAAACAATAGTGTTTAATAACAAAGAATTGGAAACTTTAAAAGCCATCAAATCTAAACTTGCCAACGTAACAACACTTCCATATCCAGATTCAAAATGTTCAAAAACCACTTAGTTACTTGCTTACGCCATAGGTGCAGCACTGCATCAAGTAGTTGATTCAACTCCTGTACCAATCGGTTTCTACTCTAAAAAGTTAACTGAACCACAACGTAACCTTTCTACATTCGACAGAGAACTACTAGCAGGGTACCTTGCGTCATCCATTTTAAGGAAGAAATGTAACTCTATTTACAGATCACAAACCATTATGCGCTGCCTACAAAAAGAAAACACCATTAAAGTCAGACGTTCAAAAACGATATCTTTCAATGATATCCGAATACATTGCAGACGTCATTTATATCCGCGGTGAAGAAAACGTTGTTGCAGATTGTCTCTTTCGGCCAGCAAATGCTGTAAAGATAGACGTCTGTGACTTTTCGTCGATAGCCAAGCCACAAGAAATTGATGGTGAAATAAAATCATTCAAGGATCAGTTGAAACAATATCCAATTGGCGATAACAAAAAAATATTTTGTGATGTATCAACACCATACCCCAGACCATACATCTCAGTTAATTTGAGAAAAGCCATATTTGACAGTATTCATAACTTTTCACATCCAGGTATCAAAACATCAATACGATTAATCACATCAAGATATTTTTGGCCAGATATAGACCAACGAATAAGAACATGGTCAAGACAGTGTTTAAGCCGTCAACAAAATAAAATTCACCGACACACGAAATCTACGATATCATCATTTAATTTACCGTCTGCACGTTTTGAGACTGTTCATATTGATATTTTAGGTTCGTTACCACCAGTCAAGCAAGGAAATGAATTCTATTCAAGTCCATTCAGATATTTACTCGCATGCATTGACAGAACAACTGGTTGGATCAAAGCAGCTCCAATGGCAGAAATATCAGCTTCAACAGTTGCTACAACTTTCGTGAACATTTGGATTGCTCGATTCGGTGTTCCTTTTTATGTTGTAATAGACCGAGGTACACAATTTGAGAGCGAATTATTTAACGAACTATCAAAAATAATTAGATTTCACTGTCTGCGTACAACAAGTTATCATCCACAAGCCAATGGAAAAAAGAACGTCAACATCGAATCTTTAAAACAGCAATCAGTTGTCGTAAACAAAACTGGTTAGATGCATTAGCTGTCGTTTTTTTAGGTTTTAGAAAAATACCAGATGAAAATGGAATATCCCCAGCAATATTAGTTATCACTAAAGATTATTGCAATTTTCCATGTTATCTAATCTATGTTAATTTTTATTTCTGTGCTTCTCTCTCGATTTTCTTTCTTTTTCCTGAGAGCTTGTAAACGAGACGGTTCGAGATTCACATGTCTTGTTACGGAATGCTCCATGATCTAATCCATCGGGGCCAAGAATTAATCCGGCGCAAGTATATTTTCCAGTCTGACGCCGCTATCAATCTCGAACCACCGAAAGCATTGCCCCTCCGATCTAATACAGCTCAAGGTGTGGGTGTGTAGAGCCTTAAGCAGTTTTACCTAAGTGATCGGGGATGACCAGACCACGGAACAGCCTCATAGTATCCCTGTCTACTGAATCAAAAGCCGCTCTCATGTCAACGTAGGCAATCCAGAGAGGTCTACCAACTTCACGTCCGATCTGTAGAAGGAGTGAGAGCGTGAATATCTTGTCGATGGTAGACCTACCAGGCGTGAAACCACTGTGCTCTCCACGGCGCCGAGATTGCAAGTAAGGACGGATGCGATCAAGAAAGACGCGGGCAAACACCTTGCCTGAAACTGATAGCAAAGTGATGCTTCTATTGTTTTTATATTCACGGCGCGATTTTTTACCCTTGTAAAACGGAATGATACCTTGACTGCCACACTCGGATGACGACGGAGTGCAGCCAACTAGCCCACATAGATCCACCTGAATTAGGCATCTTCGGATGAATGTTACATAGGCCTGGTGCCTTGCTTCTCTTTAGCGTTCTTATAGCCGCGACAGACTCAGCTGCGGAAGGGGGTTCAATGTCAACCCCGGGGTCTGGGACAGTGGATTCAGCAAAATCCAGAAATACCTGCAAGGGCGCCGACATTGGGCGGTTGAGCAGCTGGCTGTAGTATTCTCGCCATCTCTCTAGCTACTTCATCATCCGCCGCCAGTTTGTCCGCCCAAGCCTGACGATCCCCACGCAGCTGTCTCTTGCAATCCACACGCCCCACGTAGAGAGCGAGCGACTTTTTTCATGCCACTAAGTCTAGCCTGCCGTTTCGTTTCAATCAGTCGTCTTGTTGCGATCCATTCATGATGCATGGGAACAGCATGACCAAAAACCATACCAGCCGTCTTGGTCATTGCATCACGAAATGAATCCCACGAGGAGAGCTCATCTTCAAAAGCAGTAACGTAACACTTCTCCACCTCGGCCGCGTATGTTGCAGCAGTGACGTTATCCCGCAAAAAACAGATATTGAATCTAGGGGGAGGTCTTGTTTTAACCACAGTGCCCTTAAGGGAGATGGCTAAAGTGCCCACCACCGGAAAATGATCAGTATCAAACTCCATGCAACGATACACACAACAGTCACGAACCGCCCTCTACCTGCTATTTATCAGGATATGGTCAACCCCTTAGCCGTAACACCGTCATTTGAGTGCCACGTCCGTCTATGGATATTCTTACGGCGAAACCAGGATCCGCAGGCCCTAAGTTTCGCGGAAGCACAGAATTCTAGGAAACGATCAGAGTTGTCGTTTGGTGACCCGCTACCAAAGGGGCCAACTACCGCAGACATACGGCGGTCAACACCCGTTACCGCGTTAAAGTCGCCCATGCAAATGATGAGGTTGCTGGGCCTAGTGAAGCGAAACGATTCCTCCAGTGCGCTGTAAAAGAGATTTTTGGTTTCAGTCGTCGCCTCATTAGTTGGCGCTTAGAAGACTATTACTGAAACGAGCAACCATCAGCCTTTCACTGATCGGGTGCCATTCAATCAGTGCACTATTAGTTTGATTGATTATGGCCAAGGCAACATCAACGAACCTGGGATGACCCTCAGCTTTGCCTGACCACAGTATATTGAAATCAGCAAGACGCAATTCACCAGTGCCATGCCATCGAACTTCCTGCAGGTCCATAATGCATATACCTTATCGCGACAATTCGTCCACGAGGATCCTTGCGCCCCCTGTTGCGCAAAGTGTGCGAATTTTTCAAGAGCCGATCCTGCTGGTGTCTCGCAGATCAAGCGGGTTGGCTCCAGCACGGGACCGTAAAGAGGGGTCATAGATAAGGCTATAAGGCTGTTCGCTGTAGTCCGCTTATCACAACCGGCGAAGATAACCAAGACTGCGTGCTCTTGTTAGCCCCATCAACCCGCAGCGACTAGTTTTGAGGCGCTAGCTAACTGCCTTTGCCCCTTCACCTGTTAGTTTAAACAGTTGCGCCACGAGAAGGTCAGGAGTTAGACTCTGACTGTCAGAGGCTATTTGAGACGCACGCCACGGGGGTGCTTAACCTCATCAACTTCAACTACTACAGCTACAACTTAAAATCAAGTAGAGAATTCATAGATTTATTGCCTACAACAAAACCATTCATTAACCAAAATAGCATATTTGGATGTGGAGTCACTCTTTACAAATGTTTCTGTAGAGAACACAATCAGCATAGTAATGGATAGAATATACAATTCTAGTCATTCCCCACTATCAATTCCAAAAGATGAATTAGCTGTGCTGCTTAGAATATATACAGCCGATGCGCCTTTCGTTGGCCCGGCTAACACATTATATCAGCAGATAGACGGTGTAGCAATGGGCTTTCCATTGGGAGTACTCTTCTATGTTGCATTCTATGTTTTATGTTATATTCTTCGCAAACTTTTATGTTGGACGTATCGAAAAAATGTTATTTAAAGAAGAACCAGAGCTAAAACCTAATATATTCTGCCGATACATTGATGATTTATTTGTTACATATGAAGATCAAAGATTTCTACTACGACTAAGTTTGTAAAAATTAAAGTTTATAATGGAAAAATCAACTGACAATAAACTACCATTCCTAGACGTACTAATACAAAATGGGCAAAATGAATTTAAAACCTCTGTCACGTAATAATTTCCCTGCCGTTGGACGTAGTCTCAAATTTATCACTAAAAGTGCAAAGAGAAACAGATTACGGCGTTCTAAACGCAGAGTTATTATCAATGTTCAAACAAACCAGAGCAATTTCTACAGGTGTTGCAGTCATCAATTTCACAGGTTTTTGCTGCTCAAAAGAATTTTGACCTGCATTAACTTGGAAATTTAACTGTGGAAAAACATAAAAAAATGAGACTGCAAATGACAGCGCAAATATCTTGATGAACGTTGACTGCGCCAACCACAAATTAACCGACTCAAGAACCAATGAAACAGGTTCGACAAGCGATTTACATGGTTTGTGCAGAAGATTCTTATCAATGAACCACCAGTACTCCAGATGATAGATCCAGGAAATGAAAAACAAGTCGAAAGTACCTCAACGGTTGAGCACATCGTTGACACGGGTGAAAACCAACCAATGTGTGCCAACTAGTCCCAAGAAAAACAAACCTTAAAAATTAATTTGAATCTGGAGAATGTAAATAAAATTGAAGAGGGGAAGCCGCCAGAAGAATCCAATGAAATGAAAGTTGTTCTGAGCAAGAACAAAGATAAAAATGACATCCAACAATCACAACAGCAAAATGCTGTGCAGAATGTTACCATTTTATCAGCAAATTCACATATGAACGATTCTCTCCTTCCAGTTCTCTCTCTTTCTTTTCTTACCGCTTCTGTTATAAGGCGGTCCAGAGTGCATTTTATCCAGGTCAGCGACCTATCATAGGTACGTAACTCAAATGTTATTTGAAAGGGGACAAAACGTCTGAGAATTTTTAGCATCCTTGAGCTGTCGTGTCCAGTTCTCCAATTTTCTGCAGCAAAATTTTGTGTTTATTGCACAGTTCATTTTTTTCTCTGGTGTTTTTTGCCTTCAAAATTGTACATTATTCCCAAGTACATAAATTGATCATTGATATTTACATGGGAAATTTTTTCATCGTTTATTGTTAATTGGGGTAGAAATTGTTCATATTTTCCATTGATTTTTCTCATTCTTAATGTACTACATTTGTCTATTCTTGGTTTCATACCTGTCAAGTCACACCAGGCTTGGTTGAGATCGATCAACTTCTGGGCACCCTCAGAACTGTTAGCAATGATTGCTGAGTCGTCAGCAAATTGAAGCCAATTCCTAGATTTTAATTTGGCTGTAGGCCCCCATATATATCCACACTGCTGGTATTCTTTTGCAGAGTTTTCGTCGACACCGTGAAGAATGCCGCGGTGTTCTCCCCTACCGCCTCTTCCGTCAACGCGCTCGTCGCCGCCGCTATCTTCGCTGCGTCGGCGATCGTTGACACGGTAGGGTCGGTGTCGGTCATCAGCACCGTGGCAATCGCACACGCCACCTGTCACTCGATACCGCACACCCTCACCTTCCTCACTCAGGCGGTCGTTCCCTTGGCCGGGACTCGCCGGTCTACAATTTCTTCTACCGACCTCAGGGTCGGAATATACGGGCCGGGCAAAAGAGATGTTTTGCCCTTCTTGCCAGGCGTACGGACCGGCCTTTCGCACGCTCGCAAGTCTTCTCAAGCGTTGACTCATTTTTAATATTTTACAAATACAATACTACAAATTAATTCTTTAAAAATTTTATTGACAATGATTAGTAATCAAACAATTAAGATGTTAGTAAATAAAAATCTTTCCGTATTGTTTTCGTTGTTATTTTGTTTACTACCCTTATTACTAGTATTATTATTGTTGTGACTATTATTATTATTATTTAAAATTTATAGTTTAATTAACTTAATGGGATGTACCGTCGATCTGTACATCCCATTAAGTGGTACATCCCATCTGGTGAACTTCGATCGAACTTCTTTAGATTATGATGCACTTTGGACAAACTTCTTTGGACGACGATGCGCTTCAAATGCACTTTGAATGAACTTCTTCGGACGATGATGCACTTCGAACAAACTTCTTTGGATGATGATGCGCTTTGAATAAATTTCTTCAGATGACGATTCGCTTCGAATAAACTTCTTTAGATGACGATGCGCTTCGAATAAACTTCTTTAGATGGCGATGCGCTTCGATTAAACCTCTTCAGATGACGATGCGCTCCGGATAAACTTTTTCGGAAGACGATACACTTCGAACGAACTTCTTCGGATGACGATGTACTATCCTCACAAAGTCGATGGCCTCCTCGTCTCCATCGACCTGAATATCTGAATGATTCAATAAACCAACGCCAGAATGAAATCCCTGTCACCCCCTTTGTTGGAGTATATATAGCCTTTGCCTTCTTCATTTCTTCATACATCCGATTATGACATACAATTTATATCGAACGAAATCGAAACGTTCATCGGCGAACAAATACGGCACCAAATGTATAAACTGGCGTCTCTTGTGTGAGCTCATCATTTCCATACATCGCGAATGCGCCTGCCTTTATTCGTCATACATACTGTAACACTCGATTGAAAGTAGGTTACAGTGAACAAAAGTTTAGCCTGTTTGCATCATGTTTTTGTTCTCTATTGGAAACTGTACAAAAGTTTAGGCGTGTTCGCGGATTAAAACAAACATTGAAGAGCAATGGAGGGCTCGGGTCACCTTGTAGGACCCCTCTTTTTACTTGGATAGATGAGGTTAGTTTGTTGCACACCGATACAGTTATCGAGTAGTCGGCGAGTCGGCATATATTGATCTAATCAGATTGCTGATCTGACTTGGGATGTGGTGATAACTTAAAACGGATGAAATTAGATCGTGGCTAGCCTCACCGAATGCATTGCGTAAATCCAATAAGGTAACAATATTTGTTCTCTGATGCTTTTTAGCGTCTTTTAGCAGATGAGATAATAGTTGCGTGTGTTTATCTTCACCGTCAGAAGCTTTATTGAATGTTTTTATTGATGAGATTATTTAAATCAAGATATTTGTATATTCTATTGTTTATGAATGTGGAGAAAATTTTATAGAATACTGGTTGAAGTGTTATTGTCATAAAATTTGCTGGGTCGTTGGCATCCCTTTTTTTGTAAATCAATGTTGTCAGCTCTTTCGTCCAGCAGGAAGGAATCGACGACGTTCTCCAACATTCAACTAATAACTGATGAAGAATTGTGCGGAGTGTTGGACATTTTTTAAGAGCTATTACTGACATCTGATCTAATGGGCAAGGGGATGCTCTCGACTTGTATTTCCGGATAATTGAAAAGATTTCATTAAACGTGGGAGAATTGGTATCACAGGCCATTGAGGGGTTTGGTAATGTTTTAATCCAATTCGGTAGGCGATGTTTGTTTTAGCATTGATCCTATGAAATGTTGTTGAAAAATTGTTTACATTCTTCGACGTTGTCCTGAGGCATCAGACTAGCCGTCGGGTTGAATAATTTTTCACATGTCGACACAAAATTTATGTTTTAATTGGTTTGTAATATCGAGTGTTTTTTCAATTTTATTTCGCTTTGTTGATGCTATTCTTGATCTTATTTGTGTGCTTAGCGTTTTAATTTGGAGGTCGAAGTTGTGGTTTTTGCGGCCTAGCAGCTTTAGTTGTTTCAATTCTTTCTTTAGTTTGTTGATTGGTTTGTCAAATGTTGCTGTTGAATTTGTTCGTTGTTTAATTGTACCGTAGGTTGATGCAAAGTAGTTGTATATTAATGACGGAAAACTGATGTTGAAGTTATCAATGTCAGCGATGTTTGGTAGAGCTGATCTTTGAGAATGGAAGTAAGCATTGGCCTTAGACCATTGAATTGCTGTTGTAATAATAACAATAATAATAATAATTAACTCTATATATAGTAATAATTAACTCTTTTATTTTTTCAGCAATAAAAATATTCAAAATTAAACTAATATTAAATTAATACACTAATTAAAATCATAAATTAAAATAATAATTAATTAATTGATAAAATGATCGTCATTTTATGAATGAGTTAGAAGATGTTAAAGATGATATAAAAATTAGGTTAAGATTTATTTCTGTCACAGTATATTTCGTAAGTAGAAGTTATCGCACTGTTAATTAAGCCAGTTCTAAAATTCGTTTTACTTAACATTAGATTAAAAGGTTTCTAAAAGCCTATGGGCGAAATTTCCAAAGTATTAATTAAAATATGTTTTAAACGTTTGACAGGTTATTTTTAAGATTGTTTTTGTATTTATCAGTTTTATAAATTTTTTTTGCTTAAAAACGTTTGAAAGGTTATTTTTAAGATTGTTTTTGTATTTATCAATTTTATATAGTTTGGATTTAGTGAAGTTGGTTTCATGGCACACTGTTAATTCCAATATTTCTATTGTATCTCCGCAGACAATTGTTATATCTGATCTGAGCGAGTTGAATAGATGTGACACAGGTCGAATTGATTCATCTTCAATATCAGCAAAAACAACTGCATCGGGTTTAATACATGATTTGATGTTAATAACAATTATTGAGAGGATTTTTTGTGGCAATTTAAATATCTCGCAAGCGCCGATGGCGAGCCACAGCACGACACTACATGTTTGTTTGTCTGTTTTTTTGTGCAGAGAGAACATGATGGATTAGTCGTTTTTTCTATCTAACTAGATTTACGTTTGTCGGCAACTGCTTGATAGATATTTCCTCGTAAATTTAAATCGGACCCCTGGTAGGTATTTTGATGTGTTTGACCATCCGAAGATCTCTGAGTCATGAATCGACTTTATCGACTTTGTTCCTTGGCAATGGAGTAACGATAAATGGTTGAAGTTGTTTTGGTATGGCGTTGCTTGAGAACATTACAAGCCAGCTTTGTATTATTGTTTTGAATTTGATTGTCGATTTTTACACAGTCGTTGTATGATTCTGCCACAGGGATCTCATTTCATCATTGGTATTTAATTTTAAGTATCCGCGGAGTTTTAATCTCATCATCTCTGCATGATGTTTCAGTGATTTGATATTTAATCCACCACTTTTGTAGGACAGTGACAGAACTTCGGCAATGCAACTACTTATATGAAGAGACTACCAATCTCTTACAACCTCACGTATCTGTGAATCAAGGCTGTTTTCTATCCAAGTTAGCAATATACCATAAGATCGCAACTGGAATGATAGTTGAGAAGGTTTGGAGCGACTTAAGATTGTAGTTGTTGTATTTAAGTCGCTGATTACGTGTAGCATCTTTTTGAGTTCTATTTGGAATGCCTTTTTTTTAGTGTTTTTGCAGTTAAAATCGTAGGTTTTACCCAAATATCTGAACTGATCATCAACGCTTATTTGGGAATTGATTCATCATATATTCCTAGTTTCGTTAGAAATTGTTCGTATTTACCGTCTCGCTTTCGCATCCCAAATGTGCAACATTTGTCAACTCTTACCTTCATCCCTGTCTATCTGCACCAGGTTTGGTTCAGATCGATTAGAGTTTGTGCACCATCTGTGCTATTTGTTATAGTGGCTATATCTTCAGCAAACTGCAACCAAGCTCTTGATTTTAGATTAGCTGTAGGGCCCCATAGGTATCCACATTACTCATATTCCTTCTTCTCTAACATTTCCATTAGAGGATTAAAGCAGAGATTGAAAAAGAGAGGTGAGCTGGGGTCGCCTTGCAGCACTCCGTGTTTCACTGGAATTGACGGAATTACTTTTTCACATGCTAATACCGTTATTGAATAGTCCGTATAAATTGAGTTGATTATGTTGATTACCTGATTCGGGATGTGATTTTATTTTAACACAGATAAGGTGAGTTGTGGCTTACTTCGCCAAATGCATTTCTGTGATCCAAAAGTGTGATAATCAATGTTCGTTGATGTTTTTTTGGCGTTTTTCATCAGGTGGGTAGGCAGTTGAGTGTTTTCTGTCACTCCGTATAATTTCGGATAAAATCTTTTATGTATTGTGGTATTGATGAAGTTATTATTTTTTAGGTAGGTGTAGATTTTGTTGTTGATGCATGTAGAAAAGATTCTATAGAAAACCAGTTGTAGTGAGAAAAGTCTGAAGAAGTTGATTGGATCGTTGGGGTCGCCTTTTTATATAAAAATTTTGTGAAACCTTTTCTCCAGCAGGAAGGGATCGATGTTGATTTCCAGCATTCGTCTATTAGTTGGTGCAAAATTGTTCGATGTATAGGACATTTTTTAGAATTATAATTGAAATCGAGCAAACAAGGGTATGTCCTCGATTTGCAATTTTTTGATAATTGATGCTATTTCATTGTGTGTTGGAGGATTGGTGTTGCAGGGAACTGTCGGGTTGTGCAATGGTGGGACCCAATTTGCTAGGAGGTAGCTATTGCGCTGTGTACGTTGTGAAATTTTTTTTGCAGTCACCAGTGCTGAATAATGGAGTTAAGCTGTTCAATGGGTTGAATAGTTTTTTACATGTTTTTTGCATGTTGCCCAGAATTTATTTTTCAGTTGTTCGGATACATCAGCTTGTTTATTATTATTTATATTTTTTTTAGCGGACAGTCTAGTTCTTATCTGTTTGCATAATGTTATGATTTATATGTCGAAATTGTGGTTATTGCGGCCAAGTATTTTCAATTGTTTTAACTTTTTTTTCAAGTCTTTGATTGACTTGTCTTGGTGTTGTAGTGTTGATAATTGTTATGGTTTTGTGGTGCCTTAGTTAGATGCAAAATAGTTGTATATCAGAGATTGAAACAAAGAGGTAAAATTGTTGATGTCGACCACGTTTGGGAGGGATGATCTGTCCAGCTGGAAGTAGGCGTTTGTCCAGCCTACTGCAATCCTCGGCAGTTTTAATCCTTTGAGAGGTATCTCCGTGGTGTCTTTTCTCAATGTTTCTGAAGTCGTCTGGTTACGTGACGATGGAGGTGACGAATTTATATTTTTAGAGATTCTTTTGGGCCCTCCACTGAATTCCTGAGATTTTTAAATATTTTGCACGCACGTTTGCAATCTGAAACCTTTCCGTCCCTTGCAGCGCCTACCACAACAACACAATTATATTATTATTGTTATTTAATTTAAATATCGTTATTTTGAGAATTTTTGAAAATGCTAGTAGATAATGCAATATTCTTTTTCGGAGAGTAAGGTGAATTTAAGTTTTCATTGTTATTTACTGTTGTTTTTGTACACATCCAGGTGTGTCTACCAACATTGATAAATTTTTTGTTGCAATGTGGATCTTTGCCCGCGTTTACAATTGAAATTATATTAAGTAGTAAAATAAAACTATTTAAACATTTGAAATTAAATTTTAATAAGACCAGATTAGTCGACAGAATTTTTTCGCATCCTTGTAACTAATTTTTAAATTATTAAACTTTTCAAAACTTGATTAAAGTAAGCAAAAATAGTGAGCAGACTCAAAACCAGCTGTTTCTCGTATTACAACTTACATCATACATAATAATGATGATGATAATAATAATAAAATGAAAATTTCAAACATAAATTAAAAGATAAATAGAAAAATGTCATCAGAAACTTGAGGATTTAAAATATAAATTAACAATTCTGTTGTGATCGAATATTCAGGTTTATATATTTAAGTATAATTTTTGGTACATAAGTACGTACTTATGTACATTGTACATATATAATAAATGGATTGCCTAATTGCTCTAATTTATTTGAGAACAAAGCTCAATAATAACCATATCTTTTTGACTGCTTACAGTCAATTTTTTAAAATAATAGTTAAAATAAATTAAAATAAAAGTTAAAATTTTTTTTTTATAGTGGATGAGCTGAGTAAAGTTTGTTTTGTAATTTGGTATTAAAGACGTTATTTTCTAATTTTCAATACTTCAAAACTCAATTTGACATTTTTTCACTCTAATTGTAAAGTAAATGTGTTTGAACATTATTTGAAACATCATTTTCATTTTGTTGCTTGAACTTTTTGATGATTAAAGAACTGTTAGTATTTTGTTACTGAAAAATTATTTTGTTTGAAAGGATTTTTCTGTAAATCAAGCCAGAAAAGGTTCAAAAGATGAAACTTTAGGTCAGCTTGAGGACTTCAATCCTTTCTTCAATGATAAATCTGAGGTTGTAAAGTTATTAATTAGATTATTTAACTATTTTTAGATATTAAATACAGTTTTTCATTGTTGTATTCAGAAAAACGGTTATTTACATTTTAATTATGGAATTATTGTTTATTCTTTGTTTGACTACCTTATGCAGAAACTAAGGGAAATGCTCAACAACTAGCGCAAGACATAGGGAGACTGACCCTGCCGGCGCATCCAACAGGTACCCAGGCATTGAAAGACAGAACGGGAACAAATGCGTTTATTCAAGCCCTAGGAGACTCAGATATAAGATATGACCTTACAATCTCAATGATAAAAACATTCAGAGGAATCCTGGATCAGTATATGACTTTGGAATCAGCAAAGTTGATGTCGAAGTAGAACACAAGAATAAGGCAAAGTCGCGAGGAGAGTGGCTATCTAAAGATTGTCCAGACAACAGAAAATTACAGACCACCAGAAAGAATGCTGTAATTGTGAGGAAGAAGGCCATATACGACGGTTTTGCATTCAACAGAGAGAAAAAGACATGCTAACATGCTGGAGTTGTGAGGATAAGGATGGTTTTTGCAAACAAATTGAAGTAAAAAGCGTCCAAGGGACACTTTAGGACAACACAGAAATAAAATTAGATACCTAACCGGAGGAGTGGAGGAGCGAAATATTTGCATTTGCCTTACTGAACCAGCAACAAGTCCTGGTTATGACATTAAACTGACCCTCACTGCCTTGTGAGTGATGTTGGATCATCAAAGGCTAGGCCCACCGCTTATAACTGTGGTTGCGTAAGGAAGGGCGTCCTGCGTAAAAATTAGCCAAATAAATTACTTATGATGACAGAAGTGACAATGTGACAGATGTGAATGGCGTCGAGGGGTATTTCGGTTTCATCATAGGTAGCCAAACGGCAACCCCCGATCTCGGAGAAAATGTCGTCTAAACTGAACCAGCAACATCATCATTGGAAAAAGCCTTGGATAAGTGAACGCAGAGGAGCTTATTTATTCCGATCTGCGTTTGATGTGGCAAAACATTATATATTGCGTATGCGTTTCATATTGCGTATGCGTTTCATATTGCGTATGCGTTTCAACAGCTGTTCAAATTTAGTTCGTTTAATGTTGTTTTTTGCTGGTTTTGAATTGTTTGGATTTCAAATTTTTTTTAAATTGAAGTATAAAATACTGCATAATAAGTTTGCTGAGTTTTGTTGAATTTGTATTATTATTCAAATTAAATTATGTTAATGAACAGCACTGAGCCTATCTCATACGGACAAGATGAGTTCCATGAAATAAACAATAATAATTACACGCTTTCAAGACTAATTAGAAAATGTTTATTCAATCTTAAAGTTTGGAGACCGAAATGGGAGAGAAACAAATTGTTGAATTCACTTCTTGAACGTAATATTATTGCGATTAACTTAACTTGTTGTTAGGGAAATTATTGAAAACAAAAAACATGACGTTCAGGCTCTCGTGGAGAATCGACATTACTCTTCCGATGACGTTGGTCTACTTCGCTTAGTGCCGCCTGGATACATCAGCTACGATACTTCACTGGGTCATTTAGAAGCAGCGGTGTTAAATAAATCACACAGTCTGCTATGGTGGGCTAGTTGTTATCATCAGAGATTAATTTAAATCAAATTTGATTGATCTTGGGCTTCATCCAACAACTTTTGAACAACATGTGTTTGTCAGTATATTCATCTCCTTTGCTCGACATCAAATTAATTGCGATCTACCGACCTGGGTCATCGCAAATCTATTCACCTTTTTTTAACATGTTTAGATTGCTTCAGAGTACACCACAATTTTTAACTACCGCGTCATAATACTCATAATACTTAGCGATCAGGATCATTTCGAGGATTCTTCAAACCCCCACACAATTTAATTCTCTGATTTGCTGTCGTCGTTTTGTTTTAAACAACTTGTGATATTAGGACCCAATGGAGAGCACATAGTTATGCCATCTGTTTGTAGATATTCTATTGACTGTCAGTCGATTGTCTCAGGCTCAACTGCCGATGTGGTTTGGTGGACTGGGGTTGCTTAATGCGGTTCGGCTGGTTACAATCGTTTATAAATCTTCTGCTGTTGCCACCCTCGACCAGCAGTCTTCCATGCTTCACCGGTTTTTTCGTTGCTGTGATATTCCATTTTCAGTGTCTACTTCTGCAGACCAGTCGCATGTCCAAATTTTTTATGAAGAACAAAATAAAATTTTTCAAAATTTTTTGTCTTCATGTGGCGACGACTCTTCAACCGCTTGTTTGCTAACCATGCATACGTATATACGTAACATATTATAATATTTTAGGTACATATTATTGATGAGGTGAATCTCATTGCTCTAAACATTTATTGTTATTGGTAAAAAATGTTTTGACCCAAAAATGTGCACAACTCCAAATTAGACAAGACAAACTAAATTTTGTGGTTTAAAAATGTTAAAAAACGTTAACATGTTTTGGTGTCAATGTTAAGCATGTTACGTAAGACATTTAATTTGCAAATTAAAAATTCTAAATAAAATTCTAAAAATGAAAATAATTAATCATTAGTATTTATCGAGTGGTAAACGCAAAACATTTTAACGATCTTATATTTTTATTGGTAAATATTTTGAAATGCATATGTGACAAACGACGATGTTTCTTCTCATTGTAAGTTTTTTTTGCTGTTATCCTTTATTTATTTTTATTAAAATGAACGGGGCTAACTATCATTTTTAACTTACAATCTTTATAAATTTTAAAAACTTTTTTTACAGGTTAAGTTCAAATAAATTTTTGTCTCAGTTTTTTTTATTGCAAAATTCACTTGTTATATTGTTCTATTTAGTTTTGATTATGTTGTTATTTATTTTTAGTCTTCATCATATGCAATTGCCTAATTTTGTAATTTTTTATTGTGATTTTCATATGATTGCGAAAATTCCAATGTTAACTATATTAATTAGAAATAATTAACCAATTATGAAATGATTCATGTAGTCACAACAGCCGGCAATTATACAAGCAACTCAGTCGCATCCAAGTTCTGAAAATTTGGCTACTGCTTCTGCCAGTAACTTTCCAACAACGTCTCGTGATGCTCTAGCCAAACAACAAATAGAGTTAGACAAAAAGGCGGCTGAATTAGATAGGAGGGAACAAAATTTGAATAATATTAGACGTTAGTTTTTGTTGGATTATTATTTATCTTTTTTTAAATAATATTGTTGTAATCCTTGACTTCGTAACTACCAACACAGATGTTATAACTTCAATAGTAGTAGTAATAGCAGTAATGCTGTTCTGGAGGTTATCCAGAGAGCAGGCTGTCAGGCATGCTAGCACAGCTGATTCGTGTTGATTGATTGATGTATAATGCCTACTTTAAATTTGTTTATTTATTGTGCCTCAGCAAGTTTATTTGGTAATGTATTTGCGACTCTATTGAATAAGTAATTCTCTCTGCCTCTATGTCTTGTTAACTCTTTAAAATATTTCAAACTGTGACCTCGCCTTTTGGTTTTGACTATGCTAAAACGATTATTTAAGTCAACTTTTTCCAAATTATGCATTATTTTAAACAACTGAATCAAATCTCCTCTTTTTCTTCTTTCCACCAAATTTGTTAATCTTAATATTTTTAAGATGATCTCCGTAAGGGTTTCTTATAAATGGAACCAACTTTGTTTCTCTGTGCTGGACTCTTTCGATTACCTCGCTATCAAACTGGGACCAAACTGATACTGCAAACTCCAACAGTGGACGAATAAAAGTAAGGTATAAATTACGAAGCAACTTATGATCAAATTTCCCTAAAGATTTTTTTTATTCCACCAAGCATTTGGTTTCTTTGTTTGATGATGTAATGACTTGATTTTTATATTTTAAGTTATTTAAAAAAATCACTCCAATGATCTCTATATTTTCAACACCAGTGTTGAAGCTTCCAACGATCGTCAAGTGTTCGTTATTCAGTAAATTCAAGATTTTCGTTAGATGAACACATCTGCTTCAAAAGCAAACTTTGTTAAACGTTTATTTGAACCCAATAGTAATAGAAACAAATAACTAATCCAAATAACTACATAAATCAAATTTACAACTTCGCTTTTTCTGCTGGAAACCTGACTGTAAACCTGACTGCTCAGGGACATATATATAGCCTAGATTTTTTGATGTCTTTTTACGATCTTCTATCCAAAGATTACAAATCTAGCAAAAAAAAACAATAATTAAGATAACAAATAATATAGCGCAATTTTATCATTTCCGCGGTTGTAACTGTAGATTTTTGCCGGGCGACATTCAAATTCCGCAACACGCAGTCTCGAACCGCTCCGCATACGATTATCCACCCGAGCCTTCACTTCGACAGAATCTTTCCTGGCCGGGATCCGCCACTCTACAATAGACCCTTTCAGAGTCCGATATCACGAGCCGGGCGGAAGTTTGTTCGCGCCCTACTTGTTTACTAAAGACGCCGGCCTCGTCAACTATCAGCAAGTCTTCTTCAGCATTCATTATTTTAAGTAAAAATAATTAAGCCTAGCCAAATTTCAAATGTGTACTTCTTTTAGTCAGTAAAAACAAAATCAAACAAAACAAAATCAATCCTCTATGCAAAGTAACAATTAACACGTGATATATTAAAATTAATTATCTATTAATGTTATCTACTATAACTATCACGCAAACTATCAGAGATCTAAGCGACTATAATCAACAGCTAAAAATAACACCAGAGCGAAACCAAGAAGCTAAGACCCTTAATACCTCAACTCGCTGCCTTATATATGTTTTTACCGCCCTATCTACATAACGCTTTCTATATTGATTTGTTTAAATTAAATTGTAGAAATAGATGACACTAATCAAATTTCTGATGGATTCTTCAAAAACATTTGTTGTTGAAATGATTCAAGTTAAAATAAAACCTAACGCCAGCTATAAATAATTGACTCTTGACTAAAGAGAAAATTAAATCCAAGCTTTGTTAAAATTTTGTTTAAAAACCAAATAACTGTGAATTTGAGTATTATCTTTAACGAAGCATACTTATCTGAAAACTTCCTAAAAAATTATATATATATATATATATATATATATATATATATATTTACAATATTCTATAAATTCTACCGAATGTTTGGCGTTAATATGTTTGTAGTTCGTTTTTTCAATTTTTCTCACTAAAGTTTTTTGGTGAACATTTAGTTTATTAAAATTCAAAATAAACTTATTTTCCGAATTCATGCTGCAAATAAGGCCATATTTCGATT
>NW_008704704.1:1949731-1958243 GCF_000326865.2 Helobdella robusta | reverse complement strand
TCAAAGATGAGCTCAACAAAGCCCAAGACAAAAGACTCAATACTCATAAATACACCTCAAGGCTTAAATTTCATTAAAAAGTTGACAAGTCTAATAATAACAAATAGCAATGGATTAACGGATCGGTTTATTAACCTCAGTAAATATCTTCTCGCTGATAAACAAGAGATTTTTTCAATTTGGGATTAAACTGTCAGATCTTAAAGAAACCGAACATGCTGTGATTTTCATAAATAATTGCATTTCTGCATATATATATATACACACACCTTGAGCTGACATCGGTGTTGGAACATTTATTTGCATTGGGTGATGGTTTGATAGTGGCTGGGGATTTTAATATTCATATTGAAAGGCCTGGTGATACACACTCAATTAATCTGCTTGAAATATTTGATTCGTTTCAGTTAAAAAACGTGGTTAATGAGCCTACCCATAACTTGGGTGGCACACTTGATTTAGTTGCTTCCACTCCTGATATTCCTTTGTCTAATTGTAGAGTGGATCCCAGTGGTGTTTATTCAGATCATGGTCTGATTAATGTTTCATTCTCGGTCAGTGTCAGGCTACCATTGACAACAAGGCGGTTGGTACGCTCTTGGAACCGTTTGGATACACATCGTTTTAAATCACTAATTTTAAACTCTCCAATCAGTGGTCCGTTTGATAGTGATGACGTGGATGATGCATTTGTGTTGTTTGATCGTGAGATGAGGAGGGTTGTTGATGAAGTGGCTCCACTACACTTTGTCAACTCTAAACATATGCCATTAGCCCCTTGGTTCGACGGAGAGTGCAGGAATTTGAAAAGGCTATGTCGCAGATTAGAACGGGTTTATCGAAACAACCCAAGTGATAAAAATGAGAATATCTGGCGACAAGCTATTAAAGATAAATATTGCTTTTTTGTCAAAAAGAAAAACTGTTATTGGAAAAACTTGGTGGAATCAAATAGCAACAAACCAAAACGTCTTTAGAATGCCGTTAACGGTTTGCTTGGAATGGAACAGGTAGTGGATGTATCAGAAGTTGATCATAGTTCTCTTGACTTTTCCAAGTTTTTCAAAAGCAAAATTGATGATGTTCGTAATTCAACCAATCATTGTGATGAACCAACATTCACTTTATGTGATCTTGATGAAGAATCTTTTTTTTCAAACTTCTCGCCCTGTACTGACAGCTACATAAAAAAAGTCATTTTAGAGTCCCATCAAAATCTTGTTTTCTTGATTGTGTGCCCACAAAAATTCTTAAAAGATTAATTTTTACCGTTTTTAACGTTTTTCATAAATTTGTGTTTAAGTTCTGGCTCATTTCCATCAGCGTTTAAAAATGCTGTTGTTACACCGATTTTGAAGAAGAATTCTCTTGATAGACATGAGTTAAAAAATTACCGACCTGTATCTAACCTTATGTTTTTGTCAAAGTTGGTTGAAAGAATCGTTTTATCACAATTTGCTTCTCATTTGAAAATTCATAATCTTCTGCCGGTTCACCAGTCGGGTTATCGTGTGTTTCACTCGACGGAAACAGCTTTAATTGATGTTTCGTCAAGGTTGTATTCATCAATGGACGAACAAAATGTGTCATTGCTTGCTCTCTTGGACATGAGCTCGGCGTTCGATTACTTCTCAAAAAACTGAAGCAAACATTTGGACTATCGGGAGTCGTTCACAAGTGGTTCGTGTCGTACCTTGCTAGTCGTACTCAACAAATTTTATTCAAAACAAATTTGGCAGCTGTCGATGCTTTGTCATACGGTGTACCACAGGGTTCCGTCTTAGGTCCCATTCTCTTTTTGCTTTATACAGCAGATGTCTACACAATAATTGAGTCGTACAATTTCAGGTTTCATGCATTTGCTGACGACATCCAAATAATAGCCAACTCCTCTCCCTCGTCGTTTGGTGATGTGGTCGATGATTTAGTATCGTGTTTATCAGCCATTGATGTTTGTATGATGGGGCACAGATTAAAGTTGAACCAATGCAAGACCCAGTTTTTGCCTGTGGGTACATGGCAACAAGTGAATAGAGTGGGTATCAACACTATCAGAATAAAGGAATCTGTCATCGAATTTTGTGCGTCAGCACGAAATCTTGGATTTATTTTTGATACAAACATGACAATGCAATTGCACATAAAGTTGTTGTTGAAAGAATGTACTTACCAATTGAGAAAATTGAGACTCATCAAAGGATCTCTAAATATGCATACATTGCATTGTTTAATTCACTCGTTCATTCACTCGAGGATCGATTATTGCAACAGTTTATTTTACGGTTTACCCAAAAAGTATGTTGCACAGTTACAATTAATTCAAAATCGGACTGCCAAGTCGTTAACTGGTGGTTCATATTTTGATCATGTTACTCCTATTCTCTTCAATCTTCATTGGTTGCCCGTTCAACAAAGAATTGTCTTCAAAATTGCCCTACTGGTGTATAAAAGCATTAATGGATTAGCGCCGAAATATTTAATGGATCGAATTGTTCCAAGAAATGCACCGTTACAGTGTCAGAAGTTACGGTCAAACGATTTAGATTTGTTAACAATTCGACAAACTCAGCTTGCTGTTGGTTGCAGAGATTTCGCTGTTATGGGACCGAAGATTTGGAACAGTTTGCCGGTTGACTTGTGAAATCGTGGGTTCTCAATTACTGAATTTCGAAGAAAGCTAAATAACCATCTTTTCAGACAAACTTTTTATGATATGATTTGATTGAAGTGAAACATTTAATCAACTTTTGCATTAGCGCATTTAATCAACTTTTACATTGTTAGCGCCTTTGAGAACAATAAAGGGCGCTTTATATATAAATAATCTAATATATATATATATATATATATATATATATATATATATATATATATATATATTCTTATATATATTTATATATATTTTAAAGCTGTAGAGTTCTTTTTCCAGCAAATTGGTATTTTAGAAGATTGCCAACACTGAGACTGAGATAACAATTTGTGGAGAATTGTGCGAAGTATTAGTTAGTAATAATATAAATGTAATTATAAATAATAATAATAAATATCAAACTCGGTTCTTAATTTTGTTAGTCTACCAATATTTATGAAAACTGATGTCTCTGTTCTTCATTAAAATCGTAAAATAATACAGAGAAACATAATTAAAATATTAAATGAATGTGTTGTGAAAATGTGTTGTAAAAATAAGTTAATTGTTGCATTGAAATTTTTTAACAAGTGTAAAAAGTGGTAACCTGCACCTTCAAAATAACCACAAAAGTTGTCGATGAAATAGCGATATAGCGTGGTAAAATGATAATGGTAAAATAAATGCCAATTGATTATAATGATTTTTTAAATGTATAGTTAGATAATATTTGATGATAATACGTGGAATCTATAAAATTTTTGGTCATTTAATATTTTTGTAACACAGTTTTTATATATCCTCATTGTAGCTGTTAATTAAATAAATTAACTTGTTTAAATAATTTGTGAGGATTATTTTTAATTAAATATTTAATTCTAGTATATTTTCTGTAGTTTGTATTATTTTATTTGCATTTGCGTTTTAGTATTATATTCTTTATTTATGATTTTAATTTTCTATTGTTATGCTTATGCCTTGCATGTTGTACCAATCGCTGCTTTTTCAATGTTTAATCTTTGTAAAGCATAAAAAAGTATTTAAAAAAGTGTTAAAAAACATGTTTTATCCGTAAATCCAATGTATTTCAGCAATCAAATTCTTCATAAAACAATCATTGACGATAAAACTGAAAATTATTCGTGTAAAATTTAACCAAACAACAATTCTCATAATTTCATGAATAGCAATTTTTGATTAGTTTAGTTATGTCCAACACTTTGTAAAACTCTAAATAGCATTTTTATTTTTTTAGGCATTACAAACAATTTTCCCCCTCTGCCATCCTTCTGTCCCGTGAAACCGTGTTTTGTGCAAGATTTCAATGTTGATATTCCTCAACCATTTCAGTTGATTGTCAGGATACATTTCTACATATGGATATGTTGGTTGCTCTTCTAAATATTAAGAGTATCAACAGTTTAAATTATTGTTTTTGTTTTGCTCTTTTTTATACTTCAGAGTCTGTTTATATCCTAATGCTTTTATTCATTCATTGAAAGGGACACATCCATATAATATTAATTTATCTATTTATTTCAGCCTTCAGCCTTTTGATGCTTCTGAATGTTTGTGGAGCTATATCATATTTTATTGTCGAACATTCAACTGTGTCAGGTATGTAATTTGCGAAGAACCGTTCAGCTTCTGCACATTTCATTTTTATACTTGGTAGATTGAAACACATTATATGTTACTAATGAATTTTTTCTTTAGTTTCAAAATGAATGATTGTGTTAAATTTGAATGTAAATGTGAATTTTTATTAAAAAGATTGAGTTATTGTTTTAATGTTGTTAAATTTGAATATAAAAACATTGCCTTTTGGTAATTTTTTTGAAAAGATATTTTTAATTTAAAGGTTCCACATTTGGCATATCTATTTTTTATTTTGTTCTTTGTATTCCCTTGTCCTATATATTTTGGTTCAGACCAGTCTACAACGCTTTCAAGTTAGCTATAATTTTGTAAACTTTTTGAAAAATAAATTGAATGAAAACGTAAATAGTTAGAGTACTAAAAATAAAAATTTTAAAAACTGGACGTGTCTGGCGTCCACGCATTAACAAATGGCTTCTTATAATTAATTATTATTGTAGCTGGTTATTGTAGCGAAGTTTCACTTACAAATTTATTGACTTGTATTTTGAGTGATATTGTCGTTTCGTGTCGTCATGCCAGAGAGGAGAGGCATTGGTTCAATTTTAGTTGAATTGTAGTCATACAGTTACATAGATTCAACTCTTAACTGTTTAGCATAGAAACAATCGAATGATCTATGGAGCGACTTTTTTTTATCATGCAGCTCTTACATGAGCAGAACTTCTTACATATCATTCCTATGTTTAAACCTTTGCGCCACAGAAGCTGTACCATCCGCACTGCACTACGTTTATACACATAACGTATGGGCGCGCAGTCATCGCATCATACACGCGTGGGGTGTGAGAGTGTTTGATGTTCGGACGGGCATTATGCAAAACAGGCCATCGCGTATCTACACGAAACATGTCACCTTACCGATTGAGCTAACTGTTGTCTGCAAATGCGTAAGAAATTCTATTCATTATGACATAAAATATAACAGCTAAGTACATTAAAAAAAGTTGGCCCAAAACATTTAACTTTAATCAAAACACCGATGAAGACTTCAAGTCAGATACGGTATCCTTGGAGAGAAAGATTTGTAAAAAGTTAGCACGTAGCCGCAGTAATGGTGAATGTACTAGATTGAAAAGTGTAGAAAGCTTAGCTCTAGAAAGCTTACCGGTTAAACGTCGTTGATGATTTTAGTGGTGACAACGGTAGTTATGTTGATGACGAAACTATTATTTTCAATGATTTTAAACAGAATAGAAAATGAGCTACTTATTGTTAATTTAAAAAATTAATTTTATGAGGATAAACATTGTTAGCATTGTTTTTACATATGCTACCAGTAAAATAATTTTTTACTGTTTTTTTATTATTTCTTTTTTTATTTATTTATTTGAATATAATTTAATTTATTACACAGAAATGACAGCAGCATATATTTTTTCATATATTTTATCATTTTCTTCCTGCACAATTGCATCTTAGTTGTTTGGTGCGTCGGAATTCCGGCCTCTGGAGGAGTGTAAGTTCTGTTATGTTTGTTTGTGTGATGTGCTTCAGAAATATCAATAAAAGTAAAACTAATTATGAAAAATTTCAATGGTATTTTTCGGTAAATTTATATTAAAAATTGGCAAAATATTTTAGACATAAGAGGTCAGATCATGCCCACAAAATACTGGCAATTCTAATGAAGTTTTGGTTTAATTTAAATATTTTCATGGTGATGTGCACTTCACAAATTAATTAGCGTATAGCCTAAAATTAATTGGAAAAAATGATGATCACGTGTTTTAAAAATTCGTTTTGTTTTGGGATGAGAAGATTTTTGGTTTCTTCTGCAAAAATCTGGAGTACACTACCTGTAGATTTGAAGAAATTCAACATGAGCCGACATGTTTTCAAAAAACATGTAAAACATTTGTTTTGACATTCTCGAGTGAAGCTAGTGCTCCTGTAATTATTCAATATTCATATATATATATATATATATATGTTGGTAATAGACCATAATTTTACAATATTCTATAAATTCTACCGAATGTTTGGCGTTAATATGTTTGTAGTTCGGTTTTTCGATTTTTCTCACTAAAGTTTTTCGGTGATATTGAAAATCGCGACGCTGAATTAAAGAGAGTCACTAACCTGCTAGTAAACAATGGATATAAGACTTACTCTATTGAAAAGATTGTTAAAGGCAAATTACTACACAGCAATAACCTTCCTAGTACCAACAATCAAGATAACGACATCATCTTGTATTACAGAAATCACATGTCAACTGCATACAAGGTAGATGAAGCTATTCTTAAACATATCATCAATAAAAATGTCACACCAACCAACCCAAATAGTAAAGTTAAACTCCGAATTTATTACAACAATAAAAAGACGTCTCACCTAATACTGAAAAACAACAGCAGTCCTAGAGATAACTCTGAGTTAAAGCGTAATCACGTAATATATGAATTTAATTGCCCCTTTGACGGCTGTGCACGTCAACATGACTCTTATATCGGGATTACTACTACCTCACTAACTAGAAAGCTTACGATGCATAAACAGAATGGTGCTATCAAATCTCATTTGGACTCAACACACTCAATCACTATTAGCCGTGAAATCCTCGACAGTAACACTAAAGTAATATACCAGAACAGCAACTACACGCAGAAGCAGTCCTAATTGACATCAATAAACCAAAAATAAATATACAACAAAAAATGACAACCTCACTTCCAACCCGGCGCTTAACCAACAACAAAAACAAAGAAGTAATAAAAACTAGCATTGTAAATATTGACAAAGAAGAATATGATGCTATCGATGAAGAAAAGGAGACCAAAGAAGATGACCAGCCAATAAAGAAACCTGACACCTAATTTCCATCTAAATTCACTTTGACATAGTCAATCTCCATCTAAATTCATTTTGACAAAGTCAATATTTCCCTATATAAACAGCAGAAAGCACTGATGATGATTCATTCGGAATCGAAATATGGCCTTATTTGCTGCATGAATTCGGAAAATAAGTTTATTTTGAATTTTAATAAACTAAACGTTCACCAAAAAACTTTAGTGAGAAAAATCGAAAAAACGAACTACAAACATATTAACGGGCAACATTCGGTAGAATTTATAGAATATTGGATATATATATATATATATATATATATATATATATATATATATATATATATACACAGAAGAATATGTTTCTATATATATAGAGAAAGAGAGACAAAAAGATATACACACACAAAAAAAAACTGACACATATATTCTCTCTAAAATATCTTTGTAATAGTATATATATATATATATATATTTAGACATAGACATATATATATATATATATATATATATATATACATATATATATATATATATATATATATATATATATATATATATATATATATATATATATATATATATATATATATATATATATATATATATATATATATATATATATATATATATATATATATATATATATATATATATATATATATATATATATATATATATATATATATATATTTTTATATATATATATATATATATATATATATATATATATATATATATATATATATATATATATATATATATATATATGAATATTGAATAATATTCAATATTTATTCAATATTCATATATATATATATATATATCCGGGCTTTTTTTGGGGCCGGATTTAGGGCCGGATTTAAGCGTCTATCAACATTTAAAAATGTTATAAATAGAAAAATTTTTTTATTGAATTCAATTAATTTTATGTCAATAAGTTAAAGGCTAAACATATATGACACATAATAACAACATCACTAATTGTGAGGTGAGCTGGACAATTTTTTTTATGCTATAACATGGGTTATGCATAAATTATAAGCTGATCTTTGTGTACAGAATTTAGCATATCACACAACTTATTTATATATTTGAATTAATTAACTATTTGCTTGGTGTTATTTTTTGATGTTCAACATGTAGATAATTGTAAAGGTGAGTATTTTTTTAACGTATGTAAAAGGGTAACTAAAATCCGGCCCCGGCCGGTGTTTGAATTTTAAATCCGGCCAAGTCCGGCCCTGGCTGGACTTGGAAAACTTAAATCCGGTGCATCCCTAATATATATATACATATATTTATATGTATATAACATATATATATAACATATATATATAACATATATATATATATATATATATATATATAACATATGTTGGTAATAGACCACAATTTTTACAATTTTCTATAAATTCTACCGAATGTTTGT
>NW_008704704.1:1916139-1949513 GCF_000326865.2 Helobdella robusta | reverse complement strand
TGAATGACAAAAATAAGATAATATTTATTATAAAAACACCTTTTCAATGGCGTATAAAGAATATAAAAGAATTTTGAAAGGGATAATACGCAGAAACGTAGTTACGTCAAATTCAATTAATAAATGCTTCATATATTAGAATGACAACTACCACATTGTCAAGACGTTTGACCATGCATCTACAAGATGGAGCAATTAAAAAACATTATCAACAACAGCATAACATTACTTTAACACGCAAATTGTTTATTGCAATAACACTATCACAAACCTGAAAATAGCTGAATTAATTTTCATACAAAACAAAAATCCCTCCATGAACATTCAAGTACAGTCTAACAACATTCTACCTTCAAATAAACTACTAAATAAAAACAACAATCAAGTTATAGCAACAACAATTACGACAACAGCAATAATGATAACAATGTTATCACCAACAACGGTGATGATGTAAACAACAATCATACCAATAGTGACAGCCTTAACAACAACATCAACAATAACAACAACAACAGTGCCAACACTTTAGATACCAACGCCACAACCGACAGCGCAAAAATCAGTTGCAATTGGAACATCATCACAAGAAGCAAGAAGAACCACAGCGAAGATAATAATAATATGAACATATTTTATTTATTCAATCGACAAAATACAATTCAAAATAATAAGAAATAAGAAATGCAGTTTAATAAAAATTGAGTTTTAATGAAATGTACGATCCTCCTAAGCTCGATGACGCTCTCGCAATAAATACTATATGTCGAGCTAATAACAGTATTAGTTAATTTTACATTAAAATAATTTGGCCATGTAGTTTTAAAAATAGATAGGTTCAAGTTATAAAAACCAATTGGCGATATCTCAAATGCGTTAACTGTTATAGAGCAGTTTATAAAGTTATTATTTAAATGTTGTTTCAGATTTTTGTACTTTTCACTCTTATATTGTTTAGATGAGAGAAGGGTAGTCTCATGACATATCGTCAACTCGATCACCTCTATTTTTCCACCCCGCAGAATAGCAACATCCGGTCGTAGCGTGTGAAACAACTGTGTTATTGGGCGTACATTTTTCGATTCCAAATCAGCAAATATGATCAGTCGATAGGAGCCTGAGCTTTTATCTCGTTTATGATCACCGCCAATATTTTGTTATGTCTTTCGGTGTATCGTGCCAGTGCCGATGTTGAACAGCAGTTAGACACGACATGTTTATTTGTCTGGCGAACGCTGCAGAGCGGACATAAAGGAGTCGTAGTTTTGCCCCATTGAAACATATTTGAATTGGTGGGCAATTGTTGAACCAGGTATTTTTTATGAACCTGTAGAGTATACCGGATAACTTCTCATTAGTTTTGGACCAACAAGTTATTTGTGCTGAGCTTATATGCTGGCCAATGGCTTTGAGTATGATTCCCTGAGATTGCAGTCCGCTTAGTTGAGACACGATTTCACTTTGTCATCCTCCAGAAGCTTAAGAGACAGCTTTAGTGAGCCTGTTTCGTCTAGCGAGCTATCTGATTTGATGAAATTTGAAGTTGTTTCGCTCCATAGGCATTGGATTTCATCACTAGTGTTGTTTTTTATATAGCTGCGGATTTTCAATTTTATTTTTTCTGAAGTCTCTTTTAATGACACAATGTTGTTACCGCCATGTTTCGTTGGCAGCGAAAGTATTTGCGATACACAACCGCTAATAGGCATAGAAAGCCACTCTCTGACATTATTTATTATCAAATTGTCCAGGTTGCACGATATCCAAGTTGGTGCAAAATGATAGCTTCGGAATTCGAATTGAAGCTGCGAAGGAATGAAATATCGCAATATTTGAAGTTTTTGTTGTGATTTGATGTCTAGAGCTGAAGTGGTATCCAGCAATTTTGTCAATTTTAAAACGATTTCTTTTTTGGCCTCCGTATCTTTGCCCTCAAAATCAATAAACCTGCCCGGTAGACAAAAACTCTTCCTATTTCTATACTTCGGAAAACCATCGTGTTAATTGTAAGCCTTTGAGTAAACTGGACATAGGCACCCTCTTTTTTTCTTCAGCCAAATGAGTTGCATTTTGCTATTTTCCATTGTCTTTCCCGCCAATTGCACCATGTAAAAATCAAATTCATCAAGCTTCTGGCCGGCTCCAAACTGTGGGCCGATATTGCCAAGTCATCCGCAAACTGGAGCCAGGAATTTATTTTCAGTCCAAGACGTGGGCCCCCAGATAAACCACCAGCCAGTTTACTCTTGAGTTCCAGAAACTTACATTAGCGGATTAAAACATAGGTTGAAGAGCAGTGGTGAACACGGATCACCCTGGAGAACCGGTTTCTCGACCGGCAGTGCCGATGTTAATTTATTATTTATTGAGATGAATATTGAGTAGTCCGAGTAGATAGACATTATCATTGATTTTAGTATGTTGGGAACATGATGAAATGAATATCTGATCTAGTGGGCATGGTGAGGCGCTTGATCTACTTCGACGAACAATTGATGAAACTTCTTCGTAAGTTGGCGGGTCAATAGTGCCATTGAACACCGGCGGTTGCAGAGGAGGGATCCAATCAGGGATTGCAAAATGTGTTCTACCACTCGCTTTCAATACGCCGCCAAAGTGATCAGCCCCTTTGTCAACATCAAACTGTGGAGGCAGTGGTGTAGATAGCGAAAATGATTTTTCACAAGTTTTCCAGGAGTTTTTTGACAGTTGAACGGATATTTTTGATTGACCGACAGCTTTTGATATCTTCTCTCGGTGAATTTTTGATCTGATTAATTTGCTCAGACATTTTATTTCGTCAATAAAACCGTTGTCATTTTGACCGAGGATTTTTAGATTTTTTAGTTTCATTTTTAGTTTTCTAATGTCGGCGTTGACGTTGACAACTGTTGATTCTTTTGGTTTTAAGATGCCATACGTATCTGCGAAATATTGGTATATTGTGTTTTGCAGTAGGAGGGCATAACTGTCGATATCTTCAATATTGTTGAGGTCATTTAGTTTATGGTGAAAATATGCGTTGGCCTCTTCCCACTGCTTTTTGGTTTTGGGCAATTTAATTCCTGGAAGGGGATGTGACGTTGTTCTCGAGGTAGATTTGTGTTGAAATGATTGAGGCTCATTGATAATCATCCTGTTCCCACCGATCGTGACATGTTTGGCGAGATTTGAACGTTTTGCAGGATCTGTGGTGCATGATTAAGCCTTTTCTA
The DNA here is from genome assembly GCF_000326865.2 of Helobdella robusta. Lineage (NCBI taxonomy): Eukaryota > Metazoa > Annelida > Clitellata > Rhynchobdellida > Glossiphoniidae > Helobdella > Helobdella robusta. The sequence goes on along the minus strand of NW_008704704.1, from coordinate 1,946,298 downwards.
CCTCTGAAGTGTCCACCGCAACAGCAGGGCAGCATATTATTAGACTCTTTTGAAACATTGTTGTTTATAGAAGTATTAATTGTAAAATTATTCGAGATAATATGCGACAAAGATTGAGTTTGAATAGTTTTATTCTTGATTATGTTAGAAATATTGTTGTTATTATTATTATTTACGATATTTGTTCCGTTAACTTCAGAAATATTGTCGACGTTGTTGTTGTTTACAATATCAGTTTCAACCAAAGGTCTATGTGTACAACGCCAGGAATGTCTGTTAACGAATTTAAAACTTTTAAAACAATACGGGCATTTCGCCATATTATGAAATATTTGTTTACAGATATTTAAATAAATACTTTTAAATTAAAATACTATTAAAACTGGATTAAATTGTATATCGTTAAAAGCTCGAAATTTTTTCCTATAATAACATACTAAAATTAAATATATTAAAAGACACTAAAATAAAACCAATTATTACGCTATTGAACAGTGAGCAATGCAAAATACAACTAACTCTCTTGTTAGTGTCGGTCGTAATAATAATAATAATAACGTTAACAATAATAATAATAACGTTTTTAAATATTGTAAAAATAATATTAATAATATGTAGTTAATTAAATAAATTAATTCGCGATTTTTCTCGGCTGAGCGTTGATATTTACCTTAACAATCATGATATAAACAATCTTGCCGTTAAAATTTTGAAAATCGCGTTTTATATTGTTTAATTTTATTAAATTTATTTTATTTGTTTTCTGTTTTAAATAATTTATATAAATTAATAATTATTTGTTCTTCCTTATCTTATCAAATATCTTACATACATTATATATAATGCACTGAAGATGAGTTATCGATACCTCGAAATGGCTATCTGCAAATTTATTTAATACAATTTTTAAAACAATAAAATGTCTAATTTTTTTGACATTAATAAACTAAAAAAAAATATAAAAAGTTGAACAATGTTGAAAGTTGTGTTGAATTTTTAAAATGTTGCGTTAACAACAGTCTGTTACCAATATATATATATATATATATATATATATATATATATTTTACAATTCTATATATATATATATATATATATATATATATACTTATATATCTGTGCGTTCTTATTTTATTGGCTCCGAAAATTAGCTTTAAGTTTCATAGTTTATTGGCTCCAATAATGCTTTGCGTTAATTCAATGTTTCTTTTTATTAGTAGTTTCTTTATCAGTAGTAAAGTTACCGCCTTCTGTTGTATATTTATTACAGGGTTCACTTATGTAAAATGCTTCTGCAATTTTAAGTTGAAAATTGAAGATGGTAAAGGTTTACCGTAAAAAAACTAATACATTGTATCAATTCGAACACCGATGATGATATAGCATCTAGCCATACACATATCAGTTCGAACACCGAAGATGGTATGGGAATACCGAAAATAGCTTTTTTGTTCTATCATGCATGAATTAAACAAAAATTTTGTTTTGAACTCAAGAAATTTGTAAATGATTCGATATGCGATCAACTGTTAGAAAAATTTAGAAAAATCGATAAGTTTAACAGGAAGTTAACTAACGCCGAACATGCTGTGATTTTTATCAGTAATTGATAATTATATATATATATATATATATATATATATATATTTATTTATATATATCAGTATAACAATGAAATAACTTGTGGTACAGCGTACAATGACATGTCCGATCATTTGGCAAAATTTTCACGACAAAATCAAAAAAAACATCCAGTCTGGCGGATATTAAAATCTCGTATTCAATAAGTAGAATTAAAAATCTCAATATGATTGGACAGATCTGTTTAATTGTATTGATACCAATCATGGCTTAGAACTCTTCTTAAATGGTTTCAATCAAGCTTTTAGAACCTGCTGTCATATACATAGTAAAAATAGCATCTTTGAACAAACAACATCCATGGATGACTTCAGCTCTTAAGACTTCTCCGAAAGCCAAGAAACTCAAAATGCAAAAACCGACATCTACAAACCTTGAAGCTTTTAAAAAGTCTAGAAATTTATTCGACAGATTAAAACTAATTTCTAAAGAAGCATATTTCCATTATAACCTTTTGAAATCAGAAAACAACAGCCAAGAAACATGGAAAATTTTAAATGAATTGACTAAGAAAACTAACAAAAGTCTGATTAAAAATGTACTTTTGATAGTAAATGGCTCGGATACAGACGACCCTAAAATAATTGCTGAACTTCTAAATGAACATTTCGCATCAGTCACCACCTTAACAATCAGAATCTTCCAACTCATAGGCAATGGTACGATTATATACCTGCCAACGTCTGCAACTGTTTTTTTTACGTCAAAGTCATTCCTGAAGATGAATTTTCAGCAACAATATCTTTTAAAAAAGCGTTCTTGTGGGAAAGATGAAATTCCAATGAAAATCATTATTGCTACCATTGAGTCAACGGAGCAATTGTCACATCTTCAATCTATTTATGAACATTGGCATTTTTCCAGATCAATTCAAAATTTCAAAAATAATTCCAATTCAAAAACTGAGGAATAATTTTAACGTGGAAAATTATAGGCCAATCTTGTTGCTTTGAGGTTTTTCAAAAATTTTGGATAAACTGATTCAAACAAAATTTGTAAATTTTATTTCAAAATTCGACATTTTAAATAAAAATCAATTTGGCTTCAGGAAAGGATATTCTACTGAGCCGGCGGTAATTGAACTGATTAAACGCATCGGAGAAGCAAAAGAAAAAATTTAATTACACCGTGGAAGTTTTTCTAAATTTATCAAAAGCATTTGATACAATTGACATCCTAAGTATAAGTAAAATTAAAGTTTGCAAATTCTTAGGAATGTACCTGAACCAAAAATTAACATTTATACCTCACATAAAAATTGTTACTTCAATGTTTGCCAGTCCTGAGCTTAATCAACAAATACAAATTTTATCTTCCCACTAAAATTCGTACGTTGTTCTACAATGCATTATGTCTGCCATATGTAAACTATTGTAATTTAGTTTGGGCTTCAACGTATAAATACAACACTAAAGCAATTTCTCAATTCTTGAAAAGGGCAGTAAAAATGTTTTCAAACAGCTACATTCACTCAATAAATTTGAGAAATGTTTCATCACAATCAAATCTTGTCTTCTCTTTCACGCAACAACATGCTTATCTTACAGGAATTTTCCTCTTCAAATAAGTAAATGGCCTTCTTCAAATTTGATTACTTCAAAGACAAAAAAGCTTGTCTTGTTTTAAAACCGGCAAAAAAGAACATTTTATTTTTCCATATTTGTTACTCGGGTCCCCGACTCAGGAATAAAGTTTTAAAAAACAACCTAATTTGCAATTTTATATCTTTGTACAAATTTAAAAAGATCATGAAATCAGTCATAAAAAAATCTAATTTGTTCTAATATTTTTTAAATTATCATTAGCACTTTATTTATAAATTAAAATGCTTATTTATTACAATTTGTACTCTTCTGTTTAAAATTACTTATATTTAAATTAACCCTTTTGAAAGATGGTCGGGCTTGATAAACTTTGCGTTTTATCTCAATCGTGAATTCATCTATTCATAGATCAATTCATATATATATATATATATATATATATATATATATATATATATATATATATATATATATATATATATACATATATATATATATATATATATCATGTTACATTGATTTTTTACATTGATTTTTAAAGTTAAATCGTAGAAATGACTGACACTAATCAAATTTCTGATGAATTCTTCATAAACAGTAGTTGTTGGAATGTTTCAAGTTAAGTTAAAAATTAACACCAGCTATAAATAATTGACTCTGGACTAAAGAGAAAATTAAATCTAACCAGCTTCGTTCCGTCAACATGCTGTATCCGACAAATCATCTTCATGTCAGTTTGGTGAAGCTGCTGTTTAAATTTTGTTGTCATTGGCCACGTCTCTGCACCATACATTAGAACAGAACGTATAGCTGTGTTGTATAGCTCTGAGCGCAGCGGTAGAGGAATGCTATGCCGCATCAGTACCTAGGCAAGGAGATGCCATCTGCCCTACGCCGCACGTATACGTCCATGAACGGCGGCATCAGCTGTTCCAGTACAATCCAGCATATTTTCCAAATACTGAAATGAAGTAACAGTTTTGATCCCGGTAATCGTATCATTATCTGGGCTCCGTTGTCGCGGGTTGATGCAGACGGGGAATACGAAATCAGTCACTTTTCTCAGTAAGCTGGTAATTTTCGAGTATCGTCTGTGACACCACTGCTGACATCGAAGGCATTTGATGAAGTTGCTTTCAACTCCAGCCCCACACACCGAACATGGCCAATGACCAGAGACCACAGGCTCAGCGGTACCACTGGTGATCATAGTTTTTGTTTTGTCAAGGTTTACCTTTAGCCCGTGTTTGGCAAGCTGGGTATTCCAGACATCATATTTTCTGGCTGCGTCTTGTTTCGAAGCCGCCGTCAGAACTATATCATCTGCATATATCATATTTCATATGTTATCTGAGCGTATCGGTTTGGTTATTTCTTCCATCACCGTGATGAAGAGCAGGGGGCTGAGTATTGATCCCTGAAGGACGCCGACGTTGATATCTAATTTATTGGTGTTACCGACTGTTGTGCTGACCAGAGTTTTTGTGTTAAAGTCCGTTGCCCTAACCAGCCGAACCAGATATTTGGGAACAAGCTGTCATGGTGCCTTTATTATTCTTTATGCATGTGGCACCAACTATATCCTTTTTCAGTCTTTTAGCCTGATTTGCTATTCGGTAGAGTGACTGAATTTGTTCGCCTTTACTTCCAGTCAGCCATACCTTGCATTGATTTGCACAAGCTAAATCCGGGTTTTTGCGTAATAAATAAGCATGTTTGTTAAGTTATTGATGTATGAAGAATACTGATGAACGAAAAGTTACATACTCTAATATCGTTGTTGAAGCCATTCCGATTTATATTTTTTATATGACAATTAGAGACTCTCTGTATGAGAATAATATGAAGACGAGCACTGATGAATGTTTTGATGAGGCTATTGTCGGAGTGCCTTCAAATAATTTAGTTGCTGATATAACATCATGGTTAAGCCTTGATGTAATTAAAAGATCAAGATTTTTTTTCATGAGTAGGTAAATTTGTATGTTGGGTAAAATTTAATTCATTGATGACTTTTTGTAGTTCATTATTGATGTTAGCCTGAGAGGTAGGTGGGAGCATTAAAATCATCGGAGATAATAAATCTTTTGTTGGACGAAAGAGTTTTATCTACTAGGTCCTAAAAATCATTGAGAACTCGGATGTAATAAGACCGTGAGGTCTATAAACGATGGTTTAGTCTGGTTGTTGAGTTAAATGTAATTTGACAGTGAGTGAGTTGTCCAAAACCAGGCAAGTACAATGTAGTGATAACTTTAATGAAAAAGTAAAGGTAAAAAGTTAAACGTCTGTTACATTCTGCTAGGCTTAGAGGAATCAACAACAAGCACAAACATCGTATAGGAATACATGTTAAACGACATTTCACACACGAAGCATGTGATAAGTGTGGATCTTTATTGTCATATTCGAATCGAACCCGATCACTGCACGCACTGCGAAACAGCACCAGGTGACCTTAACCACTTGGCCATCACGCCGCACAAGTAACGACAAAATCGCTTTTTTCAAATTTTTATATAAAAAGTGTCTTTGAAATATTATTTACTTATTCCATTTTGGTTGGAATCTGCGTTAAATTGACTGTTTTAAGTATTTGCGATTTCACAACAAAAGTTATCAAAACATTAATGATTTTGTAATTTTAAGTTGAAGTTTTTGTGTTTTGTATTAAGAGATGCAGTTTTTAACATTCAAAGCCTGTGTTTGTTCGAATAGGTTAATCGCTTGTCAACAAGTGTTACACAAGCACATAATAAATTCATGTGTTAAAGTTAAAACCTGGTGCTAAAGCTGAATAAAACCACGTGTTGAAACGTGCTAAAATGGAATGAAAACCTCATGCTAAAGTTAAAACCATGAATATTTTACGAAATGCATTGAAAAACAAACCACTTAACAAAAATGTACAAAAATAAAAACAAACCCACGCTATTTTTCAACGTTTTTTTAATTGAAAATTTATTAATTATTTCGCACGATTCAAAAATAGCGATAGCTATTTCTTTTAGCTTCAAAATAGCGCCGCTACAATATAGCTACTGCTCAATAAATGTAACGGTGCTACCGATACCAATACTGAATATGCAGCGGTGCCATACTCCCTGGTGGTAAACTGAAATTTTGAATGACCTCCACTGGTTGATTACGAACAAAAGTATAACATAACATAATAGTTCAAATAAAGGGCGCGAACTAAAGTTCCTATGCCCCCAACAAAATCATAACCAAAATATAACCAACTCTAAATAACAGAAAATAATATGATCGAAATAAAACAACTAGTCTGAAATAAACCGCAATAGTATTAACCAAACTGAAAAAGATAAAGAACGAGAAAAAAAAATATATATATCAATCAAGCTTATAGTTAAATTTACACGGCATATCCTTTAGAGCATTGTCAAGTTTCTTTTTAAAATCATCAACATTGCATGCATTCACCACTTCCTCTCCCAGACCGTTCCAACTGTCAACCACTCGATTACAAAAAGAAAATTTGCGCAAATTTCTCTTAAACTTTTGCGTTGTAAAATTGAATTGATGACCCCTTGTTCTGTTATCTCTTGCCATTATCAAAGTAGGAAAACACGACCCTTCAAGATCTCTGGTCATCCTGCATACCGATATAAGGTCACCTCATAGACGACGGAATTTCAGTGTTGGAAGATCTAGGAATTTCAAGCGGCCCTCATAGCTCAAGTCACGACACTCCTTCACCATTTTTGTTTATTTATACTAATGTAGATATGTTTATGAAATGTCAAGTTCCTATCAAAAATTACACCCAAGTCATTTACTTCATCACAATAATTTAAATAACTTCCATCTATATGATATAAATTATTTTTTAAATCATTGTCATTCCCACTCCCATATCTAACAACCACACATTTTTGAATATTCAACTTCAATTGCCATTCATGACACCATTCAAAAAGACCATTCAAACACAACTGAACAATCATTCTATCATCCTCGGAACAAATACTTTTAAAAAACCTGGCATCATCAGCATACAAATAAACACCAGGCATAAATCCAAATTTTCTACAATTAAATAAATTATTGTCCTCAAAATGATTCATCAAACGATCTTTAATTAATGATTCCAAGACCTTACCACACAAAAAACATAAGGAAACTGGTCTGTAATTCTCCACACTACATACATAACCCTTTTTATAAACAGGCACAACAATACTGTGCCTCCATGCATCCGGAATTGTGTACAAACCCAAAGAAATATTAAATAAGTCACATAAATAATCCGCAATCCCACTACTACACTCAACCAAAACCCTAGAAAAAATATTATCAGGCCCAGCTGATTTATTTATATTTAGTTTCTTTAATTTTAACATTATATCATTGACATTAATGGGCTCTCATGACATTTCACAAACACACATAGTACCACAAACCATTACAAAATTATTCCCAGCAGGCATACTAAACACACTGCTAAAATAAACCCCAAATATATTAGCTTTTTCTGTACTGTTAATTATATTTACTTTATTACCCAAACCATCAACCCTAGATAAAATATCAACATTACCCTTTGATTTACTTTTTTCATTTATAAAATGCCTAAAAGCCTTTGGATTATTCTTAATGTTTTTAGCTAGATTCAATATATAATTATTTTTAATTGAGTTAACACATTTCCTAACCTTGTGTCTAACTTTATTAAACTCATTTAACAAAAGAACTGATTTAGATTTAACTTATTTCTTCTATAATTTACACTTATATTTTATTAATGCTACCAAATCCACAGGAAAATTTATCTTATACCGTTTATGATTAACATCAAACTTTGGCACATATACATCAGTTGCTTCTGACAAATTATACGAAAAATGATTCCACCTCATATTTACCACATTAGAGCCATTAACATTGTTCACATCATCAAAATTCTTACACAAAACATTGATAAGAAAATTGCGCATTGAATTATAATCACCTTTCTAAAATTAAACTTACTAATAGTACTATGCCTTAAATTATGCCACTTATACTTACATGTGAAACTCAAAACAGAATGATCGCTTTTCCCAATTGGTACATTATACTTCAAATTCTTAATTAGATCGATATTTTGAACTAGCTACAAGTCAAGTATATTAGATCTCTGGTTACAACGATACCTTGTTGGACATTTAACAAGTTGGCAAAGAAATAAATCATTTACACAATTTATAAATTTACTTTCCAAAGATTTTAAACCATGATTTGTTGACACCAATTCCCAATCAATCCCTGGTAGATTAAAATCACCATTTATTATTTTAAAACATTTAATTTGAACAAATTTTATTAATAACTTCAAAAGATTAGCATTATTAGTAGCAATGGAGCTAGGGCTCCTGTATATAATTAATATACAAAAATCAACATTTTGACCCAAAAGCTTAATACATAAAAATCTGTTAAACTTAGTTCTAAGAGAAACTTTACAAGAATTTACATCAGTCCTAACATAACCACAAACTCCTCTACAGCCCTTAACCATAAGGTTTTCAGTGAAAAGGTTATAATTTTCAATATTTAATTCAGATATAAAATATTTTTCTTTTATATTTTTAGGATTTGTCTCAATAAACAACATAACATCATAATTATAAGTCTTGGCCAAACACTTTATCTCTTCAAATTTGTTAAATAATGAATCGATATTAGAATACAAAACATTTATTGTGGAATTTATTTTTTTTCTGCAATCTCACGACCTTCATACTTCCCGGCAGTCCTCTTACCCCGTAAATGTAGCCCCCTTCTCTAAATTTTCTTTTTGTTTAGCCTCATCAACTAATTGTTTAACTTGCTCTTTCTGACTTTTGGTCAAGTCATGTCCAATTCCAACTCTCTTAAACTCAACCTGTATCGGACTCAGCTTTCTCAAATTTTCCATTATCATATTTTTAACTCTCCTTTCCTTGAAGATCACCAATATTGTTCTTGGCGAAGAACCCTTTTTACCCAGTCTGTAAAATCTTTCAACCTCTGAAAAATTAAATGAACTCCCACATAAATGAGAAAAAATCTCGCCAATTCTAATTCTGCCTGAGGATCTGCTGGATCTTTACCTATTTCTTCTAACCTAAATATGACCAAATTGTTAGCTCGATTTTCCTCATCATCCTTGATCATATGGTTACATGTTTTCTCTAAAGTCTCCCAATGTTTTTAATATCATTTGAGACTACAGTTACTTCTTTCTTCTTTCATTATATCAGCAAATGATGATTTCAAACTCTCCTGTAACTGTATATAACCCTCAGAATGCTTCGTCTTATTTAGTTTATTAACCAACAAATTTGAAATTTCTACCTTTTCTTTCATGCTTTTTATTTCCCTTAATATCTCACCATTGCCATCCTTCAAAGCCTTCAACTCGCTCACCAAATTATGCTCAGACTCAACGAGAACCTTTCCTAAATTTTTTAGCACAGAGCCATGAATAACCTGACACAACTAAGATATTCAAAAATAGCTCCTCTGTAATTTCACCACACTTAAAATGACACACCGCTTTACACGCAACACACTGCAAATAATTACCCCCATCCACCATCTTATTGCAACTAATACACAAACATTTTTCCTTATCTTTATCGCTCATCTCACACCACACAGTTAACTTTAAACCCCACAAACTTTAAGCCCCTATATTAAATTAATTAAATCAAAATATAAATCACTTTAGTATAAATAAATACTCACAAATTTTTTATAAATATATACTCTCAAAATTTAGTATAAATATATACTCTCAAAGTGCAAGACAAACAAGTAAACAAAACACAAACAGAAAAAAGTGTACAACACCATCGACAAAAATGACCGGCATGTATCCTGCAACCATGAAAGATTGCAGTACTAAACTCTCAATGCCTCTAGTCAGTGCACCTATGTTAGTATCTTAATTAACAGTGAATGTTAAACCAAAAAACAACAATGAAACACGAAACCTCTAGAAAAATTTCAAAATTATTATATAACTTTAACGGATAAAATTTATTAAAAATTTATAAAATTGAAATTCATCGAAATATTATAGAAAGTTACAATCCCAATTTCCAGATTTAAGTATAAAATCATTAACCTATATTAATTTATGTTAAAGTTTATTCCACAAATTAACTAGCAATATGTCAATACAATAGAATAATTTAGTTTGAATAACTTGGCACCAAATTATTTTTTAAGTAAGTTTACCAGAAAAGTAACCACCTCGGGTTTTTGTCTGAAATCTGACTCTTAACAGTTTCAGTGCAAATACGATCGCGTAAGAATGTTGTTGCTGGTCTTGTTGTTCGGAACAGTTTGTCCAATTCACTGGGAAGGCTAACGTTTGAAAACAAACAGTGTTAGCAAACGGCTTGAAATTCAGTTACAATAAAATTTAATGTATGTGGTTTGGTGGTCGGCCAAGACTGTAACGCGTGAGCGTGAACGTGTTTGAACTATGATCTTGTTTCTCAGTGATTGGGAACGAATGTAGAAATCTCCCACCAAATATGCCTTTGTTAATTTTTTATTTTCGCATTTACCTGTAGATAATTAATTCTCGGTACGCCTTATGCTGCGCACAGGGCGCAACATAAATGACATGTTGTTAATGTCATGTCGTCTTTGTTATTTTTTTAAGCAATCGCCTCAATGATTTTTCTTTATGTTTTATATTTTACACTTTTTCTACAAATACCCAATATTAAATTAATTTTTTAGAGGTTTTATCAGTGGCATTGCTACAACAAATAGATCTTTAGGTGTTGGCATTTTTATGGTTATTATTGGAGTTCTGTTTGGTGTTCTCGGTGCAATTGGTTTCTTACTTATAGTGAAGGTGTGTACCTGAGAATTATCACATTGAAAAATTTTATCCTTTAATAATCCTATATTGTAATTTTATATTTAATAAATTTCAATTAATATTTACCTAATTTATTATTGATAGAAAATTTTATAAGTCTGACGAAACACTTTTGAAATTTTGGTAGGTGCTTCATTGTTACAGACACATGGATGCTAGTTTCCAAAAAGCTCAAGCGGAATTAGCCAGTGGAGTACTTTCTAACAGAGGAGTTCAGGAAGCGGCTACTGCTGTTGCCAGTTCAGCGTTCAGTGGCCAGTCTAGTTATAATCGCTACTAAACGAATGGAAAATAACCGAGAAACACTTTATATTTTTGTCTTCAGTTTTTTAATTTATTGAAAGTTTTAATTGAGATTTAATTGCTTGACAAACATTGGATGTTCTTGAATAGTGCAAAACTAAAAAAATACAATAAACTTGTAATATTGAGATTTTTTTAATTAAAGTTTTTTATTTCTTTTTTTATTGATGAGTAAAGTAAGTTAAATAAAAATTTTAGTTACGAAAGATATTTGACAATGATGAAAAAAATTTTATTAATCATAGTTATTTTGAAAAATATTGTAATTTTATCTTTCACCGCTATTCGAGAAAACGAGTAACTGCAAATTTTGAACTCTCATGAAATGCCTTCAAATCAGTGATCCACTCACATAGAATAACCCTACTAAACGACACCTTGGTCAAACGCTTCCTTTCAAACTCTGGACTGATGGCTTGATGGGACCGAAAATTCCGGTGTAGTGAAATCTTGGACCGAAAATTCCGGAAACCGAAAAAAGATCCATACTCATATCATTGAAAGTTAAATCAGTTAATTTATATTTAAGTATAAAATCATTAACATATATTAACTTATGTTAAAGTTTATTCCACAAATTAACTAGCAATATGTCAATACAATAGAATAATTTAGTTTGATTATCATTGAATTTGTTATCATATTATCAAACTTTAATTTATTCAAATTATAAATATATAAACTGATATGTTATTTTATTGTTAAAAGCTCAATTAATTTATATTTAAATATATTATTATTGAACTGTATTAACTAATGCAAGATTTTTTTACAAATGAAGTAGCAATAAGTCAATACATCTCTTTCTGCTCAACAGTATCATGACTTTTGTAAATAAAATTAACTCTTTATGAACATCTAATTCTCATTCTACTCCACATTATTTTACTAAACTTACTACTGAATCTTTTTCTGTATTTACTTCTACAAATGTTCTAGAACCTTCTAAAATTATTAATTCTATGTCATCTACAACTTGTTCTCTAGATCTACTTCCTTCCAATTTACTTGAAGAATTTTTTTCAATATTTTATCCTATCATTCTCAAATTAGTTAATTTATCTTTTTCCACCCCTAAATTTCCTACTTCTTATAAGAATTCTATTGTTATTTCTATTCTTAAAAACTCATCTTTAGATCCTTCTTCTTCATTTAATTATAAACCTGTTACTAATATTACTCTGTTTGTCTTAAAATTAATTCTTCTAAGTTTAAATTAATTTGTTTTAATAAATTTAAATGCTCTATTACTATTCCTTCTATTATCTTACCTGATTCTAAAACTCTTGATGTTTCTCACAAGTTTTGTGGTCTAGACTTTATCTTTGATTGTAACATGTCTCTTTCTTCTCAGATTAATATTGTTGCTAGAAGTTCTAACTTTCATCTACGTAAAATAAATAAAACTTTTGCCTTTTCTTTACGATCCTACTCTTCTCCTTCTTGTTACTTTTTTAGTTTTATCTAGGATTGATTTTTGTAACTCGCTATACTATGGTCTTTCTGATTCTATACTCTATCCTTTAAGTAAAGCTTTTAGCTCCTTTCTTTTCTCTTATATCTCCATATCTTGTTTTCTTGCACTGGCTACTTATAAAATATAGAATAATTTTTTTTTAAATTGCACATTAATATATAAATCTCAATCTAAATTACTTCTTAAGTATCAGACATATCAACTGAACATAACCGCCCCGGTTTACGATCGTCTACTTGTACTCACTTCTTCTTAACTCGTGTTAAACACTTTTTTGCTAAATCTGCATTTGCTTTTTTTGGCCCATTCCTCTAGAACTCTCTACCCCCTTCTCTGACTACTTCTTCATCACTTATAAAGTTCAGAGCAAATCTCAAGACCCATCTATTTGCAAAATTCACTAAGTATCAAATGCTCTCCTCACTCTCTCAGCAGGGATACGATTGAAGTATTCGAAATGACCGTTTGCTATGAGACGAAATTTAAACAATATATATTGAATAAATATATAAATAACTTATAAAACAATCTTGTAATCGATTTTAAATATTTAAATACTTTAATTAACACTTTTAAAATCTCACCAATAGGTTTTTTATAATCCTTTTAATGTATCTTATCGACGTAAAATGGACCAACCAATTTTGATATAGTCTAAAATTATTAGTGGTATAGCGTCATCATACGCCGCGCGTTGTGACAGAAACAATGCGCGAACCAACCTTTTATATCTATCATCATTGTACTCATTTTAGAATGACGAGCAATGATGACTAGTTTTACCATTTTATAACTTTATAACAACAAAAATATCAATTTTTTAAGTTAACGTTATTTTATTTTTATGAATTATACTACGTTTTATTTTTATAATCTATATTTTAATTATATCTTATTTTATATTTTATTTTATAGTTAAATTTAATTATCTATTTTATCTTTTTTCCAAATATTTTTCACTCTTATTTATATATTTTATTACATTGAACTATTTTGATTTTATTCTCAGTTTTCATAATCATCATCAGTTTTTCGGCCAATAAAAATATTATGATTACTTAACTGTAGAGATCGTCAAAGAAATGAGCTTGTCTCAAAGAAGTGTGGACAATCTTTTTCAGACAAAGTTTAAAAATGAAAAACAAATCTTATAATCGTTATTTGATTGAAATTTTTTTTATTGGTGAAAAATAGGAATAACCCCGAAATTCGAGAAAAAATCGGGAACAGATTTTATTTCTCATCTATCCACACAATTCAATATTTCCGAATAGTTTTCAAGAAAAAAAAATGTATAGCAGTTTCGATACAAATAATTAATAAACAATATAATACTGATTGTGTTAAATTGAATTAAATATAAATTAAAGTATAAATATTAATTACTACTATTATTATTGTTTTATTATTATTATTATTATTGTTACTGTTGTTATTATTATTATTATTATTATGCGAACGTGAAACACGTGAGTAGGCCGATTTCGTACATGCATTTTTATGCATAATTTCGTTTTTTTAGTTGCTTAATTAGTTTTAAAATTGTTATACTGTATTGATAAAATTACGTGGAAATTTAATTTTTATAACGTTTACTACTTTATTTTAATTATCTTAATAAACCTAATCTACGAAGTTAATTCAAGCAAATGCCCGTATTTTGATAAAAATTTTATTCAAGTAAAAAGACGCACCTGGCGTTGTGCAAAAAATACCAACTCTAATAACAACCTCGTAAGTTCTGCTGACAAATCCAACGTTGAAGTTTTTCCTAATATTTATAATGCACATTCTATAGATAACAGTTCAATTAATTTGGAAAAAAATATAATTTGCTGCTGCGGTAAAAGTTGTAAAAGTAGAAAAGGCCTTATTATGCACCAACGTTCATGTAAAATGCATAATCAACTTAAATTAGCAGACAACCCTGCAATCGACGTAGACGCAACCTCATCAACCTCGGAGCAGCAATCATTTAAATTATCAAATAATTCGTCACCCTCACCAACAGAATCAATAGAATCAACTTTACCGGGCGTCAAACTACCAAAAACTTTGACACAATGGTCAGAAGCAAACGCCTACTTCCAACTGCAACAACATACACTGCCAAGCTACCACGACATTGACGCCTTTGCATATACATTTTAAAAAATGATTTACGACTACTTTGCCTTAAATTATGGCACCATCAAACCTCAAACGATCAACAACAAAAGTTCCAACAAATCTATTGAAGAATTAAAAAATAAATTGAAGCAGCTAAAATTATTGGGCCGCAGCAACCAGAGCTTTGACAATCTTATCAGATCAAGAAGTAAAGAACTGCGAGCCAAATTTTTATCAACAAAATATCAAAATCTGGTAAGTTATGTGGTAGCATCACGTCTCATTTGAAACGACAATTCTGGTTGACATGCAAAAGAATAATTGCCCAGACGGAAAATTTGAAATCGCTGTTCAACGTCAGTGATTGCACGCGTTTAATTCAAATAAATACTATCAGATGATAATCAGAAAAAATGCCAATTACCAAACTGGACTCAACAACTACAAAAACCATCAACACCCTGCAACACAAGCCCTCCATCATACCATGAAATATCTACAATAGTTCGCTAGTACAAAGCTAAATCATCACCTTGCCCACTCGATCAAATCTCGATAATTTCATTTTAAAAATGCCCTATATTACGCACTATTCTACAGAAACTTTTAATACAATGCTGGTTGTCAAGCGAAATCCCAATTTGTTGGAAAAAGGGCATCACGATCCACATTCACAAAAAGGGAGACGCTCACGATCTTTCCAATTTCAGACCAATAACCTTGCAACCTACACTCTACAAAATATTTTTATCCTTCATAAAAAACAGAATCTACAACTTTTTAGAAATCAACAATTTCATAAATAAAAACATCCAAAAGGTCTTCTACCCGAAAATAGATGGTGTAACGGAACATAATCAGTTTTTAACTCACCTAGTCTACAATGCGAAGAAACATCAAAGAACCATTATCGTCGCACTTCTTGATCTTTGCAACGCATTCGGTGAAGTCAGCCATAAACTCATATCATCAACTTTCAATTTTTATCACATCCCTTCTCAAATTATCAAACTAAATGAACATATATATACCGACCACTCAATCACAGTTTCCGGATGCGGCCAACCAACCCCGCCTATACCAATCAAGCGTGGTGTTTTGCAAGGTGATCCCGTGTTTCCACTGCTCTTCAACCTCTGCTTCAACCCCCTGATGAAAGTCATAGAACAAAGTACCAACAATGCGGGTACATATGAGGTCCGTCGGCTAGCTTAAAGGCAAGAGCGTGGTTTCAGTTCGCAGATGACACGGCCATTATCGCCAACAGCACCGAAAGTGCTCAAAAACTCATAGATGTAAATCACGCTTTGTGCAAAGCAACTGGAATGAGTTTGAGAATTGACAAGTGTTCCTCGTTCGGTATGCGAAAACGCAGCGGGGTTTACGAACAATTCCTTCCGGCGCTATCGATCGACATCAAACAAATCCCCCATGTTGACATCTGAGGTTATTTCGAATATCTGGAGAAAAAATATGATTTCGAAAGCAACAACACGAACGCAAAAAACCAGATGATCATCAAACTCAAAACATTACTATCAACCGTCAGTGAACTAGATACAACAGTTCAGTGGAAGCTTGAAATCCTTATTAAATATCTTTTATCCCAATTGGCGTTTGAATTTCGCATGTGCAACATTTCACTGACTTGGATTAGTATGCATCTGGACACGCTAATCACCTTAACATTAAGATCATGGCTGTCAATGCCCATTAGTAGCTGTCTGTCGGAGACATTGTCACTCCCATATAAATTCGGTGGCCTAATCGTTAGATCTCTCAAAAATTGTGCCGAATCTTTGAGATTAAAACTCCGTAGCTATTTGAAATCAAACGGCAACGAAGAACTTAAATGTTTATGGAGCGAATCTTATAGCAACTATATAAAAATCAACAATTTGCTTCCTGACTCAAAGGACATAAAACCGGCACTCAGCATGCTAACGATCCAACAACAAAATGCAGAACTCAAACATCTATCGCTACTCCGTTGCCAAGGGACAATTTTAAAAGTGATCAAAGACCAGATTCCCGCAGCTAGAATTGCTCACTGGTTGAAATTCATTGCAAACCTCTCAGAAGTACTGTTCAAATTTGTTAAAAATAGTCTCATCCAACAACTCCCCATAAATGCAAATTTGTTCAGATGGGGCAAATCATCAACGGCTGACTGTTCATTGTGTAAAGCACGGCAAACAAACAAACATGTTCTGTCTAACTACAGTTCGGTGGCAGCACTAAAAAGATTCACAACGCGTCACAACAAAATTTTAAACATAATTATAGTAAAGTTGAAGGCATGCGCGGGTCCAGAGGTTTCGATATATGCCGATGTGGATTATGATGGGATCCCTCCAGTGTCTTGTCTCTTCAAATCTCTACGTCCTGACATCGTAATACTTTGTGACGACATAATAGAAATATTGTAGCAGACGGTCTGCCATGAATCCAATCTACTCAACTCAAAAGAATATGAGGCCACCAAATACTCAGAAAATCTCAAAAATAATTTGCATGACAATTCAATACACCTGAAAATAATTGTTAATATTCTTGAAATTTCAACATTGGGTTTTTGCAATTTTTTAAATTTATCATTAATCAATAACATTTGGTCAGATCAATTTTATAATAACCTTATTAACTCTGTAATACCGTCATCTTATGCCATTTACTCTGAACGTAATAACATTTGAACTGTTCGTTTAAAACTAACTATATCTCGTTGTACTCGTTTATTTCAAATGATGAGCATCGTAGAATACTATTTAATTTAATTTAATTCAATTTAATTAATTTAATTTAATTTATTTAGATTTTAATTAGTCTTTTATCTCATTTTACTATATTTCATGTTTTTCTGGAAATAAAAGAGATTTCACATTATTATTATTATTATTATTTATTATTATTATCGTATTATCGGGAGGATCGTGCATAACAATATTAACAATTTATTACAATATTAACAATTTATTTTATTCTATTTTATTTTATCTATTTGGATTTGATTTTATGTAATAATAAAAGAGTTCAGATTATTATTATTATTATTATTGTCAAGCAACTGCCTTGACTCTCTCATTGTTGAGAGGCTTGAACAATAGGTCTCTCAAACACTATGCCTAATCTTTGCGGATCAAATAACGCAATTATTTAAAAGCACATGGCAATGATGGACTAAAGTGTTTGTGGTCCGAATCGTTCAACAACTATATTGCGATTGACAACCAACTCCCTGATTCGAGCGATATCAAACCGATGCTCAATGCGACAATGCTTCGACAACAAAGTGCAGAATTTGCACGACTGACCTCACTCCGTTGTTAAGGTACAATAGTCAAAGCAATGAGATTCTTGCGGCTCAAATTGCTCACTGGTCACGTTACATTATGAGCCTTCCAGAGGTTCTGTTCAGATTTGTCCGGAAAGGTTTAATTCAACAGCTGCCGACAAATGCCAACCTGTCCAGATGGGGAAAGTCCTCATGCAAAAATATGCAAACCAATAAGCATGTATTATTTAACTGCAGCTCAACATTGGCATTGAGTAGATACACAACAAGACAACAAAATTTTAGCAATAATCCCCGACAAGTTAAAATCATGTGCCAACCCAGACGTCTCCATTTTTGCTCATCTTGAGACGGGCGATTTTCAACCACCATCACGCTTATTCAAGACATTGCGACCAGATATCACTTTGCTACGCGGCGAAAGGCTGGAAATCCTGGAGTTGACAGTCTGCCATGAGACTAACTTCTTCAACTCTAAAGACAAACAATCAAAATACTCTAATAGCTTGAAAAATAACTTAAACGACGACTTGAAACATTTAAAAATAATAAATACATTTGAAATATCTACTTTAAGTTTCTTTAAAACATTTAAGTTTTCGCTAATAAATATTATTTGGACTGATTATTTTTGCAATAACCTTATAAACTCTTTCATATCATCGTCATACGCTATCAATTGCGACAGAAATGTGAAATGAATCAATTTTTAAACTAATTAACTCCGGTCGTACTCTCTCGTTTCGAATGATGAGCTTCTCAGATTAATACTCTATTTATTGCTTTTGACATTTTATTTTAATTCATTAATTTATTTTATTTGTACTGTCATTTTTATTGTTTTTATTATTATTATTATTATTATGGTAAAAATAGTATACTGATCAAAAAATACTAGGTTTTAACTACAACTTGAGTTTTAATAAATGTAAAAAAAAGAAAAACGGTTCTTTCTAAACTAATAAAGTTTTTTTATTAATTTATTTTTTAAATATTATAAACCCAGAGAATGTAGTGTACATGTTCCCGTGCAGGTAGGAAGAATTGCTCAGCAGCATTATCCAAACCTGATCACCTTTCTGCAAATGCAGTACAGCTACGTTAGATGCTGACGACCAGTATTTAATACTTTCAGACCAGACAGTTGCCACCATTTCACCATTTCGCAGAAGCATTACTGCAGCCTGTGTAAAAAATGTATGTAAATTATATTTGATATAATTATCTATGCTTAGGTATTCCTTGAATTTCTATTCTTTACTTGTAACGTGACTTACGATCCTATATAAATTTCTAACACGTTGTCAGTTTTATTATTGTGTGATAATAGCTTGGTATTTGTACCTGGAATTTAATATTTCTATTTTAGGTTGGTTATTCGTTTATTCATGTTTTCTGTAATATTTCATATTGTTTTAATTGATTTCATTTATTATTATGTTCTTTGTTCACTTATTTGAAATTTCTATTTTAGATAAACAAATCAGGTCCTCGAAAGCAAACATAAATAAAATTCCAAGAAGCTGGCTTCAAAAACAAGTAAGTTGTATGTATTTTCACATTATTAAAAGAGATGATGAAGAATTTGAATTAGCGGGCATATCAGAAAATAAAGAAGTTTGGTATAGCCTACCTGAAGAATATAAAAACTTAAGTCTGCACGAGGTTCTATCTACAAAGCGAACGATTAATGCGATCAAAACTATCAATGATTATCGCAAAATTTGCGTTAAACTCGATGAAGAAATGAAAAAAGAATATTATGATGAAGAAAATAATCTCTGTTTTTTAAAATGGAGATAGATTAAATCAATTTTTTAAATGAAAAATTTAAAAAATTATAAGCTAAACTAAATCTGAATGATAACGTTAAGTTGCTAGAAATTGAAAAAAAAAATTATTTTGGAGAAATTCAACAAAAAGCAAAACCCTACTGATTAGATAGAGGGATTTGAAAATGAATGTCATAAAGGCATTACGCTTCTTCTTATTTTACCTCAGTATATATATATATAGACTATCATAAAAACAATTATTTATATATATATTAATTATTTATGAGTGAGTATACATACTCGTACATGTTATTGTCGTTTGTATTTTCATTTTGTTAAGTTGTTGTTCTTTACGGTGAATTATTTTCTTTACTTGTGATAGCTTGTATCCATTATTAATTTGGAGATTGTTGAGATTGTTTACTCGTTAAAGTTCTTTTTCTCTATCTTCGGTTTTTGATGATACTCACTCATCAAATTAATAAAGAACTCCAACGAGTAACCAATCTCCTGAACTTAACTTGACATGAACTTAAATTGATAAAAGAGATGTTGAACAATAACAGTGCAACATTAGATTGCCTTGATAGGCCTGATAGCAAGTTATCTGCCAAGATCAGCACATTCAAAAGTGATTTGAAATCTTCTTTTGCTACTGTTGTTGGCCAAGAAGTAAAGAAAAACATTGAGTGTGTCAATTTGGAAGTTAAAACGGTTAAAAGAAAGTTAACTGAGTCTATTGATATAAAAGACAGAGAAATAAATATAATAATCTTCAATTTACAAGAAGGTGAAAAATTGTCTGATGATATAAAAGATTCCTATATATAATAAGTTACAAGACTTGGAAAGAAAAATGCATCATCCATCATCCAAAATTGATAGTGTTGGATAGTTTGATGCCTAAAGAGACTGTGATGAGAAATGCACATAAATTGAAATTAATGTTGGTTGAACTGAGTAAATTCTGGATTAGCAATGACTAGACACTTGAGCAGAGAAGTGAATTAAAGAAACTGGTAGCTGATGCAAAATCGAAAAAAGCGGCATGCAAAGACAATTTTTTATACAGAGTCAGAGGTCCTGTGGAAAAATGACGGATTGTGAAGTTCAGAAATTAGCTGAAGAAGGTGTTGTCGACGGGAGGGCCAGTTTCATTCATGCTACAGCTCAAAAATTAACCATGAAAAATTACAACGATTTAAAAATTGGCCTGGGGCTTCTCAACATAAGATCTATAATGTCAAAGTATGAAATGGTGTGTGATATAATTCGTGGAGAATTGGATATTCTTGTATTAACCGAAACATAGCATGGGTCGTCAGATGAGTTTGCTGTCCTGTGCGCGATGCCCCCTGGTTATAAGTTTGTAGATAACGTTATACCTCACGATCCATATCATGGCGGAATTATAATTTATTTCAAGAAAGACATTTACAAACCTGTTGAATTAATAATTAAAGTTGTGATAACTTTTGGAGCTGTTGCAATTAAAGAATAAACAAATCTGATTTTATTTTGTTATCAATTTATAGACCTGGATCGGTTCCTCCTTCACCATCGTTCTTTTCAGAGCTAGCGAATTGTTTTAGAAGTTTTAGAAGTTTTATCATAGCATAGTGAGTTTTATCGCTGTTAAATGTTAAAATCGTTGTTGCGGGAGATTTTAATGTTCATATGAAGAGGAAAGATGATCCAAACACGTCTTATTGAATGATGTTTTCGATTGTTTTCAGAATTAACGAACTAACGCATGAATTAGGTAGTGGTTTGGACTTGATCGTTACTTCTCGCTCTTTTCCTATTTTTAATTGTTTAATTTTTCTCAGTGGAGTGTTATCAGATCATGGATTAATCCAGATTTGTTTGTCAATCAATCAAGTAATAGGTACGAAAGGTGAAAAAATGGTTCGATCCTGGCGACACATAAATGAAGAAAATCTCGCATCGTTAATTTCGAAATCCCCGTTTGTAGGGCCATGCCAAGATGATTATATAGAAACGCTGTTAGAAATTTTTGTGAATGAACTGAGAAGAATTGCAGACATAATAGCTCCAGAACACGTGGTTGAAAGTTGAGATGATTTATAGACGCCGTGGTTTGATGGAGATTGTTCAAAGTCTAAGGCGTACTGTTGAAAAATGAAAAGGAAGTACAGAAAGACTTTAAATCATCATGATAGGGAGGTGTGGAAAAATGCTCTGCGATCAAAAAATATTTTATTCTCCCATAAAAAAAAATTTGTTTTGGAAAAAAAATCATTTTTGAAAATAACAGAAATCCTAAAAAAATTTGGACTGTGGTAAATAAACTGTTGTGCTAGGAAAAACTTCAAATTCATCTACCAATTTTGAAGCAAACGATTTTGCTACATTCTTTTATGACAAAATTTAAAATGTGCGAAAATCGATGGTATATGATGAGAAGTTTAATCATTCATCTGGTGTCTGCTGTAGCAACTTGTTTTCAGTTTTTCCTGTTTATGACGAAAGCGAAATCGTTGAAGCAGTTTTGAACTCTCCATCTAAAACATGTTCACTGGATTGTGTTCCTTCACACATTTTCAAAAAATATGTAGGATTGTTTTCAAAATATTTGACTGATTTTATAAACTTTTTTACGTACTGGTGAGTTTCCGGCTATGTTAAAGCATGTTACAATTTTTCCTCTTTTGAAAAAGGAAAAACTAGACAATTCTGGTCTGAATAATTATCGACCGGTTTCAAATCTGTCGTTCTTGTCAAAATTAATTGAAAGATTAGTTTCTAAGGAGCTTATGAAACACTTTAGATAAAAACAATTTGTTACCGGTATATCACTCAGAGTATAAAAGACATCATTTTACCGAAACTGCTTTGCTGCATGTGTTATCTAAGTTGCATGAAAATGTAAACGATAGAAAACCACCTCTTCTTGGATTCTTAGATATGAGTTTGGCATTTGACTGTGTCGACCATTGCATTATTCTGAAACGTCTTAATCATAGATTAGGAATAACTGGTTCTGTCGAGCAATGGTTTCGGTCTTATTTAACAGACAGAACTCAGCAGGTAATCTACAAGAATAAGACCTCTTCGGTTCAAACGATAAAATTTGGTATTCAACAGGGCTCGGTTCTCGAACCAATCTTGTTTATTCTTTACACCTCTGAAATTATTGAGGCAATCAGATTACATGGATTGGAATATCATGTATTTGCAGATGATATTCTGCTATTCGCCACAGAATTGTATAGCAACTTTCATCTTGCAGTTGATCGTTTTGTGAAATGTTTGGTCGAGATTGAGAAATGGATGGCAAATAATCGTCTTAAGCTCAATCAAAGCAAGACGCAAATTTTTCTGGTTGGAAATTGTTCTCAAATAAGGTTGCAAATGCTGAGAAGCAGTTGATTGTGGAAGCAATGACTGCAGTAGATTCTGACTGGAGTGTGCGAGGTGTCAAATATCCTGCAACTGAACTGGAACAGGTGAAAAGCAAACCACTGCATGATCTGGTATCAGGTACATCTCGTGCTGCATTGTTATCACTTGGAATGGATGTTGCTATCTTGCGTGAAACTGAACCAGACTCATGGAATGATCTTCCTTTATTTCAAAAAGTAGCAAATGTTGTGAAGTCACTTAAGGTCGTTAATGACACTGCAGAACGCACTGTGGCACTCATGACAAATTTTAACCAGTCTATAACCAAAAATGAAACAGAACTGCAAAAACTGATACAGGTGGTGGAGGACAATCGAACACGTATTCCGGACTTCTCTAAGCGCACATTACCAGTGCTCAAGCAGCTGCTGCTATGTTTTGAGTTTGACATACTATGAGTGATTAACAGAAAAACATAAACTGAGTACATTAATTGTCTCAAGTTAATTTCAGTTTCTCAATCAAAGATTAACAGTACTGAACTTTCGTTTGGCATAATCAAGTTGCCTTTACCTTGTGAGAACTGTTTGTTTAGTGTTGAATATTTCGTTATTTTGAGTATAAATTTGTAGAACTGTTAAATCTTACATGATTTTCACAAGAATGTTGTTCATTTTACTGCAAAATAAACATTAAACACAAAATTGTAGCACTGACCAATATTCGCTTATATGCTAAATATGGTGAAAACTGAATGTCATTGAGCAACCTCAACAATGTCACAAATTTGAAGCGCGAAATTATTAAAATTATAATAATAATAATTAATAATAATAATAATAATAATAATAATAATAGAAACGATATTCTAATTAATTTCGCGACATCGTGACATTGTTGGTTGCCATTTTGACAACGGCCACGTAGCATGAACAATCGTATAATTTCAAATATTTTGTTTACTAATTTCAATGAACCTTTGCGTTTTTATTTCGTTACTTTTATTTTATTTTAATATATTAAAAAATACAACTAATTAACTATTAATAGAATTTATTTAAAATATATTGCACTGGTGATGACTTTACGTCGAAATAGATCTACATGCATAATTTTAATAATAATATAAAAAATAAACGATTATAAAAATGGGATCTTGCTTGATTAATTTTAACAATTAAAATCATAAACGATTATAAAATGGATTTCAACATTTTGAATAGACTTAATTGTAAAGAACTAGTTCAAAATATTAGAAAATCAACCATAAAACTTGTTAATGCTGAATCGTCGGTGGATTTTTTGAACAACTATATATATTTATTTATATATATATATATATATATATATATATATATATATATATATATATATATATATATATATATATGGTAAAATTAGGAAGAAGACCAAGTTCTATACAGTTGTTCAAAAAATGGCAACCAACAATGTCACAAATTTGAAGCGCGAAATTAATTAGAATATCGTTTCTATTATTATTATTATTATTAATATTATTAATTATTATTATTATAATTTTAATAATTTATTTATTAATAATTTTATATATATATGTATATATATATATATATGAATTCGGTTGAATGTTCTTGCCCATTTTGTATTAATTAATTTCTTTTGGGTTTGTTCAATAAGACGGAATTGTTGTAACTCAATTTTAGTGAACTCGTCAAGTATTTCGAACGGCTGACGACGTCGTTTCGACAGTGTATGTCATCATCAGAGCCTTGCCAATTTAAATAAATTAAATGTTAAGATAACTGAATCAATATCAATATCGATATTCGTACTTCTACCTTCACATCCAGTATTTAACTTTTGAAATTCATTTAACATATTTTGTATATTGTATATTTTATTATCAGTTATCTTGACTGATAATACTGGTTGAGGGTTGAAAAACGTGTTTCCTTCAAGTTGGCAGTTTTGATGTTTAAATGTGTCAATAATACAGCACCTCCCTACCTCATCGATAGATTGGAATCATACAAATCTCATTTTTCAAAATATTCCTTCCGATCAACCGACCGCAATTTATTTTTTATCCCGACCACAAAGTTGGTGACGGGTTCCCGCAACTTTGCGGTTTTTGGCCCGATTGTTTGGAATGGTTTACCTCCATACTTACGTGACCCTAACCTATCATATTTACAATTTCGAAGTCAACCTTAAACTTATTTATTTGCACAATGAATGTCCGTCTAATTTGTCTATGATTTAGTAGCGCTTTTGAGATTCAACAATAAAAAAGCGCTGTATATAAATTTCCGTAATAATTATAATATATATATATATATATATATATATAGGCTTTAGACGATCATTCATAAATACAATTATTTATAAAGATAACTGCGTTTTCGACATTATTCAACCTGTAGTTGAGTTTCTCAATTTTTCTAACAAAACTTTTATCATCTTGATGAAATTTATTAAGGTTAAATAAAAAACTATTTGACATTTTTGACAAAACATTATTGATAACGTTTAATATACCTTAATTAATAATGGATACAAACTATCACAAATAAAAAAAATTATTCATCGCAAAGAACAACAACTTAACAATGAAAATACAAACAATAATAACAACAATATAAAAACCATCATAATTCATTATAAAAATAGTATGTCCTCATCATATAAAACAGATGAAAAAATAATGAAAAAGATAATAAATAACAATTTTAAAGTCATAGATACAAACAGCTCATTAAAATTAAGAGTTTACTACACGAACAGGAAATCATCATCTCTAATAATAAAAAACAATTCAAACACTAAATCTTCCTCGGATATGAAAGGTTGTCATTTGATTTATTCATTCACATGTAAAATTGGTGAGTGTGTGCTTCAAAATTCTGAATACATCGGAATGACTACAACAACATTAACGAGAAGACTCACTATGCATAAGCAAAATGGCCGGATTTAAAATTCAAAAACCGGCCGGAGCCGGGGCCGGTTTTTAGTTACCATTTTACATACGTTAAAAAATGCTCACATTTTCGGTTATCTACATGTTGAACGTCAAAAAATAACCCATGTTAAAGCACAGAGAAAATTGTCCAGCTCACCGCACAATTAGTGATGTTGTAATTATGTGTCATGTGTACCTAGCCTAACCATTAACATACCATGTTCTTAAATTATGCGCTTATGTATCTCTCTCTCTCTCTCTATATATATATATATATACATATATGTATATATATATATTTATTTATATATTTATATATATATATATATATTGGGACAAGGTTTTCAGCTATGCAGATTTCATTGAATATTTTTGCCCACTTAGCATTAGTTAACTTTTTAGAATTACACTCAACGATATGGAATTGTTGTAAATCGTATTTATTGAGAACTAGTGACGTAATTTGGCTGGCTAACAACGTTGTTTCGGTGTAAACATCATCTTCAAAGCCTTGTATGAGATACAAATATTAAAATAAATGGAAATGTAAACCATATAAAATAAAATACAATGGTACCTAAAATGTTACGTGTTATGATTTAAAACAGGCGAAATGAAACATAGTAATAAATAATTTGAAGAGTTAAAGAGTCAAGTAAAAATGTTTGCCGGATAAAACGAGCGTATGTGTGGAATTTGCACGAGGTATGCAGCTTTATTGTATTTTATTGTATTTAGTTGAACGACAGTATGAATGTATATTATCGAAATAGATATAAGTGTTGTACATGTGTAGGAAAGTATCCAATGAATATAAAAGCATGCATGATACAGGTGTATACACATGTGTAAAAAGAGTATTAATATTAAATATCAAATAGTGGGGCCAGCGACGTAACGAATGTTGTTTCAGGACGTCGGGTCAAAAACTGCGCATTAGCCGGTTTGAATACATCCAACGTCGAACAATACTCGTATTTTTGTTGTGCGCATTGACGACCTGAATCTTCATCGAAAAGTGCATTGGGTATGAGGTCGCGGTATTGCGAAAATTGTAGAAGAGTGTGGTCAAAACAGCTGAGTTGTTTATTTATTGAAGGTTGAAGTTAATTGATATGAGAGGCCTCTTTAATTTTTAGACGGACTGGATTACGTTCGAAATGAAGCACAGTTGTGTTTGGATCCAGTATTGAGTAAGAGGCAAATGATGTACTTGTTCAATATGTTCTTTAATGGCGCCGTTTTGTGTATGCATGGTGAGTCTTCTAGAAAGAGTAGTTCTCGTGTGACCGATGTAACTCTCCACAACTTTGTGTGGCATAGGGCAATCGATTCGATACACGAGGTTCGTCTTCTCTAGTTTATATGATGGTCGAATGTTATTCTTAATTATTAAATTAGACGTCCTGTTATTGTTATAATAAATTATTAATTTTAACCAACTGTTGTTGTTAGGAATCGAAATGTTTGTCTTAATGATAGGTTTAAGTTGTGATTCATCGATTTTGTAATTATCGTGCATTTGATTTAAGTAATGTAAAGGTATGACTGTTTTTGATAAAGGTGGAGTTATTGGATTTTTGATTTTTCTTAAATACTGATTAATGGTACCGTCAATAAGTTTATTAGAGTAATTATTATTTATTAAGAATTGTTTTATACGAATAAGTTCAGTATTAAATATATTAGAATCAGAAGTGATTTTGTATGCACAATGGATAAAGTTAAATACAACATTATTTTTGTAGCGATCAGGACAATCAGATATGTTGTTTAATACCTGACCAGAATTCGTAGGTTTAACGTAAACTTTAAAAGTTAATTGTTGATCTTTCTCTTCGATCAAACAGTCCAGAAACGCTAACGCTTTATTCATGCTAAATTCGATGGTAAATTTGAGAGGAGAATTGTTCTGAAATTTATTTTGTAGGTTGTAGATGTCAGCGACGGATTTGCAAATGATGAAAATACACTCATCGACATAGCGTGCATATATTAAAGACTTATTTGCAGAATCTGCAAATATCTTAGATTCAAATTCAGCCATATAAAATTCTGCAAATAGCGGTCCAAGTGGTGACCCCACAGCTACACCATCAATTTGCATGAAAAGTGAACCGTCGAGTGTGGTAAGCGGGCTTTCGACCGTACATAATTTTAGGAGATCGATGAGTAGATTAGGTGGAATATCGAGTTGCCAGAGTGTTGGATGGTTGTAGACGTAATTACAGACGATTTGAATAGTATAGTCAATAAATAAACTCTTAACATCCAACGAGGCCATATGCTCGACGCATTTTTTATTGTCATTAATGATGTCGATAAATTCAAAGATGGATTTAACAGAATAGATGCGAGGTACATAAGGCTTAAGAAGTTCGTTGATTGCCTTTGCTAATTGATATGTGGGAGTAGGACATTGCGAGATAATTGGTCGTAATGGGTTATTTGGCTTGTGTGTCTTGACAACGTATATTACTATCACAAGTAAAGAAAATAATTCACCGCAAAGAACAACAACTTAACAATGAAAATACAAACGACAATAACTACAATATAAAAAAAAATCATAATTTATTATAAAAATAGTATGTCCTCATTATATAAAACAAATGAAAAAATAATGAAAAAGATAATAAATAACAATGTTAAAGTCATAGATACAAACAGCTCATTAAAAAAGAGAATTTACAACACGAACAGGAAATCATCATCTCTAATAATAAAAAAAATTCCAACACTAAACCTTCAGATATATAAAGTAGTCATTTGATTTATTCATTCACATGTAAAATTGGTGAGTGCGTGCATCAAAATTCTATTTACATCGGAATGACTACAACAACATTAACCAAAAGACGCACTATGCATAAGAAAAATGGAGCAATATATATATATATATATATATAAAGATTATATAAAAGATATATATATGTATATATATATATATATATATATATATATATATATTTTGGTAATAGACCATAATTTTTACAATATTCTATAAATTCTACCGAACGTTTGGCGTTAATATGTTTGTAGTTCGTTTTTTCAATTTTTCTAACTAAAGTTTTTTGTCAACATGACTCATATATTGGGATTACTACTACCTCATTGACTAGAAGGCTTACGATGCATAAACAGAGTGGTGCTATCAAATATCATTTGGACTCAACACACTCAATCACTATTAGCCGTGAAATCCTCGACAGTAACACTAAAGTAATATACCAGAACAGCAACTACACGCAGAAGCAGTCTTAATTGACATCAATAAACCAAAAATAAATATACAACAAAAAATGACAACCTCACTTCCAACCCGGCGCTTAACCAACAACAAAAACAAAGAAGTAATAAAAACTAGCATTGTAAATATTGACAAAGAAGAATATGATGCTATCGACGAAGAAAAGGAGACCAAAGAAGATGACCAGCCAATAAAGAAACCTGACACCTAATTTCCATCTAAATTCACTTTGACATAGTCAATCTCCATCTAAATTCATTTTGACAAAGTCAATATTTCCCTATATAAACAGCAGAAAGCACTGATGATGATTCATTCGGAATCGAAATATGGCCTTATTTGCTGCATGAATTCGGAAAATAAGTTTATTTTGAATTTTAATAAACTAAACGTTCACCAAAAAACTTTAGTGAGAAAAATTGAAAAAACGAACTACAAACATATTAACGCCAAACATTCGGTAGAATTTATAGAATATTGTAAAAAATATATATATATATATATATATATATATATATATATATATATATATATATATATATATATATATATATATATATATATATATATAGA
>NW_008704704.1:1891144-1916089 GCF_000326865.2 Helobdella robusta | reverse complement strand
GACACTACTTTCAACATTGTTCAACTTTTTTATATTTCTTTTTAATTTATTAATTTCAAAGAAATTAGATATTTTATTGTTTTTTTTAATTTATATAAATTAATAATTACTTGTTCCTTCTTATCAAATATCTTACATACCTTATATATAATGCACTGAAGATGAGTTATCTATAACTCAAAATAGCTATTTATATAGATTAATAATTACTTGTTCCTTCTTATCAAATATCTTACATACCTTATATATAATGCACTGAAGATGAGTTATCTATAACTCGAAATAGCTATTTGCAAATTTGTTTAATAAAAATTTTTATAAAACAATAAAATTTACAATAAAATAACATTACTCTTGAATGAGTTATCAAGAAAAGAAGAACTTTTTAAAAATATGGAAGCGTCAATAATATATATATATATATATATATATATATATATATATATATATATATATATATGTGATAATCGACCCTAATTAATGCAGTAGGTGTTCTTTTTGCCAACTTCTATATGTGTCATGTAGAAAAATCAACTTTTCAAGTTAACCCCCATCTCAAACTTCACATATATGCAAGATAAGTTGATGAGTTTTTATATCATATGAAGATCTTAATAAAATTAATGAACTACTCCCTGTTCTTAACAAATCCAAGGTAAACTTTACCATCGAGCATGAGAATGATAAATCCCTACCCTTTCTTGATGTCCTTGTCACCCGCAGTGAACATAGCTATAACACTGCAGTCTATGTAAAAACTACAAATAAAAGCATTTGCCTCATTTAAGAAGTGAATTCACTGAGCAATTTTAAATTAGTACAACAAAAGCATTTGTCAAGTGCGCCTTCACCCACTAATCATCAACCAAAAAACTTGATGCATAATTGAAAAAAATTACAAATCTCTTGGTAAACAATGGAAAATGCACAGTAATGATCAAGGATATAATTAAAAATAGATTACAACAACTCAGCAGCCCACAACATAATAATCCAAACACTAACATCATCTTTTATTATAGGAATCATATGAACACCAACTTCGAAACGGACTTATCCGTCTTATAACAAATAATTTATTAAAATGTCAAACAATTAATCCTTCTGACAAAATGAAACTACAAATTTATTATAAGAATGCAAAGACATCAAACTTTGTCATGAACAACAACTGCACTCCTTAGCATGGCTCGGTTTTAAAACGTAGCCATCTGATATATGAATTTACATGTCTTCTTGACAGCCGTGCACGTCAGAATGTTTTATATATCGGAGTAACTGCAACATTGCTAACTGACCTTACACAAAAAGAAAGGTTTCATAAAAACACACTTAGAACACATTTAGATATAATATTGAAATTACAAGAAAAATCCTGAACAACAACACCAAAACAATATACTGTAATTCCAACCATTCCCATCTGAAATTAGCCGAAGTTATTCTTATCGACATAAAACAACCTCTGATAATTGATAAACAAAGAACAGAAGATTTCAACAATACTCCCAACAAGAAAAACAATAATAATGGTACCGATGAAGACACCGAAAAAAACATCATTGACCAAAGTGTTATCAGAGCAATAAAACACAACACCGAAGCGATAAAACATAGTACCAAAGTAATTAGCCCGAACAAAGAAATTTTATAAATTAATAAAGATATAAAATTATCAATCAATAATAATGATAAATGCAAATTACAGAAACAAGGGCCTGGATTATACAAATTCCCTATATAAACCAAAACAAGTAGTGGGTTATACAAATTCTCTAAATAAACTGAAACAAGCGCTGAAGACAACGAAGGAAGCAACATCGACCAAAGTGCAATAAAACACAACAACAAAACAATAAATCATAGTACCAAAGTAATTAGCCCGAACAAAAAAATTATATCATTTAATAAAAGAATGTATACATCTGACTCCAGTAAGTGTGTCTGTCTCAGCAGTGCATCCCACCAGAGTTCAAAAACTGCTGAAATTGTGCATAAGATCTTGGGTAGAAAAATTCCCAAACCGAATGGAACACGTTGGAACTCTGAGTTTGAAAGCTATATTATTATACATAGCTTACAAGATAAAGTGAATACTGTAATGGAGCGTCTGCAGCTGCCGAAGTTTAGCAATATAGAATTGAATTTTCTCAGCGAATGGTTAGAAATAATGAGACCAATTTCACAAGCTCTTGACAAGCTCCAAGGAGAAGCTTCTGTGGAGTCATACTTTGGTGCTATCTTACCAACTATTCTTGTTATCCAGAAAAAACTTTAATCGTTCACACCATCGCATGCTGCAGCTTTAGTTTTGGCTCTTCAACATAAAATGATGAAGCGCTTTGGTGATATATTGGAGTTTGACAATGTATCCAACAACAACAAGATTTTGTTGTTGCATCAATTAGCCATCTATTTTTCAAGATCAGGTGGATGCCACCTTCAGTTCACCAGCAGGCCAAAGAGTTATTTCTGGTAGAAGTGAATCGAATCAAAAGCCTCATAACTTTTAGAGAGGGTAAAAAGTCCACATCATGCACAAATCGAGATTTTGATTTTTATGTTTTCCATGAACCCAACCCTGAATCAGGTTTAAACCATAAAGTAGAAAGGTTGCAATATCTCAATGACCCTTCACATGATATGGAGTAACTAAAGAAGTAAGTGCGGTTGACTTATCAACCAATCTCAATGTTATGTATTATAAAATAAAAGCAATTTAGTTATAAAATCTATAAAATACATTTCAATTTTGAATTATTGAATAAAATTTATGTCTTTATTATATTCTACATAACAATAGTTAACAGCTTTAAATAAAGTTATTCAGGTATCCTACTGTTGCAAGATTGTTTTTAGAATACAAAACAACTGTGCCATCATCGGCTCCCGTTGAACGTTTGTTCAGTCAAGCTGGACTAATTCTTAAACCAAAAAGAAATAGACTGTGATGATTCATTTCTGTTGTTGCTAAAAAAAAACAAACTGAACTGTGTGTGACTGTAAATAATAAACTTATTGAAAATAAAGTGACTGATGTGTATCACAAATAAATAGATAAATAACATTTTTATTTAATTTTGACTTGTACTTATGTACTTAGTACTTAAGTACAAAGTACTCAAATGTCTACAGTACTTAATGCTTATACTTAAGTACATTTTTACTGAGTACTTGGTACTTATACTTGAGTACATTTTTTGAGTACTTACGTCAACACTGATATATATATATATATATATATATTTTACAATATTCTATAAATTCTACCGAATGTTTGGCATTAATATGTTTGTAGTTCGTTTTTTCGATTTTTCTCACTAAAGTTTTTTGGTGAAATATTAGAAGACACGTTAGTCGACAAAAAGCGAAAAACATACACGTGCAAGTTAGTCAAGTTAGCAATAATATATGATTGTCTGAAACTATGGAAAGTCATAAATATATTGAAACATATATAATATATATATATATTATTTCAATACTTTCCCTTGTTTCAAAACATTTTATGACATTAGTCCCATATGTTCACACAGGTGTTTCAGTTTGACTCTGTCCAGTAACTTTGTCATCACATCAGCGACTTGATCACTTGTTGAAATTTGTGTGATATCAACCGTTCCATCTTGAATTTTTTCTCTAATAAAAAAGTTCTTCAAGTCAATGTGTTTTGTTCGCCGATGAAATTGTGGGTTCTGAGCTAATTTGACTGCAGCACTGTTGTCAACTTGCAAAATTGGCACATCTTTCAAATCAACCTGTAATGATTTGAATAATCTTTGAAGCCAAATTATTTCTTTGACAGCCTCTGTCGCAGCGATGATCTCAGCCTCTGTTGTAGATGTTGCAACTATGGCCTGTCGTTGACTAATCCATGATATTATGCCTCCTGCATATATCACTGCAATACCTGTGGTCGAACGTCCAGTCTTTCTACAGCCTCCAAAATCTGAATAACTGAAACACTGTAAAACTCCTTTTGTACTGTCTGATCTGTACACAATGCTCTGATCGATTGTTCCTGCTAAGTATCTAATTATATATCTCCTGGTGTTGGGTTCTCGAGGGAGCGTGATAAATAGCTAATGCTGTACGCAATGTCTGGCCTTGTACCTAACATCAGGTACATTAATGCTCCAACTAGTTGTCGAAAAGGGTATTCTGAACCTGCTATGTCTGATTGATTATTATCATTTTCTTTAAGCATTGGGGTGTGAACTGGTTTACATTCTTCAAATCTGAAAAGTTTAAGAATTTTCCTTGCATAACCAGATTGACAAACTTTTATGCTTCCGTCCAATAGAGTTTCTATTTGAAGACCTAGAAAATATGTTGCAGGTTTAACTGTAACCTGAAATTTCAGCTTCAATTTTCCAATGAATAGATCTAAATCTTCTGTGTTGCTAGCGGCTACCAGTCCATCATCAACATACAACGCTAACATCATAATGTTTTCATTCTGTTTTTTAACATACAGACATGGATCCGCTTCACTCGACTTAAAGCCACATTCAAAAAGAAACTTTCCGAAGCATTGATTCCAAAAACAAGGTGCTTGCTTTAGACCATACAGACTTTTGAGCAATCGACAAACTTTATTTGAGCCATCATTATATCCTTCTGGTTGTTTGATGTGGATCACTTCATCAAGTTCACCATACAGGAATGCAGTTGATACATCAAATTGAAGAAGATGCAGTTTTTCACTTGCTGCAATACTTAGTACAGAGCGAACTGTAGTCAACTTTACTACTGGACTAAACGTCTGATTGTAATCTACATTTTGTCGTTGTGAAAATCCTTTTGCCACAAGTCTTGCCTTGTATCTATTTACACTTCCGTCTGGCAAGGTTTTTATTTTGTAAACCCATTTACATGGACTAACTTTAGCTCCTCTGGGTAGCTCACAAAGTTCCCAAGTTCTATTTTTGTTTAATGAATTAATTTCATTATTCATGGCATCATTCCAATATTTACTTTCCCTGCTTTGAATGACTTCTTCGTATGTACATGTTCATGTACATCTAATAAATATGTCTCAGCCTGCATCACATAATCATCTACTTCATAGGTTTCTGCAAGCTTGACCTATCTCTGAGTTGAACTTCAACTGAATTATCCATAATCTTCTCAGTGTCATCTGTAATTTCTTCTTTTGAATCATCATTTCTACTACTCGAGTCATTTTCTGATTTGCAATTGATTTGAGGATCTGTTGTAAAATCTTTTTGAGTCTGATGTTCAAATGATGTTGTACATTTCATAGGTTTTTCTTGGAAAATTACATCTCATGAGAATATCATTTTATATTGATTTTTGAGCCATATACGATAGCGTTCGTCACCATCGTAACCAACAAGGTAACCTTTTATGGCTTTCTTATCCATTTTTTGACGTTTTTGATCAGGTATGTGAACAAAACATGTAGAGCCAATTATTCTCAAATGGTTAATTCTCGGCTTTTTACCTGTCCAAATTTCAAATGGGCTTTTATCTTCAATCAACGACTTGCCTGTTCGATTAAGTAAATATACTGCAGTTGAACATAACTCAGCCCACATAGCGACTGGAAATTCAAAATCTGGATTTGAGTACTTCAATATGCGTGCCATTTCTACTAATGTTCTGTTTTCACGTTCACTACCACCATTTTGTTGAGGTGTATATGGTGCTGTTAGTCTTTGCGTGATTCCATGGCTGCGCAGGATGTTTCGAACTTCTTCGTTGTCAAACTCACCCCCATTGTCACTCAAAAATTCTTTTACTTTATGACCTTGAGTCGCTGCTTGAGACAAAATATTTTGTAGTGCCTGTTTCACTTCATTTTTGTGCCTAAGAAAAGAAATGAACCTCATTTTGCTGTAATGATCTTTGAAAACAAAATATCGTTTACTATTAAATGATTCTGTACTGAAAGGACCACAAACATCTGCTGATAGTAGTTCACCTGGTTTATTGGTTGCATTTCTCTTGCCAAATTTTAACCGATGTGCTTTACCATAGAGACATGGTTCACACAAATCCTTGTCAAGATGAATTTAATGTTTAACTCCTTTTCTATAACATTCTTTATGTGACGTTTATCTTGATGACCAAAACGTTCATGGTAGAGCTGCACTATTGAATTTCACTGACTATATTCACTTCAGCCGGTGTATCTGGAGTTAATGAAATCAAGTTTGCCTCATACAAGGAACCATCTACTCGTCTTATCCCTTGTACTATCACTCGGTTCTTTATAGTGAGTTGACATTTGGTTGCATAAGATTCAAACTTGCTGTTTTTTGAATTTTTATCTTGTGCGGTCTTCAATCTTGCAATTTGGCCGGATAAATCTACATCCGCTATCCAATTGAAATCGAAAAAATTGCTACAAACTTGGAACAGTTGGTCCTTAGTTGACGCTTCAAAATTTCTTTTTAATTCCTCCCAAACTTCAAACGCTGTGTTCTTGTCCATTATCTTTTGGTATGTATCTTCTGTGACTGCATTCGCAATTACTGATTTTGCATAACTGTTTGCCTTTCTAAACAGATTTGATTTATTTTTAAAATCTTTTGTCTGTTGCTCTGTTTGATTTTCTAGTAATTCTGGTTTCTACAACTTCCCATCAATCACATCAAGTGCACCCTCATGGTAGTCCATGAAATCTCGAACACGACGTTTCCAAATGGGCCAATCGGCTGCGCAACTTAACTGTTTTATTTGAAGCTTTGAGTCCATTTTGAAGAAAAAAAATTGATGTTCTTGCTTCAACGATAGATGGAAAAGTTCTTTTAGTCACGAATTGCAATCTCTTTCTTTTTTTAAAAAATAACTTTTTTTCTAAACAATTTATTAAGCGTTCTGGGCTCATAACCTGTTTAAAATAAAAAACTACTTTGTTTGTTTTTAATATAATTGTTTATTAAAGAAACGTTAATTGAAATAATAAAAGACACGTTAGTCGACAAAAAGCGAAAAACATACAACGTGCAAGTTAGTCAAGTTAGCAATAATATATGATTGTCTGAAACTATGGAAAGTCATAAATATATTGAAACATATATAATATACATATATATTATTTCAATACGTTCGAGGGCCAACATAGGTATTTTAAATATAGAAAAAGACCCAAAACACTTATATTTATATTTAAAAATAACAACGGTTATCAGCTGTCTAGGTGCCATTGTATTTCTATTTTGAGCTGATTTTATATTTATATAAATTAAATACCCTAATTTTAAATATGGCCATGGTTTTCACTGTGGGCTCAAACATTTGGGAATTATTGTAATTATTTAGCATTTTAAGCTACTTATGATTAAATCAAAAAAAATTTTTACAAGCTGACAAATATTTTTATATAATTAACAAAAAATTCACCAACGGGGATTTCTATAGATTTGATATCCTGATTAAATATTCTTAAATCTTTTTACATATAGACTATATATTCGTAAGATTCTTTGGTTTTGCTATGAATGTGTAGTGGCTAAGAAAAATGGAGAAAGGCTATAAGTTTAACCCATATAACTGAATCTGAGTTCATTAATTCACTATTATTCTCTAATATAAATATAAGTGTTTTGGGTCTTTTTCTATATTTAAAATACCTATGTTGGCCCTCGAACGAACCCGCGCCCATTTTTAGTGCGCTTTGATATCTTTAAACAACTGTGTGTCAGAAAGTCTCAACTCTGTTATATGTTTTTTAGCTTATTCTCTTCTTTTCTTAGAAACTCTGTAACATTTGCATCAACGTTTAAAAATAAGTAGTCTGTTCTATCTAAACTATTTCATAAAACATATTCTCACTCATCTTTTTATACAGGAATAATCAATCTTATTTCTCGTTGACAACAGTGTACTGATTGTAATGGTTCTTATTTTTGATTTATAAACTTAAAATCGAGCCGAGATATTGAACTTCAAAGTGGACATTACAAATGCGACATTATTTCCTTTTAACCTATTATTTAACAGACTTGAATTACTTAACTATTAACTTAAAAAATAAAATTAATAACACTCACACAATTAATTAATTAATTTAACTGATAAACCAGAGGACACATAACTAAACTATCAAATGACCCTTTGTCCAGAAACATATATTGGTAAATGGAAATTATTATTTTTAAACTAAATGCAAAATATCTGTATGAAATTATCAATGAGTGCTAAAAACACTTGTACAAATTTGGTATGAACATAAACATTAAATTTACCTTATGTTTTCCTTGAGCAGAAATGATAACGTGGAATTGATAGATGCCAGGAACCGGAGCTGTAACTCTTCCACTGTATTTGTCATAGATATCATCTTCATTTGTTATAATTTTATCAAAAATTACGTCGGCATGTTCAGTTATCGGACCCAGATTTTTCATTAATCCGACAAAAAATGCACAAGTTACTGAATGTAAGATAATTTATAAATGTTTGAAAAAATTTTTATAATTATAATTTCTTATTGGTTGGTCAATATTATAATTATCAAAATTTTAAATACTTGTTGGTCGGTCAAGTTTGAATGATTCTGGACGGTTTGTACGGACAAACAAACCTTTATTTAAGACATTTATATTGCTAGAAAATTGTGCTGTTTTGTTAGAGCATGCTAGTGTTAATTGGCAAACGTTTGAGCCAAGTTCTAAAAAAGTAAAAAGTAATATTAAAATTTACAATAAAAAATGTTAATTGGCAAACGTTTGAGCCAAGTTCTAAAAAAGTAAAAAGTAATATCAAAATTTACAATAAAAATATTTTCAAACTTACTTAATTGCACGCATTTGCTTTGTAGAATAACTAAAATAATTGCCCACACATTCATTTTATTTTAGTTCAAACCAAATACTAAAATTAAACTTGTTTTAAAAAAATATTCAAAGCTGCTATAAAATGGGGGAATTTAACAATGCTACATGAATAAGCTTCTGAATAGGCTGATCACGTTTTTCTTAATGGGCATCGTTAGACCGTTGCACATTTTAACCTCAAAAGGATTTACAAACTTATATGGCTTTCATCAATTTCATTTTGTGTGTGTGTGTGTGTGTGTGTGTGTGTGTGTGTGTGTGTGTGTGTGTGTGTGTGTGTGTGTGTGTGAACGAATAAAAAATAAAAATAAGATAATAAGGTACGAGCCTTAATACGCTTAGGTTTATCATCATGCTTCCGAGTTGATGTTGAAGTAATTGGTACTGGATGGTTAGTGGTTGACGTAGTTTGTCGATTGGTAGATGTCTTGTTCTTGTTGTCATGTTTTGTCTCGATGGTTCCCGATAAATGGAGATTATTATCTAGATGTTGCATGTTTGGGTTTGTGTGTGTATGTGTATGTAGTTTTTGTTGAGGATTGATCTGGTATGATATTGTTGACAGGTTTTAATTTTGCACCTTGTTTTTCTGTGTTTGTAAATGGTTATTCAAGATTTTTATCAAGATGTTGTATGTTTGAGTGTGGGTGCGTATGTATGTATGTATATGTGTTTGCTGTTTGAATAATTACTGAGTTTTCGTAAAGTTTGTTGTTGTGATTGGTTTTGTGTCGGATGTCGTTGATGTGTTTGTTGTTGTTTCTGATGTGGATGGTGTTTGTTTTTTGCTTTTCCCTTTTTTGCGTGTTTGGTCCTATCGGTTTTTTTGAGATGACGTTTGCGGCCAATGGCGTTTTTAGTTCGTTTGTTGTTGGGTTTGTAGTGATGCTGTTGGATTGTTTGTGTGTGAGTTGAATGTCTGTTGATGTCCGTGCTGTGTGATGTGATGCTGTTGATGATAGAGTTCATGTCGAACTCAAAGAGTAGATCATCATCGTCTTTGTCCATAAAAGAGCTGAAATTGAGGTCGACCATGGGGGTTGCGGGATTGGAGTTGGATGTGATGTTGGTGTTGTTCGTTGTGGTAAGTGGTGTGTCGGGCTCGGTTTCATCTATTGATCGTCTGTTTTTACCGTTTGCTGTTGTTCTGGTGTGTTGTTGCCTTGTGATTTGGCTGGTTGGTGTTTTGTATGTATAGTTGTTGTTGGTGAGTTTCGAGTGGGAGGTGCAGGGTAGGTTGTCGTTCGCATTATTGTTGTTATTATTATTATTGTAATCATTGTTGTTGATGTTGTTGTTGTTTTGTTTCTGGTTCTTACTGGAGTTGCTTGTGGCGTTGTCGTCGTTGTTGTTTTTGGTGTTGTCGTCGCTGTTGTTCCGGTTGTTGTTGCGGATGATGGTGTTGATTGTATTGATTTCATTTTTGATGATGTTGTCAATTTTATTCTTGTGATGGTGACAATTTTTTCTCTTTTGGAGGAACTTGATGCGTTCCTCGATTGGTTTTACGTTATCAATCCAGTAAACGGGATTGCTGGGCTGTTAATGGCTATCACTTCATTTTTGGCATACAAATGGGTCTTTAATATGGATCTTATTCTATTGTTATACTCTTTTTGTATCTGTTCCTTCATCATTTGCTGTTGAATTCCTCCCACCTCTTCCATTCCCAAGTATCTGTACGTCTCCTCTACATCAACACCTCTGATATGAGTTTCAGGACGAACATCAACACCATCATTTAGCATCACTGTCTCCTTCCTTATTTCTATGGTGGCACATTTATCTATTCCAAACATCATTTGTATATCTGTACTAAAGTTCTAAACAATCAGTAGTGCTCTTCTTAGTTGATCTTCGTTTGGCATGAATAGTTTCAGATCATCCATGTACAGTAAATGGCCAACACATTGATCATATATTTTATAACCTAACATCTGCTTGTTAAGAATACCAGTAAGTGAAAATAAAGACATGCAGAATAACAATGGTGAAAGTGAGTCTCCTGGAAAAATTCCTCCTTTTATTTGTATAGTGTCTGTGATTAACAAACCTTTGTCGTGGTAGAGACACATTCTGGTTTTCCAGTTAGACATTGAATTTTCAATGAATATTCTGATATCACTTGGTAATTTATATATAGACATTACTTCCAAAATCCAGGATTGTGGGAAACTATCAAATGCTTTCTTATAATCGATCCATGCCATGTTTAGATTTCTTTTTTTTATTGCTGATCTGATAATTGCCATGTTTAGCATAAGCTGATCTTTACATCCTCTCGAAGATCTTTTGCATCCTTTCTATTCTAGAGGAAACAGTTCATTCGCAAATAGGTAGATACTTTTAGATAGGTAGATTTTAGATAGGTAGATATCTTTTAGACAATAAATACGTCACTCCATCTGTCAGCCATTATGGTATAAGTGTTGCATCTTTAATTATTGCCTTGAAAGCCTCTGTTAATGCAGGATGAATCACTGTTAGTTTTTTAATCCAGAAGTTTTGTATTCTATCTGATCTTGAGCTTTTCCAATTTGAAGATTTTTTAATAGCTTTAGTGACTTCATCAAGTCAAGTGTGAGATCTTTCCATTTACTTTCCTTCAAATGATTAAGTGATCTTTTTACATCTGTAATCCAGTCTGCTTCATTTC
This sequence comes from Helobdella robusta, assembly GCF_000326865.2. Taxonomy (NCBI): domain Eukaryota; kingdom Metazoa; phylum Annelida; class Clitellata; order Rhynchobdellida; family Glossiphoniidae; genus Helobdella; species Helobdella robusta. The sequence continues at coordinate 1,904,626 of NW_008704704.1, read as the reverse complement.
TGTGATATACCCTATTTTCTAGAATTTGTCTCCAGAAGCCATCAATTTCTATGAAGGAGAATCAATATTTTCTTCTTTCTTGTTTTTTATTTTTCTGTAAAAATTTTTGCTACTATTATTAAACATTATATTTTGTAAAAACTGATCACTACGTCTAATATATCTTCTAAGTCTTTGCGCTTTAGCCTGTAATTTCATTATTATTGTTTTCTGGACTTCATTTAATTTGTCTAATTTAACTTCATAATTTTCACATATTTTAGCCACCTCATCTGTTATCTTAGGACTAGAGTTTCCTTTCATAAATTCTTTTATCAAAGCAAGTTCCTTCCTGTAATTGGCAATTGTTTGTTGTATTCTTTTCTTTCAAGGTTGAATCTTTATGTGTTAATAAGACTCCACTTTTTCATCTTTTTCTTGTGCAATAACAATTGCAATTGTGTAAATCATAACATTTAAATATGTAAGATTAAGACTACTTTTTTCTAATAGATATTTTAAAGTTTTATTTGCTACCTCCAGGTCTTTGGAGTTTTTGTATGGATGTAAAATTTTGTTGACATTTTTTTTTTGTTCATATCTGAGTATCTGATCTTCGATATCTTTTGTTGAATTTTATTTATCATAATTTTAACATCATCTCTAAATTGATCTTTTGTATTTAATTGAGCTGCGGCTATTTTCTGATTATCTGAGGCATCAACTAACTGATCTTGTTGCTGCTGCTGTTGTTGATCATGGGTCTTGGCCATTGAGATCACTTCATTATTTATATCTTTAATCTCAGCCGTAGTTAACTTATTTTGATTTATGATAAATCTTCTCATGTTGCTTAATTTTTTTTTCATGTTGCTTAGTTTATTTTTCTCATGTTGCTTAGTTTTTTTTCTCATGTTGCTTAGTTTATTTTTATTATTTTTATTATTATTATTTTTGTTGTTGTTGTTGTATGTTGAAACATGAGAGTTGGTGGATTTCTGCTTACTCACTGTTTTTGTATATTTTAATCTGTTTTTACTAAGTTTAATAGTTTGAAAATTGGTTCGAAAGTCGCGTAAACTTATGGCGGTCAATAATTTCTTAAATAGTTCTAATTTTAAATATTTAATTATTTTATTTCTGATTTTAAACTTAATTTTAACAGTTAACGCAAGTAAATGCTCATAGTGTTTTAAAGACCTTATAAATGTTATTAGTCACTCCTGGCGTTGTACATAGGCTACGTTAGTCAACAATAACATTTGCACACGTTTATCTCCAAAGGATAATATTAATATATCTCCAAATATTTTAGTTAATAACTCAAATAATAATAATAATTCAATTAATATCGACAATAATTCAATTGTTTGTTGTTGGGGTAGAAGCTGTAAAGGCAGAAAGGGTACACGATGCACCAACGTGCGTGCAAAATATTTTGAAACTTTTCAAATTCGGATAGTACAACAAACGACCCAGATGATGGTTCTAACTCGGAGTTACTTTTTCCACAGCGGCAATCACTTGTCCCACCCTCAATAAGGGGACAAGGTAGATACACCACTTCCTGGTTTAAAACTGCCCAAAACTGTGAAACAATGGGCGACGGCAAACGCGTACTTCCATTCGCAGAGAACAAATCTACCCAATGTCAACAACATCGACAACTTTGCCAACAGTCTTCAATCAGTAATATACGACTACTTCGCTTCAAACTATGGCACGTTGGAAACAAAAACAATTTCATCTGTTGATCAGAACAAGCCAATCAACAAATTGAAGAAGGAGCTAAAACAACTCAAAGTCTTGGGCCGAAACAATCACAACTATGACTTGCAAATCAAAGCGCTTAATAAAGAAATAAGATCAAAGTTATCAGCCTTGAAAGCGCAAAAATTTAGGAAGAACTCAGATATTACCAATCAATTGCAACAAAAATTATGGCCTACTTGTAAAAAGCTGTTTAACCTATCAAATAGTTCGCTACCTTTGTTCAACGTTACAGAATGTGAAAAATTCTTTAAAAATATTTTAAATAATCAGCTCACCAAAAAGTTCCGTTTGCCAAATTGGATCTACACTCCGCCGGATCCATCATTTCCATGCTCTGTTGACCCCCCAACATACAACGATATTTTATCAATCATTCGCAAATGCAAGTCAAGAGCATCTCTCTGCCCTTTAGATCTAATATCAATAATTATTTTCAAAAAATGTCCAATAATTCGCACAATTTTACACCAACTGCTGGTTGAATGCTGGAAATCATCGTCAATCCCTTCACGCTGGAGAAAGGGCCTGACGATATTGATACACAAAAAAGGTGACGACAGCGATCCAGCAAACTTCAGGCCAATAACGCTTCAACCAGTTCTCTATAAAATGTTTTCAACATTTGTCAACAATAGATTATACAAATATTTCGAAATGAATAACATCATCAATAAATCAATGAAGAAAGGTTTCTACCCAAAAGTAGACGGTGTAGCTGAACACACCCATTTATTGTTCCATCTACTGAGAGACGCAAAGAAGCACCAGAGAACTATCATTGTTATTCTTCTGGACTTATGGAATGTTTGGTGAAGTTTGGTGAAGTTAGTCATGATCTCATTTCATCAGTCCTTCAACACCACCATATCTTGGACCAAGTGAGCAATTTAGATCAATATATGGTAATTACTCCATTACTGTATCTGTGTGTAATGATTTAACTCCACCCATTCCGGTGAAACGTGGAGTACTGCAAGGCGATCCCAGCTCTCATTGCTTTTCAACTTATGCTTCAATCCTCTAATGGAAGTATTACATCAAAAATATTACCAACAATGCGGATACATTTGGGGAACAATTGCTAGCCTAGTCACGAACTTGGCTCCAATTTGCTGACTATTCAGCAATCATTGCAAACAGCACAGAGGGAGCCTAAAAACTGATTGATCTCAATCTAGCTTGGTGCCGATCGACGAGTATGAGGATGAGAATAGATAAATGTTGTACATTTGGGATGCAAAAAATCGATGGAAGATATGAACAATTTTTCCCAAAATTAACAATAGATAATGAGACGATCACTCAGATCAACATCAATGATCATTTAACATATTTGTAAAAAATTTATGGCTTCGATTGTAGGAACGCAAAAGAAATGAAGTTACTACATAGTAAACTCAAACAAATACTACTACATTGATGAATTAGATACATCCGTCCAGTGGAAACTTGAAATTCTAAGACGCTTTGTTCCATCCCAAATAATATTTGAACTTCGTATGTACGACATTTCATTGACATGGATAGAAAATACGTTAGGCCGTCTGATAACAAAGACCGCGAGAGATTGGCTGACCATGAGTAAGCAGCTGCGTCGCAGAAATATTATCTTTGCCCTACAAATCTGGAAGCCTCAACGTAAAATTGCTAAAGTGCCATGTTGAAATGGCGAGGCTGAAACTCCGTGGTTACTTTAAACGAAACGCAAGCGATGAAATAACATTTCTCTGGAACGAAACATGTAACACTTACAGAAAAGTTGACAATCTCATTCTGGAAAATGTTGATATTAAGCAGAGGGACTTGAAGCTCTCAAACGACAACACCATCAGAGGGACCTGAACCACCTGTCGATATTGCAGTGTCAAGGAGCTCTGGTCATATCAGTAAATGAAAATATTCACAACTCAGAGATTGCACGATGGTTTAAATCGACAATAAAACTATCCAAAGTCCTTTATAAATTTGTAAGAAAATATATTACACAACAACTGCCTACAAATGCTAACTTTCAAAGATGGGACAAAACAACCAATACGTTATGCCATCTTTGCAATGTGAGACAAATTAATAAACATGTGTTCTTAAATAGTAGCTCAACGGCAGCACTCAAACGATACTGAAATCGCCACAACAAAGTTCTTTCAATAATCATCAACAATATCAAGGCATGTGCTGGTTCGAATATCGCCATCTTCGCCGATGTAGATGATGATGCGAAACGTCCACTATCAGAGCTATTCAGATCGCTTAGACCAGACATCGCCATTCTCAGCAACAATACGATTGAAATACTTGAATTAACTATTTGCCACGAAACAAATTTTGCCAAGTCCAGGCAATACTAACTCGACAAATATACAACCAATCTCAAAAACAACCTTATGAACAATTTTAATCATTATACCATTTTAATAAATTCTTTTGAATTATCGCCCATAGACTTTCACAATTCCTTCAATTTATCTTTAATTAAAATTGACTGGACCGAATATTTTCGACAAAGTTTAATTAGCAGTGTGATATCATTATCATATACCATATATTGAGATCGGAACAATGCGTGAATCAATTTTCATAACTATCATATCATCGCTGTACTTATTTTATTTTAAATGAAGAGTGATTATGACTAACTATGATGATTAGGATTTCAAGAACAATAACAGTTTAGTCCAAAAGCGTTCGGACGTTCCAGGTTGCAAATCAAATAGATCCACAAATTTTTTTTGTTTTTGACCGCTTAGGAAGATGCCATTTGGGAACGAACAATTTTCAAGTCATCTTTTCTAGGCCCCTTCTTGTTTGAGGTGAGCAGTGTGAGTACTAAATTGAGCTGCCCAGTTGCCCTAAAAGCTGTCAAAAAGATTTGTAATTTCTTTTCAAAAACTCAGCAACCATCACTCCAGGACTGCTTGTGTGCAGCACACAGACTAGAGGTTTTCAATTCTATCTTGAATCTACCTTCGTCACCAATGTAACCATCACCACAGTTTTTTAAAAGGTTTCCTGTCACCGGTATTAACGTGCAAAACAAAACAGACGCAGAAAATTTTTAACGTAGAAGGAAATTGCAAAAGCCTTCGATCCACAAAATTTTGCTGCAGCCATCTGAACCTAGTGGCATGGAGCTTCTCGTAGACAGCTAAAAATGACTGCAACTGCAGAGACCTGCCGGTTATCTTTTTATGATAAATGCCGCCTGACACGTGGTTTAACGCGGGTATGCGATTAGAGTTTTTTTCTCTTAGACGATGTGCTATTGCTAACTTTGAGCTTTATCTACTTGGGTTTTGTTGTCAGAGTGTGCTTGCTTCTCTGGGTTTTGAAATCCGAGTTAACCTTTTTTTAGGCAGTTTGATAACGGGTGCTGTCAACCCGGGTCATTTGGTTTAAGCGCCAAGAACTGTCTCTCGTTCTTTCTGCTGTTGTATTACCCATGGAGAGGGAAGAGGACGCCAGTAGCTGGACTTTAGAAGCAGAGCCTGTATCAGGAGGGCATTTTCCAGGATCTATAGTTGCACAGCTGACCAAAGCAATGCAGACCCTGAGACTTATACTCCCTTCCCCCAACTACATATACATAACATCACTACACATTCATACAGTTGATAGTTGATCTGTCATCAGATATCTAATGACAGATCAACTATGACGGTTGCCGTATCTGATGATAGATTGACTATATATATATCATCATCATCATATAGTTGATCTGTCATCAGATATCTAATGACAGATCAACTATGACGGTTGCCTTATCTGATGATAGATCGACTATATATGACTATATATATATATATATATATATATATATATATATATATATATATATATATATTCTGACATTTTTTCTAAAACTCTTTAGTTCTTTCTCTAACTTAATGGCTTTCCAAATATAGCGTGATGGCTCAATGGTTGAAGGCGCCTGGTATGGCTATTGCAATAATTGGGTTCGAATATCCCCGCTTATCATATGCAATGTGTACGATGCGTGGTTTGCACGCCTATTCATATACGCTGTGTGCGTTTGTCGTTGAAACCTCTGAAGCAAACGCTAAAAAGAGAGAGTAAATTTTAACTTTTTTTTACCTTTGAAAAATGAGAAAATAATTTAAAATAAATTACAACAACTTATCAGCCCATAACATAATAATCCAAATACACACATCGTCATATTTTATTATAGGAATCATATGAACACCAACTACAAAACGGACAAATTCGTCTTAAAACAATTAACAAAACCTTTATAAAAATGTCAAACCAAATGCCCTTCTGACAAAATAAAACAACGAATTTATTATAGAAATGCAAAGACATCAAACCTTCTCATGAACAACAACTGCATATATGAATTTACATGTCCCCTTGACGACTGGGCACGTCAGAATGTTTCATATATCGGAGTAACTACAGGCGACTGACCATGCACAAAAGGGAAGGTTCAATAAAAACACATCTAGAACAAACATAATATTGAAACTACAAGAAAAATCCTTGACAACACCAAAATAACATACTGTAATTCTAGCAATTCCCATCTGAAACTAGCCGAAGCCATTCTCAAACAACCACTGATAAACAAACAACAAAAGATTTCAACAATGCTACAATAATAAAATATACTAATAACACCGATGAAGACACTGAAGAAAGTAACATCGACCTAAGTGCTATCAAAAAGCAAGTAAATGATACCGATAAAATTAGCACAATAAAAAATAACAACAAAGCAATAAAAATCGCACCGAAGCCATTAACCCGAACAAAGAAACCATATCATTTGGTAAAGAAGACAGTAAAATTAACAAAAAAACAAAGGCCTGGGTTACGCAAATTTTCTGTATAGATTGCAAAAAGTGGTGGGTTATACAAATTTTCTATATAAACTGCAACAAGTGTTGAAGATAATTGAAAAGGTCCTAAATACTCGAGAATGAGTTTGAAAACTGTATATTATATATATTATATATATATATATATACTGTGCCTCCTATTTAATATATATATATATTTCAAAATTCAACACAACTTTCAACATTGTTCAACTTTTTTATATTTCTTTTTAGTTTATTAATGTCAGAAAAATTAGAAATTTAATTGTTTTAAAAATTTTATTAAATAAATTTGCAGATAGCTATTTCGAGTTATAGATAACTCATCTTCCGTGCATTATATATAGTGTATGTAAGATATTTGATAAAATAAGAAGGAACAAATAATTATTAATTAATATAAATTATTAAAAACAGAAAACGAATAAAATAAATTTAATAACATTAAACAATATAAAACGCGATTTTCAAAATTTTAACGACAAGATTGTTTATATCATGGTTGTTAATGTAAATATCAACGCTCAGCCGAAAAGAAGCGCTTATTAATTTATTTAATTAAATACATATTATTAATATTATTTTTACATGCCAGATATCACATGGCTGACGCTGCATAAAGCATAAATCATGCCAGCATTATGCTGCATGCTGGCATGATTTATGCATCCTGCATAAATCATCCACTTTTTGCTTTAAATTTTTTTTCTGAAAATACTTTAGGCTTAAAGCCTGCTCTTGTGCTGCAATCAAAAGACTCTCGTTTCTATTTTCAGACCTAAACTTTGTAACTATTTTCATATGTATGTTAAATCAATTCCTTTTTTATCTATACTGTTGATAAATTGACCGTGGAGTGATTTACATTTGTATCTATTTTTGTGGTTGCTTTCTTGTAGTTTTTTAAAATCTTTCTTGATAATTTTTTCATGAATGGAGTAGAAACGTTTTATTTTTTCCACTTCCTTTGAAATTGAATATTTCTTTTTATTTTCATCAGCTTTTGAAATTATTTCAACGTGTTTATCTTGTTTTGTTTGAATATAAAAATTGAGATCTATCAAAGATTTTTCAAACGAATCTTCAATTCCAATAAGTCCTCTTCCACCACCTTTCCTGCTAATATATAGTCGGTCAACATCTGCATTTGGATGGTGTGCTTCTCCCATTGTGAGTAATTTTCTTGTTTTTCTATCTATCGCCTGCAGTTCGAGAATACCATAACTGTAAATCATAACCGGAATTTCTAGGCTGTTAATGGCTATCACTTTATTTTTGGCATTCAACTGGGTATTTAATATGGATCTTATTCTATTGTTATACTTTTTTTTATCTGCTCCTTCATCATTTGCTGTTGAATTCCTCCCACGTCTTCCATTCCCAAGTATCTGTACGTCTCCTCTGCATCAACACCTCTGATATGAGTTTCAGGACCAACATAAACACCATAATTTAGCATCACTGTCCCCTTCCTTATTTCTATGGTGGCACATTTATCTATTCTAAACATCATTTGTATATCTGTACTAAAGTTCTTCACAATCAGTAGTGCTCTTCTTAGTTGATCTTCGTTTGGCATGAATAGTTTCAGATCCTCCATGTACAGTAAATGGCCAACACATTGATCATATATTTTATAACCTAACATCTGCTTGTTAAGGATACAAGTAAGTGGAAACAAAGACATGCAAAGTAACAATGGTGAAAGTGAGTCTCCTTGAAAAATTCTTTTTTTTATTTGTATAGTGTCTGTGATTAACAAACCATTGTCGTGGTAGAGACACATTCTGGTTTTCCAATTAGACATTGAATTTTCAATAAATATTCTGATATCACTTGGCAATTTATATATAGACATTACTACCAAAATCCAGAAATAAGGGACACTATCAAATCAATCAATCAATCTTCGTTTCCCGAGGTAGGACGTTGTTTTCTTTGCCATCAACTTTTTGCGCCAAATTAGACGATCAGTTAGTTATATCCATTTCATTTAAATTTAGAGCTTTCATGTCTTGCTCGATTGTTTGCGACCGGGACTTCTTTAGACAGCCTTTGGGACGTGTGCCAGGTACTTCAACATCTGTAAGAGAAGTTATGGCGCTGTTTCCACTTCGTTTGACATGACCAAACCACCGCAGACGGTGTTGCCGGCATTCGTCCTTTATATCATCCAAACCAGCACGACGCAGGATTTCGGTAAATTTGATGTGGTCCTTCAGACTAATTCGTTGCATCCATCGGAGCATTTTCATGTCGGTTCGTTGAAGTTGTTGCTCTAGTTTGGTTGTCATTGGTCATGTTTCTGCACCATATAACAACACTGGACGTATCACAGATTTATGAAGTCTTGATCGTATTGGTAGTGGGATGTCACGCCGCATCAATATAGAGGCAAGGAGATGCCATTCATTCCAGGCTGAACGTATGCGTTAGGGTTAGAAACGGCTGCTTCAGCTGTTCCAGTAAAATCCAGAACATCCCCTAGATATTGAAACGATGTGACTTTCTCTATTTTAATGGCTTCAAAAACAGTGCTATTTCAAATTTGTTGTTGTGGATTGATGCAAGCAGGACAAACAAAATTGGACATTTTAGATAAAGTACCAATAATTTTTGAACAACGTTTGTGACACCACTAACCAGTGATGTCACAAACGTAGACACTTGAATTGTTATCTACACCAGCTTTACAAACTGAACAGGGCCATCGTCCAGTAGCTGTGGATTGGATGGGTTCACCAGTGTTCACTGCTTTGGTTTTGCTGATGTTGACTTTGAATCCATGATCGGCGAGTCTGGTGTTCCAATCTCCAAACATCTGTGCTGCATTCTGCTCAAACGTGGCTGTTAAAACGATATCATCAGCATATACTAGATTCCAAATGTCACCAGTGCGTATCGGTTTTGTGATTTTTTTCATCACAGTTATAAATAATAGTGAACCTTGAATCGAGCCTTGGTGAACTCCAACGCCGATGTCAAATGCATCTGTGTTTCCAACCGTTGTGCTGACAAGAGTCTTAGTATTCGTATACATTTCCATCACAAGTCGAACAAGATATTCTGGAATGAGTTGTCGACGTAAACTCCACCTGATTGCTTCACGGGGAACTAGATCAAATGCTTTTTCAAGGTCTACAAAAATATGTGATAGTTGTTGATGCTTTGCGAGGTACTTCTCTTGCAGTTGCCAAAGGATGTGAATTGCATCAATTGTTGATTTTCCCGCTAGAAAACCAAATTGATAATTTCCGATTGTGATGCACGACGTTAATCTTCTCTCAATGATTTTTTCGACAATTTTTGGGGAGTGTTCTAACAGACGTATACCCCGATATGATGAACAGTTCAATGGATCACCTTTGCCTTTGTATAGCGTATTATTCCTTTCAAAATTCTTTCATCTTCTTTATACGCCATTTAAAAGGTATTTTTGTGATAAAATATTCTCTTATTTTTTTCATTCATTTTGTTGTTTATTTGGTTTTCAATGATACGGCTGTTGTTGTTGCTGTTATTGTTATTGTTGTTGTTATTGTTATTACTGTTTGTGGTGAGGCTTGTGGAGGGGTTGCCATTATCTTCCTGTTCATTGTTGTTTGGAACGTTGTTTTGATGTATATTTTGTGCATTTTCATGATATTTTTTGGTTAATCTATTTATGACTCGATCAATTTGTCTCAAAGAGAAATTATTGTTCACGAGAAGTTTTTGTATTCTTAATATTTTGTGCATTTTCATGATATTTTTTGGTTAATCTATTTATGACTCGATCAATTTGTCTCAAAGAGAAATTATTGTTCACGAGAAGTTTTTGTATTCTTAATAATTCTGAGTTGATGAGTGTATAATCAGAGCAATGTTGAAGCGCTCTGCTAACTAGAGAAAATATAACGCTATTTTTATATTGTTCTGAGGTCTCGCTTTTATCATTAAGACAAAATCCCAAATTGATGTCTTTTACATAAACTTGTGTTTGAAAACCAATGTCATTTCTGGTTATCAGGACATCCCAAAATGGTAGTTGTTTATTGTAGTTATTTCTGGTTATCAGGACATCCCAAAATGGTAGTTGTTTATTGTAAGGGTTCGGTCGGCGTGCCAAAAAGAAAGTGAAAACGGTCGATCGAACTAAGCTCGAGAACGAAAAGAAAAACATGTAAAATATATGCTGTTGACGAACGATTGGCGAGTATAAATAGAAAGAAGTTTATTAGCCAATCACTTGCAACACTTGAGAATATAAATAAGGACAGTCAACAGGCCAAAAGAAAAAAATTGGTTGCAGTGGGTGGGTTAGTTCTACAAATCTAGTTCACGTTCGGTTGTAGTTGGTAATTTACTTCGTTGGGTTGTGGTTTGGTACTTTGGTAGGTAGGTACGCCAAAGCTGGATAAGTGTGAGAGAGGAACTTGGCCCTGTCAACAGCTTCATTTCGGTTAACGCGACCACGTCAGTACTTCGTCGTTGGTAGAGTTCATTTGACGCGTTCTACATCTTCATTTCAGTTAACGCGTCCCGTCAACACTTCATCGTTGGTAGAGTTTCATTTGACGCGTTCTACAGCAACTTTTCTTCAACAACTTCACTCCAGTTAAAACGTCCAAGTCAGCACTTCGTCGTTAGCAGAGTTTCATTTGATGCGTTCCACAACAACGTCTCTTCCACAGCTTCAGTCCAGTTGTTGCGTTTGCGTCAACGCCCGCAACAATAACATTGTCACAATTTTATCATTTCTTATTACTATTGAATTTCTATAGCATTATTATTTATAAACTGAAATTGACTATTATTATGTTATTGTTAGCTCAGGTTATAAATCACAAACTATATTCGATTACTTTCCTGTATTATGTTTGACAATTATTAATATTCCTTAGCATATGTAGTTAACATTTGCTTTCCAGAGCCATTTATCATCGTTATTATTTGTTATCGTTGATGTACTTGAATGATATTATTTCCGTTAGGAACAAGTATTTGATTTTGAGCCGACGCAGATATCGAACCCGACATTTATTATTTTCAATTTCATGGGTAAAGGAAAAAACTGAGTTGGATTTAAATTCATCAATTAGGTCCATCAAGTTGTTTTCATTTTCTACTATAATGAACGTATCATCAACATATCTTACATACATTTCGGGTTTGAGATGTGGTTTCTTTTGGAAAACAGTTTCTTTTAAATATCCCATGTAGAAGTTTGTAAACAATTCCTCTAGAGGGGAGCCCATGGCTACATTATTGACCTGCTGATACATTTTTCCATCGGGAGTGTAGAAGGGAGCTTCTTTTGTGCAGATTTGAAGTAACTGATTTAGCAGATGAGGTTTAATTATTAGTGTATTCATAGCACTATTATATACTTAGTTTAAAATAATATTTATTGTGGCATCAACAGGAACGTTAATGAAAAGAGATTCCACATCTATTGATGATATGATGCCTTATGATGATCTAATTTTTAGTATGTGAATAAATTCTGATGATGAAGAAATGCAATGTTCATTTGGAATATATGAAGTTAGGATGTTGTTGAGCCATTTTTCTACATTATATGTGACTGTTGATATTTGACTAATTATTGGATGATGTGGGTTGCCAGTTTTGTGAATTTTACAGTACCATACATATAGCCTTGTCTGTAGTCTCCAGTTAATAGCGGAATTTTAAGTTCTGTTGAGTTAGCATTGATTTGTCGAATAATTTGGTAAGTTTTTGTTTTAAGCGATAGTGTTGGATTTTTAGTTATCAGTTTAAATTTAGTTTTATCTTTCAATATGTCATTTAATTTAGATAAATAAGTTTTATTGTCTAATATTACTTATAAATTAGATTTATCGGTTTTCAGTATTTTTATATTTTTATTAGTTTTTAAATTTTTAGCAGCAATTTTCAATTCGTTCGTCAACAACTTGCTATTACATAAATTTCGTCTTTTGTTAGATTCTTTTAATAATTCATTGGCTAATTGTTGATTTACTTTTACATTTCCTAATTATTCTTGTTTCCAAATTTCATTTATCAACATCTCAATCTCAATATGTTTATTTATTTGTGGTTTGTTTTTTATGAGGTGACAATTTAAGCCAAGGTTCAAAAATTGTTTTTCATCTATTGTCAACTGATGATTAAGGAAATAATTTTGGTGGGTTGGGAATAAAATGAAAAGAACAAATTTTTTACAACCACAGAGTAGTTTGCATCCATGAAGAGAAAAAAGTCTGTTGAAGCATCTACAACTAATCCTACTGTTACAGAAGCTTCGGCAAGTATAAGTATTTCTACTCAACATGTTGAACATGAGATAACAGAAACGTGATAATATGGACAGCAAAAGCCGGAATATGAATGACAATTCAGTAGTCATAGTTTTTTTCTGAAAAATGAACAGATTTCAACTGAGCCTGCAACAGTTGAAATTGCTAAAACCTTTTCTAGTAAGATTTTGAATGCTGGGTTTATCAATGATATGGAAAATTTGCTAAAAACCTTTTCTAGTAAGATTTTGAATGCTGGGTTTATCAATGATATGGAAAATTTGTTGGAACATTTATTGATGATTTAACAAAAAAATTTGTTAGAATCGCCATGGAAACCATCAGCTGACTACAAAAAGTCACTTTCACTTCGCAAAAAAAGCGATATTTTAATCACTTTAATCTGGAAAATACGAATGGTTATTCAGATAATAAAAAAACTGTAATGCAAATATTGTTAATTATTTTCATACCACCTGACTGCAGGATCTCACAAAAAAGTAGAACTTCAGAACCTTGTTGAACAACCAACCATTACAGGTGTTTGCTAAACCGTTTGGCAAAGATGGAAATTTAACAATGCATGACTAAGCAACATGCCACAAAGAAGCTGTGAAGCTGGGAGGTTT
>NW_008704704.1:1885288-1891068 GCF_000326865.2 Helobdella robusta | reverse complement strand
AAACGACTTCAGCAAGTTTTAGAGAATCGTCAGCGATTGACACCTATTGTAGAAGGAGTTATATTTTTAGAAAGGGAGAATATTCCTTTCAGAAGACAGAGATGTTACTCATTTTACGTTAATTAGTAATTAATAGTTCTGTCCACTAAAAAATTAAATAACGCAAAATGGGCAACACTGTTTAATGATATCTGCATGTATATATATATATATATATATATATATATATATATATATGTGTGTGTGTGTGTGTGTGTGTGTGTGTGTGTGTGTGTGTGTGTGTGTGTGTGTGTGTGTGTGTGTGTGTGTGTGTGTGTGTGTGTGTGTGTGTGTGTGTTGGTAATAGACCATAATGTTTACAATATTCTATAAATTCTACCGAATGTTTGGCGTTAATATGTTTGTAGTTCGTTTTTTCAAGTTTTCTCACTAAAGTTTTTTGGTGAACGTTTAGTTTATTAAAATTCAAAATAAACTTATTTTCCGAATTCATGCTGCAAATAAGGTCATATTTCGATTCCAAATGAATCATCAACAGTGCTTTCTGCTGTTTATATATGGTAATATTGACTTTGTCAAAATGAACTTAGGTGGAGATTGGCTTTGTCAAAATGAACTTAGCTGGAAATTAGGTGCTAGGTTCCTTTATTGGCTGGTCATCTTCTTTAGTCTCATTTTCTTCATCGATAGCCACATATTCTTCTTTATCACTATTTACAATGCTAGTTTTTATTACTTCTTTGTTTTCGTTGTTGGTTAAGCGTCGGGTTAGAAGTGAGGTTGTCATTTTTTGTTGAATATTTATTTTTGGTTCATTGATGTCAATTAGGACTGCTTCTGCAATTTTAAGATGCGTGTAGTTGCTGTTCTGGTATATTACTTTGGTGTTGCTGTCGAGGATTTCACGGCTAATTGTGATTGAGTGTGTTGAGTCCAAATGTAATTTGATAGCACCACTTTGTTTATGCATCGTAAGACTTCTAGTCAATGAGGTAGTAGTAATCCCGATATATGAGTCATGTTGACGTGCACAGCCGTCAAAGTGGTAATTAAATTCATATATTACGTGATTACGCCTTAGCACAGAGTTATCTCTAGGACTACAGTTGTTTTTCAGTATTAGGTGAGATGTCTTTTTATTGTTGTAATATATTCGGAGTTCAACTTTATTATTTGGGTTGGTTGGTGTGACATTTTTAAGAATAGCTTCATCTACTTTGTATGCAGTTGACATGTGATTTCTGTAATACAAGATGATGTCGTTATCTTGATTGTTGGTACTAGGAAGGTTTTTGTTGTGTAGTAATTTGCCTTTAACAATCTTTTCAATAGAATAAGTCTTATATCCATTTTTTACAAGCACATTTTATGACTCTTTTTAATTTGGCGTCGCGATTTTCAATATCGGAAGAGTGTGTGAATGCCTGGTTTACAAATGATTTTATTGTGCTGTCTTTAAATTGTTTGGTACATTCACTTTGTCCATTCAAACAAATTCCTGTCTTTGTTTTTTTGACATCGACCGTAGTCTTGAATCGTTCTTCGCCACGGGTGATCAACACATCAAGAAAAGGTAAACGTTGTTCCTTTTCAATGACTCATATATACAACAATATACAACAAAAAATGACAACCTCACTTCCAATCCGGCGCTTAACCAACAACGAAAACAAAGAAGTAATAAAAACTAGCATTGTAAATAGTGACAAAGAAGAATATGAGGCTATCGATGAAGAAAAGGAGACTAAAGAAGATGACCAGCCAATAAAAAAACCTGACACCTAATTTCCATCTAAGTTCATTTTGACAAAGTCAATCTTCATCTAAGTTCATTTTGACAAAGTCAATATTTCCCTATATAACCAGCAGAAAGCACTGATGATGATTCATTCGGAATCGAAATATGGCTTTAATTGCAGCATGATTTAGGAAAATAAGTTTATTTTGAATTTTAATAAACTTAACGTTCACCAAAAAACTTTAGTGAGAAAAACTGAAAAAACGAACTACAAACATATTAATGCCAAACATTTGGTAGAATTTATAGAATATTGTATATATATATATATATATATATATATATATATGTGTGTGTGTGTGTGTGTGTGTGTATGTCTGTGTGTGTGTGTGTGTCTGTGTGTGTGTGTGTGTGTGTGTGTGTGGTGTGTATTATGTATGTAAGTTTGTGTGTATGTATGTAAGAACTCTGTTGAGCCAAATCGTCGAAAAGTGGAATTCCCGTCGACAAAGGTTTTGGTCCTGAACAACCTTCTTACATTCTCGGATGACTGTTTCAGTAAAGTTGATCTGCTATTTATATTAAAATACAGCTTTATATTTCCATACGAAGTCGTATCTCGTATGACTGTAGCCATGTAGCCATGATCCGGTTGGCAGTGATTGCGAAAAACAGTTTACCTTTGACATTGATCAATGAAGTTGGTCGAAACTGGAAAAGCACCGTTGAATTTTTTTCTTTCGCAATGAAAATACCATTTGCAAATTTCCATTCGTAGTACACAATTTCCCCGCGCCATGCTTTGACCAGAAATTTGTGAAGTAGAAACATTACAGACTGGCACTTTTTGTACACAAAATAAGTTATACCGTTTGGCCCAGGCGAAGAACGGCGGTTTTTTCTACTGCTCAAAATCTTTTTCAATTCACACAAAGCGTAGGATTTTAGGATTTTGTTAAAACGCATGCTCTGGGTTTTTCTTGCCAACCCTCAGATCATTATCTTTAAGTTGTTTTGCATCAATTGTATCAGAGGAGAAATCCCTGTCGACAAATGTTTCGGCCCTGAACAACCTCCTACATTCTCGGGCGACTGGGCCACGTTTGTTGATCACTCAAACGCTTCTCGGCGACTGTTGATTTTTCGGCGGCGTTGATCTGCTATTTATACCAAAATTCAGCTTTATATTTCCATACGAAGTCGTATCATTGTGGCCATAGCTTGCTAATTTAGCTGACATTCCTTTTTATTTCTATTCAGCCATAACCAATACGGAGCTTGCTTTGCTCTACTAATAACTTTTTTCAGGCATGCTGTACGCTTTCTGCCTGACAGTTTTTAAAAAGTGTATTCATTGACGCTCCCACTTTTCTTCTTGCGCCATTCCTACTATGCTTTTTAAAACTTTGTTGGGACGCCATGTATACCGACCGTGAACTAGAGCATACTGACATGACGACAGCACGTGCGCGAGTGTATTTTGATCTCCACAGAGTATACATTTGTTCTGTGCTGTCTAATTTCATCGAACCAAACTTGCTTTTGTTGGCAGCTGGTCGTACATTCCTTTTATTAGAAAAGCCAAACGGAGAGGAACCATATTCTAAATTTCTTTCCAACTAACGTTTTTCTGCAACACTTTTTCCCACGACTACCATCTGCCCGGTTGACTCTGCTGCACTGTTGCAACCATTCTTTCTCTGTCGTACTCATTACGTCTTTCTTCAATAATCATCGGACCTTTTATTTTGTTGTTGACCTTGGACCACCACTTATTTTGAAACCAGCCAACGCCGTGTTTTGTGTTTTGCACTGCTCAAACAATCCCCTTAAATTTTAAAGATTGTTTTGCCGAGTCTATTTTATTTCTGGCTTACCATTTTTTCCCCGTTTTCAACAGAGGCTTAACCTGGGTTATACATTGGTCTGTCGAGTTGTCAAGCATCCTTTTATTGAAAATTTATTTTAGCGCATTTGAATTCATCAACTACCGACTTGAAAGGTAGTTTTAAATCTGTCCTTCGACTATAATAAGCAAGTGAAGTCAAACCAGCAGTCAGACCAAGCCATATTCTTGTATAACGGTTGACTTATTTAATTTTTCCACTGTGTTTAGTGTGTATATGTATTTATGTATGTGTGTATATATATATATATATATGTATGTATGTATATATGTATGTATGTATGTTAAAACCAAATCAGCGATGAGTGACACTAAACAGTCAAACATCTGAAAAAATCGGTTAAATATGTATGTTATGTATGTATGTATGTATATATGTATGTATGTATGTATGTATGTATGTATGTATGTATGTATGTATGTATGTATGTGTGTGTGTGTGTGTGTGTATGTGTGTGTGTCCGACCAATTTCACTTGTACCAGCATTCTCAAAAGTAATTGAAAAAATTATGCAAAGGAGAATAATTTCGTTTTTACAAAAAAATATTATCATTTCAAATTACCAGTTTGGGTTTCGAGAGAAACATTCAACAGAACTGGCCATCATCGAACTGATAAGAAAACTTGGTAATCTAGCGGAAAAAAAAATTTCATTGTAGGAACATGCCTCGATCTGTCGAAGGCATTTGACTGTATCGATCACGACATCCTGCTAAGCAAGCTTGAGCACTACGGTATAAGAGGTACAACATTGAAATGGTTCAGGAGTTATCTGTCTGGAAGAAATCAGTTTGTTTGTTTGTTGGGGAAATGAAAAATTCAACATTACGACACAATGGTTTCGGGGTTCCTCAAGGAAGCATCTTAGGACCACTGCTATTCATCATCTTCATCAACGATCTACCAGATGCAACCGACTACTTCGATTACGTTTGCTTTGCTGACGACACCAACATTTTTGGTAGCGGGAAAGATATTGATGATGTTATCGATCAAACCAACGCTAAAATAAAACACGTTGTCAAATGGTTCAACTCCAATAAACTGACTATAAACATTTCAAAAACGCAGTTGATAAGTCTTTGGACCAGACCAATATTTAAATTACAAAGAACCGTATAAAATTACAATCAACAACCAAGAAATAATCGAGAGTAAAACAATAAAATTTTTAGGCGTTTTATTAGATCAGAAACTAACTTTCAAACCCCATGTCATCTACGTTTCGAACAAGTTAGCGAAATCTATCAGAATAATGATTGTTGTTGTTGTTGAGATGCGTTTTTAACGGCGTTTCAGCACATTCTGGCTATCTTCACGCCTGTATCTTTTTTTATTTAATTTCTTAATTCTTTCCCTCATTCATTCTTTCGGTTTAATAGTGTTAAATTTAAATTTTGTTGATTTGTTCAATTTTTGTAATATATCCTATTAAATTATTTATATTCTCCCGATTAAAAAAATTTCCTGCATATTTGCTGGGATGTTGAATTTTGATCTGGGTTGGTTGTATTTTTTGCACTCTATTATTATATGGAAAATTGTGAGCTGTGTTCCACATATTTTGCACCTTGGAGGAGTTTTTTTTCAAGGATCCATGTATGTGTTAATCTAGTGTGGCCAATCTTGATTCTATTTATCGCTGTCTGGAATCGCCTTTCAACAGTTATTGTCTTTAATCCCTTAGGTTCAATTTTTGGCGTTGATTTCCTTAGAAAACTTTTGTTTTTGTTCCATTCTTGTTACCACATCGATGCCATGTATTAGTTGATTATCACCTTGATATCAGAGTATGATATTGGTATGTTTGAGATAGGGAGGCGATGAGCCAGATTTGCAGCTTTATCGACCTTTTCATTCCCTTCTATTCCTATGTGGTTCGGTATCCACACAAATTTTATCTTGTTGTTATTTATTGTCATATGTGTATTTATAGAGTTTTGAATTTGTGTTATTATTGGATTGTTGGCTTTATGATTTTCTATTGCCATCAAACTGGATAGTGAGTCAGCAAAAATCATGTATTCTTTGTTGGTCTCATTTATGGTATGATTGAGGGCCATTTTTATTGCTGTTAACTCTGCTGAGAATATTGATGCATAGATTGGTAGATGTGGAATAATGTTTCCTTTGTG
>NW_008704704.1:1874948-1884302 GCF_000326865.2 Helobdella robusta | reverse complement strand
ACATGGTTAATGCCTGTTCATTGTTAACTAAAGCATTCCTTATGTAAGTTTCCATTGATATAATGTGATCTATTGTTGATCTACCTTTTCTTCCACCGCATTGGGTATTTGTTATTATGTTATTTTTGTTGAGATACCAGATTAATCTATTGTGAATTATTTTCTCGAAAATTTTGCATGTACAACTGGTTAAGGATATGGGTCTATAGCTATCTGGTGACTCTTTGGGCTTGTCTGGTTTGTTGAAGGGGAGCACTATAGCATGATGCCAGATTTTTGGAATTTTAGAGCCTGTCCATATGTAATTATATATTTCTAAGAGTTTTTCAGCTGCTATTGATGGGATGTTTTTTAATATGTCATATGTAATTTGGTCTTTACCAGGGGAGGAGTTCCGACTGTTTTTAATTTCACTTATCATTTCCTTGAAAATTATTGGTTGGTTATAAATTTTGCTGTTGTTTGATTTGAAGTCTAGGATGGTTTTTTCTTTGCTTTCTTTATGTACTATAAAAGGATTCCTATGGTTTTTTGCTAAAGATTTATTTTTGAAGTAAGTTGCCAAAATATTCGCTACTTCCTCATCTGTTTCGTATTCTTTGTTTTGGTCCTGTATGTGAGGTAGATGAATTTTTGTTTCCCTGTTTCTAATTCTGTTAACCATTCTCCATATGATCTTCATTGGAGTGTTGCTTTTCATACTATTTACAAACTTTTTCCAACAGTTTAATTTCTCCTGTCTTATAAATTTTTCTTGTCATCGCTTTTGCCCTTTTATATTCAATTAAATTGCTTGTGGTAGGACAATTTTTAAAAATTTTTACGTGTTTAAGTTTATTTTTGATTGCTGCTTTGCAATTTTCATTGAACCATGGATTTATTATTTTTTTATTTTTGTTTTTTTACTACTGGTATTGTTTGATGGATTAGTTGCATTATTGTTTTGGTCCACACTTCCAACGAGTCTTCGGTTGTGATCTCCCATGTTGTGGAGTGGTTTATACAAAACTCTTTGAATAGCTTCCAGTCCGTTTTTTTGAAATTTAGTTGTGTTCCTCTGTCTGATCTAAGTTTTTTTAATTTTGACGATAATTGGGAAATGATCGCTACCGTGCTGATCACTGAGAACGGACCAACCAATATCATCCTTTATTGATGATGAAGCCATTGTAAGGTCTATTGTAGAGAAAGAATTTGTCTGTTCATGAAAATGTGTGGGGCCAGTAGGCTTTATTAATTGGATGGATATCCCCTTGTGTTATTATTTCTTCAATGCACTTGCCCTGTAGGTTTGTACGTTTGTTCCCCCACAAATGACTGTGACCATTGAAATCTCCAATGAGAATCAGAGGTTTGGGAAGATCATTGAGGATCTTTAGAATCTCTTCTGTTCTTGTCAATGTGTTAGGTGGCAAATACATATTACAAATGGTTATGGTTTTGTTGGTTGTTATTTTTGTTACTATTATGTTTAAATTTTGATTAATTTTAATTTCTGATTGCGTTATTGTATTATTAATATATGTTGTTATTCCACCAGCTGAATTTGTTTGAGATGGTTCAGCTGCTTTTGAGTAGTTTACATATTGTTTGATATCTTTTTGTTTATTTGCATTTAGTTTTGTTTCTTGTAAGCATATTATTTGTGGTTGTTGTTCGGCTACTAATACCTGTAGTTCTAGGAAGTTGCTTTGTATTCCTCTGATATTCCACTGTAGTATTTTGATTTCTTCTTCTGTACTGTTGCTGTTATTATTTTTTGCTTTGGAGTTTTTATCCATGTTTGTTGTTATAAGTATGATTGAGTATTTTAGTTAGGTTATGGCATGCTTCTTCTGTTTCGTCCGTTGGGGGAAAAACATCATTATCGTATTCGTTGCTGCTTATTGTTTGTTGGCAGCATGTTTTATTTTGATATTTGTGCTAGTTGTCATTATTATTTTTATTAGTTGAGTCTTTATCTTCATTCTTTTTATAAACCTTGAGTGGCTCTGCCGGGATCAAATTGCAAGATGTGCTTTTGTCAGCCTTCTGAGGACAATTTTTGGTTATGGTTGCATATGTTTTTTGCTGAGTTGTTTTTTTTAATATTTGTTTTGCTTCCGGGATGGTGATTTTATTCATGATCTTGATTTTTATTATTTCTTTTTGCTCTTTGTATATTCGGCATGATTTGTCATAGGTCGTGTGGTTTTCTCTACAGTGATAACAATTTGTATTATTATTACATGGCTTTTCTCTAGTATGAGAGTGTTCTAATTCACCACAGTTACTACAGACAACTCTTTTATTGCTACATATATTTTTATGGTGTCCATATATTTGGCATTTGGTACATCTCATCGGATTTAGAATATACTCTCTCACTTCTAGTTTCTCATAGCAAATTACCATAGTTTATGGGATTTCATGTGTTTGAAAGGTTAGGATATAAGTGTTGGTTTTAATAAGTTGTTCATTTTTTTTAATGGTGATGCTTTTAACATCTACTACTCCTTGATTTTTTAGTTCTTCTTTTATTTCCTGTTCAGAACAGTTTTTTAATGATGCTGTTTTAATTACCCCCATTGAAAAATTTAAAGACCTATGAGGTGAACATTTTACATTTATGGTGCTAATTTTTGATATTGTCTGTTTAAAGACCTATGAGATGAACATTTTACATTTATGGTGCTAATTTTTTATATTGTCTGTATTTTTTCTCTTTGTTTTGCGTTTTTAACTTTTACTATTATTTTATTTCTTTCAATTTTTATATTATCTACGTCTCCTATTTGTGCATAAATCTCTTTTTGAACACGGAAACAAGTAAGTTCAGTTACGTCGTTGTCTTTTTCTGCTTCGATTACATAGAAGACTGGACTTACCTGAAATGTTTGTTCTTCATATGTTGGTTCAAGTGAAGAGACTCTTGCTCTTTTGGAGGTACCTTTTTTCTGGGAAGGCGACATTTCCCGGTGACACAAGGTCACCTTAGAATAGGCGACTCTTCTTTTTTTAAAGCAGTATTTATAACCGAAATTATTAAAATTATTTAACTTTAAAAATAAGTTTTTATATTATTACGTATTATTATTAGGAAATTATGCTTAATACAAGCAAACGATAATCATATTTATAATTTGAAACAAACAATTATTTACCACAACGCGGGCGATAATCGAACTTGTATACAAATAACCTCAGAATAATGAACAGAATAAAATTTTACCCTCCGAAAAATGCTTGAACATGATCTATAACGCCATCTGTCTGCCTCACGTGACGTACTGCAATGTTGTTTGGGCCAGTGCGTATCAAACGACCACCAACCCCGTCAAGATGCTGATGAAGAGGGCAATGAGGGTCATCACGCTGTCCAGGAAGCAAGCGCACACCAATCAACTATTAGTCGCCACCAACAATTTAAACTTTGACAAATTAAATCTTTATTTTGTGGCAAATTTTGTTTTCAAGCAACTTACAAATAGGCTCCCATCAATTTTTAATAATTATTTCATATTTAATCAAAGTTCTAGACAAGTTAAGTATTTATTACCAAATAAATCAAAGACAAATACTCTGTATTTGCATGTTGTATACAAGGGTCCTAGAATGTGGAATCAAATTTTGAAAGATGGTTTTTGTTATAAAAATTTGTCTGCAATCTTTAAAAAGAAATTAAAACTGTTTCTGATGTTGAATGACCAATGACCAACCGTAAATCAATATAGATATGGAGATCTATTTTTCAATTTTTATTTGCGCCTTAATTGCCATTGTTTAATTCACATTTCTGTTTAACTTTTAGAACAATTTCGTTCTATATATTGCTTAAATATATAGATAACAATGTAATGTCTATCCCGTTTTTTTCTGGATAGATACCAAACATTGTTATACATAAACCATGAACCATTGTACTAACACCTAACACTCTGGTTGCTTTAATGTTAACATGTTCTACCTGTTGTTTAAAACTCAGTCAATCATTATCCCTAGATACCGAATAAAAGGTTTGGATATTATTTCGTGATTCCCAACTGTCAGCCTAATAGTTTCTACTTGTTTCCTTCCGGTAACTAGTACTGCTTCAGTTTTATGTTTTGCTAACTCCAGGTTCACTGCATACATCCATTCACTAATCTTTGCAAAAATGATATTAAACGCTAGCTCTATTTCCTCCAGATGTTTTGCAACAAAAACCACAGCTATACCATCTGCATAAGCCACAAAACTGCAAAACTGACTTCCAACGGCAGTTTCAATTTTAGTAGGTTATTGTACATTACGTTCCATAGAAGAGGCCCCAAAACGGAACCTTGTGGTACCCCTCCCGTTACGTTGTATTTTTTTGGTCCTGCATTTGTATCATATTTTAATTTTCTCTGTGAGAAATAACTTACTACCATTTCCTGTAAATATACTGGTACGTTTAACTCATCAAGGGCACGCAGGATGCAATTCCAGTTGGCAGAGTTGAAAGCAATTTTGATGTCCAAGGTAGCCACCAAACAGTAAATCATTTTTCCTCCTTTCCATCATTTTCCTGCAATAGCATCTTTGGTTTTATTAACAACAAGATTCACTGTCTAAGGTAGCCATTTTTCTTACTACCATTTCCTGTAAATATACTGGTACGTTTAACTCATCAAGGGCACGCAGGATGCAATTCCAGTTGGCAGAGTTGAAAGCAATTTTGATGTCCAAGGTAGTCACCAAACAGTAAATCATTTTTCCTCCTTTCCATCTTTTTCCTGCAATAGCATCTCTGGCTTTATTAACAACAAGATTCACTGCATCAAGCGATGATCGACCTTTTCGGAAACCGAATTGATTGTCGGTAAGATGCGGATCCACAACTTCTTCAATCCTCTGAAGACTATTATTGATGTATTCTACTTCTTTCAATGGGTCTTTAGTTGGGAAGAAGATGTTAGTGTCATCTGCATATAGAAGGTGATTTGCATCAGTTGCATGTTGAAAATCGTTCATGAAGATTATGAATAGAAGAGGACCTAAAATTGATCATTGTGGCATCCCTGATCTTACGTTAAGTTTTGTTGAGGAGTGACTTTTTATTGCCACATACTGTTCTCTAAATAACTTTTGAACCATGCACTCACTTTTCCTCTTATTCCATGTGAATTTAATTTTTTAATCAGTGTATCGTGGTTGATGACGTCAAAGGCCTTTGAGAGGTCTATGAATACACCTACAGTTAGTATCTTTACGTTAAGATTATTCATAACATTTTGTACTAATTGCAGCACAGCTTGCTCAATTGAATGCTGTGCTCTGTAGCCATATTGATTTTCATTTAATAATTTATTTATTGACAGAAATGAGGTGACTCTGACAAAAATTATTTTTTCTAGTACTTTTGAAAGTGGAGAAAGTAGAGATATTGGTCAATAATTACTTGTCTCTAATTTGCTCCCCTTTTTGTGAATTGGAACTACTCTGGATGTTTTGAAGCATTGTGGAAATATTCCTTGGACAATGGAAAGATTGTAAATATGAGTGATTGGGATGAAAATTTCTGGGATGATTTTTTTAAGTAGATAATTACCTAAAGTATCATCTGACGTGCTTTTTTTGTTGCTTAAGTTTTGAACAATGTACATTACTTCTTCTTCATTGGTGGAGTTCATATACATTGATTTACAGATTGCACTATTTATTTTTAATTTATCTTCAGTAACTGTTTGATTTTCTAACAGCTTCTCTGTGACATTGATGAAGTATTCATTGAAAAGAATACTTATTTCCTCTGGGTCTTCGATGATTTTGTCGTCAACTTTTAGCTTATTAATATCATAAATGTTTTTTTTCTATTCATTATACCGTTTATTATTTCCCATTTTTGTTTGGAGCAACTTTTTGCCTCTTCAAATTTTTGTTAAAAATAATTTTTTTCTGCCTTTCTCTTTACTAATGTAAAGTAATTTCGAAACTTTTTATATTTTTCAACATTAGCGGAGTTTGGTGCGGCGACTGCTATTTTATACCGTCGATTCTGTATTTTTGATAATTTTATTATTTCATCAGATACCCATGCTTTTTTATATTTTTGTTTCTGCCACTGCAGAGGTGCGTATGTGTCAAGAGTTTTATTGAGTATATTATAGAAATTCAGGCATGCTGTATCTATATTATTCTCGTTGTTAACTAAATGCCAATTTTGAAGTGAGAGGGTTTTTTTTAATAAAGAAAATAGATGTTTTATTAATTTTTCTACATAAAATTTGGTCATCATTGAAAGCAGTTTTAAAATTTTCTACTATTGCATAAACTGGAAAATGGTCAGAAAAGTCTGAGACTATGACTCCACTTTCGCAATGTTTATATAGGTTCGTAAATATGTTGTCGAATGAATTGGCGTTACAAGTTACTCTTGTTGGTAAATTAATTAAAGGCGAGAAACAAAATAAAAATAGTAAATTTTGGAAGTCTTTAGAATCATTTGAACTTTTGTCCAATAAATTAACATTAAAGTCGCCCACTATAACAGTTTTGTCGGCGGGTTTGATGGCGTGTAAAATCAAATTGATTTTATTTAAAAAAGGCTCAAATTTATAATTGGGTGGGCGGTATATCGAGATAACATTAGCACACCCCTAGATGAAGCATGCCCCGATTCAATGTCCACACAGAGAACGTCGACATTTTCATCATCAAATGCACTGTTATCATTTACAACATGCTTGTCATGCTTTATGAACACACCAACACCTCCGCCTCGTTTGCTTTTTCTATTTTTATATACAAAATGGTGATTATTTAACTTAATTAAATCAACTGTTTCATTGTTCAACCACGTTTCTGATATTACAATAATTTTGAAAAAGTCGTCGAAATGTTTTAATAAGATTTCTAGATTTAATAATTTATGAAACAAACTTCGAGCATTCAGATGAATGATTGGTAGGTGATTGTTTTTCATTTTATTCTTCAATTTTATTATGTTAGATAATTCTTTTACAGTGTAATATTTTGATTCTTCGAGATTCTCTTCTATGAAGTTTTTATTCATTGCTATTTTTAGTTGAAACATTTGCCGACAGGTCATTGACAACATTTGCCGACAGATTATTGAAACACCATTCGCGGACGATGATTTGGTCTGGCTAGTTTTCTGCATTCATAAACTCAGCTGAGTCTGTTTCATAAATACAAACTCTGAATGCAGGGATTGTCTGTTGAACATCGATTTTGTCAGAGTTCGTGTTTTGTGTGTTGTTCGATGTTGTAGCATGCTTTGAGGTGCGATTAAAAATTGAGTTTTTGATTGCTGAGCAACGAAGTACCTC
This sequence comes from Helobdella robusta, assembly GCF_000326865.2. Classification (NCBI taxonomy): domain Eukaryota; kingdom Metazoa; phylum Annelida; class Clitellata; order Rhynchobdellida; family Glossiphoniidae; genus Helobdella; species Helobdella robusta. Next base: position 1,877,010 of record NW_008704704.1, on the reverse strand, counting down.
AATTTTCAATCCATTTATGTGCTCGCTTAACTCTTTTGCAGTGCATTGTTGATCCAATCGACCAACGTAAAAAACCTTCGCCTAACCTTTTTGGCGAAGGTTTCATCGCTTTCAAATATGTTTGTTTATTAGTTTGGGTGCCTATAACTGTTTTCATATTTGCAATGTTTGTGTTGTGTGTTTTTTTCTTTGTTTTCAACATGTTCATGTTCGTCACGTGTTGAACATTCGCCACGTGTTGAACATTCGCCACGTGTTGAACATTTGAGCTCTTTTCAATTTTACGTTTTACAATCTCTGACCAGTCAGATTGCTTGCTCGATTCGGTCTTGCAATCAGATTGCTGCTTTCTTTCTACTTTTGGGCTATTGTTAATAGCTGCATTATTTACGATTTCTCGAAAGATGTTTCTTTCTTCAATAAATAGTTCTTCTAATTTTTTTAACTTTTCGTCAAGAATTTTTTAAGCTTGGAATTTTAAAAATGTTGAGAGCAGCATACTGAGGCAATTTGCTCTCAATTTTGTTGCTCAGAATAGTTTTTATTGTCAGTATTAAATTACTAACCTTGTCCTTTTTAGAATTTCCAGAACTGTTTGGCTTTATTTTATCATCTTTTTCTAAATTTAATGAATCTAGATCGCGGGTAAGTATTTTTTTTGCTAATATCTTCACAATTATTGAAATCCATTATTTCGTAAATGAATTCCGCATCGTCAATTTTGTCAGAATTATTAAATAAATAACTTAATAACTCGTTAATGCAAACCGCTCGCGACATCGTACCGAGTATGTATGTATGTATGTTAAAACCAAATCATTGACGAATGACACCAAAAGCCAAGCGTCTGACTAAATTTGATTTTATTTGCTATAACGTCACTCAACCCCGTCGGCATTCAACTCTACATTTTCCAACACACAGACGCGCAAAAATCGCTGCAGGATGCACGAGATATTATTCATAGCGAAAAAATATTCCCTACTATCGCCTGACCTAATACTGATATTTTTACAAATTCGATTGAAAAGCCCGGAGATGTTATGGTCCATGGGGCCGAGGACCTCGATACAAATCGGTAAAAACTCCATCGAGGGGAGAGCTCCGGTGTACTTTTTGACCTGGTTGCAGCCAAACCGCTTTCTTTGCTAGTAAGCTGCAGTAGCGCTCAGCAAAGGTGCCCGGAACGGTAACGTCCCACGCCAAGCACCTGCCGGCTCTCCAAGGGATCAAGGTACACCCGTCAGGGCGCTTACCGTCGTGCGCCGCAATGCCCGACGGTTCCTTTAAAACCGGAATTGAGGCCTTGGAGAAAAGTCAGGGCTTGAGGAAAGCAACTTTGTGAATGTGCGTTTATATGCTTCCTCCAAAGTGTTGCCCTGGGAAAGGTCTGTTGGTTGGATTGGAGTCGGTGGAGTACAGTGTAGGCTACTAAATTGCCGAAAAAGGGCAGACTGTAGGTCAAGCGTGGTAGATGCGGAAGATTTATAAACAATTGGTGCAAGCTGAACCACGCTTAGTAACCCCAGTTCACCCAAATCGTACCGGCAGCTGAGCCTGAGACCAACCCTTGTCGGTAATATCGACGTTACAAATTGCTGAGAGGGCCACCCGCAGAGCACCCTCAAATTCGCCCAAAATGGCCGCATTAACAAAGTTGGATGTGCGCAAAAAATACATCAATTTCGGCAAACTGAGGGCGCCGCGGATGATTGTCAGCGCGTCGTGGACCGGGAGAAGAGAGACACGTTCGAGGGCAAATCTTAGCTCAAAACGTTTTTTATTAAAAAACCTGTCCTGATGATCGCCGGCCATCATTGGAGTGCCTAAAAAATTTAATGATGAATGGGGCACTGTGGGGACATTAGCCAGCACGTGTGGCATTTGAAACGTGTCATTTACAAGTAGTTCACATTTGTTTGTGTTTAATTCAAGACCAATGATGGAAGCGCCGACCCTCAGCGACAGGAAGTCGTCCGCTAAGATGTTACCCTCTGCGGCCAAGCTGACATCGTCCAGGTAGCCACAAACAAACGCCGAGGATGACTTCGTCAACAGCGGG
>NW_008704704.1:1873209-1874898 GCF_000326865.2 Helobdella robusta | reverse complement strand
TACATACATACATACATACATACATACATACATACATACATACATACATACATACATACATACATACATACATACATACATACATACATACATACATACATACATACATACATACATACATACATACATACATACATCTGCTTACAAAATGGCGACAAGACAGGTCGTTGCTAACGAAGTCCTGTACTTTTTGTCAAATAACTTTGATTTATTTGATAATGATAATTTTATTGCTAACACGTCTGACTTTTATACTAATGAAGACTTCATATCTGCTTTGAAAACCTTGAAAACTGAATTGGAAACTCAAAATTTGGATAAATTAGACAAGTTAGTTGGTCGTGGCAATACAAAAAAATGAAAAACTCCTAGATTGTGTCTCAATTTTGAAATACTTGAAAAATAACAGTGTTTTAGAAAAATGTTCGTTATTTGCTAGTGTTAATCTGGCTAAAGTTCCTAATCTTGACAATATAATTAAAGTTAATTTCAAAAATCTGAAAAACGAAATTAAAGAAATGTTGTACGCTCAACAGGTAAAAATTGTTAATGCAATAGACATGCACGGCATTGAAATTTCAACATTGAACAACAAGATAAATTTTTTAGCGTCCAAACGAGATAACTATAATTTTGCCAGTCATTCGAGTAATACTTCGACGGCAATATTTCCGGAAAAAAACAACATCGTAACTATGCCTAATCCAGCTAATTCAGCTACACTCTGGTCAGATGTAGTTCAATCTCCATTAGAAGACAACCCTTTGCCATTCAGTATTGTTGCTCGTAACAAAAAAAGACCAAGACTTAACAATTCACCTGAAACCAATCAACCTAATCCTGCAATAACTAGCAACAAATTGGAATCATCAAAATTACCAACTAAAATAGTTGGCGCTAAAAAAAACGATAATAATAAACTCAGTGCTGATAAAAAATTGATCAAAAAATCTGTATTTGCCATGAGCAACATCAAAAAATGCAGCAGAAGTAATGTGATTGACTACCTATCAGAGGTGGGTATTCAGGTAATTTCGTGCTATCCAGTGCAGAAGCGCTCTCTGGCTCCGTCAGGTACTCTGCCTCGTAATGAAGACGAAGACTCAACAATGTTCAGAGTATGCATCAACGCCAGTGATACTTCTAAAATTCAAGATCCTGACAATTTGCCAGAAAACGTAATCATCCGTGAATGGCGGTTCCTCAACAGTAAATCTGGCCAAACTACATCAACTAACAATGGCTAAAATATCTAACAATCATATAACAGAAGAGGACCCTCTGATTATATCGTCAGCTTCGAATGTTTTGTTAAATAATTATTCAACTACTTCCTCCAATAATGATAATATTCTTTTTTCTAACATTGATCCTGATGTTAATTTACTTAATTCTTTTTCTTATAATTCTCCTTACTACACTATCAACGATTTTAATTATACTTTCAATACAATCAAAATTATTCCATTCAACTCTTCACTATCCATTTTGCACATTAACAGTAGGAGTTTATTACATAAAGTTGATGATTTACTTGTTTTGATTAATTCTTTAGATAATTTTTTTAACATAATAGTTATTTCTGAATCTTGGTTGAACGAGTTATCTGCTAAACTTATTAAATTAACTAATTACAATTTTATTTTCAAAAACAGACCAAACAAGCAAGGGGGATCCTGTTGGGATTTT
>NW_008704704.1:1834496-1873087 GCF_000326865.2 Helobdella robusta | reverse complement strand
TTGACGACAACAGGACATATGTGAACACTTGAACGAACACTTTACTACTATCTGCAACAAACTTCTTTCTACTCTTCCTGCTGTTTCAACTAATCCGATTTCATTCATAAGCCGCTCTCTATCTGATTCTATTGATTTTTACCCCATCTCAACTTCTGAATTGATAACTTTAACTGCCAAGATGAAAAATAATAAATCGGTTGCTGCTGACGGATTAAATATGTTTTTATAAAAAATACAATTCACAATTTAACAATTCCCCTAATCCATATTTTCAATTTATCTTTGTCCACTGGTGTATTCCCTGATACTTTTAAAACTTCTAAAGTTATTCCTATATTTAAAAACGGTAAACCTGATGACATCAATAACTATAGACCCATTTCTCTTCTCTCTCCACTATCCAAACTTCTTGAAAAATTAGTTTATACTAGGTTGTTCTCCTTTTTTGAGGCCAACAAAATTTTTTGCAATAATCAATACGGTTTTAGGCCAAACCACTCCACAGAGCTTGCTACTCTTGATTTCATACATCACATTTTATCCAGGTTGAATGACAAAAAGCTTTCAGTTGGATTATTTTTAGACCTTTCCAAAGCATTTGATGTAATCAATCATAACATCTTACTAAACAAACTAAAACTTTATGGTGTCAGAAACGTAGCCAACGATTGGATTAAGAGTTATCTCTCTTCACGTAAACAATACGTCTCCGTTGAAAATCACCAATCTACTACGGCCTTCATCCTAAACGGCGTTCCTCAAGGCTCAATCTTAGGCCCTCTACTTTTTCTAATCTATATTAACGATATCCAAAATGTATCTACCGATATAAAATGTTTGCTTTATGCTGACGATACCAACCTCCTATTTACTCCTGATAACATCTCAAACTGTTCTGATTCAATTAACCAAGTGCTCTCTAAATATTCTGATTGGTTCTCTGCTAATAAACTCATAATAAACTACTCTAAGTGTTCTTATATCATCTTTGGCCCAAAAATCTTATCAAATTTGTCTCCAAACCTAAATCTTAATATCAACAATATCTCAATAAGTCGTGCATCTTCTTCTAAATTTTTAGGTATAACCATTTCTGAAAATCTTTCTTGGGAATCTCATCTACAATCTATCTCCTCTAAAATCAACAAACTCATAGGTCTTTTCTACAAAATCAAGCACAAATTAACCAAATCCGCCTTAAAAAAACTCTACTATGCTTTTATTTATCCTCATCTCACTTACTGCATAACCATTTGGGGTAACTCACCAAAAACCCATCTTCATTGTATGATATTGTCACAAAAAAGAGCTATACGCTAATCTTCAATTTGAACCCTTTCTCTCCCACTAGCTCTTTTTTTAGTAAACATAATATTTTGTCGATTAATTGTTTATACATTTATTTTACAGCTATTTTTGTATTCAAATTCTTAAATAATTTACTTCCCTCCTTTTTTTTCTAACTTTTTTACACTCAGTGAATCTGTTCAAACTCTCAAAACTAGACACACCACTATCTTTTACTCAGTAAAAACTCGCCTTAAACTCATCTCTACAAGTTTAAAAACAACTGGCCCTAAAATTTGGAAATTATTTGTGCCTCAGGCCATTCAAAACATAACAAACAAGCAACTCTTCAAAAAAAGGTTGCAATCTCAGCTTTACTTACTTCACCCCGACACCACCATCTAACGATTTATATACATTAATATATAGCTGTTGTTTAAATATGAATAGAAGTGTGGGTGTGTTGTGCGTGCGTGCGTGTGTGTGGTGCGTGTGTGTGGTGCGTGTGTGTGGTGCGAGTGCGTGGTGCGTGTGTGTTTTTGTCTGTCCGTTATTATTATGATTATTTGTCTGGTTAAGAAGTATTATCTGAATATATTCAATTGGAGTTAACATTTTTATAGGATTTCGATATAGTATTTGAATGTATTTGAACGCCGAAATTTAGTTTTTTTAATTTTCTAACCTTTGAACCTTTATGTTTATTAATGACTTAGTTAAGGGTGGCCTCTCCACAAGTTTATTTTAAACTTATTTGGCCCTCTATAATGAAAATAAAATAAAATAAAAAAAAAAATACATACATACATACATACATACAAACATACATACATACATCTGCTTGAGGTCTGATGATAGCAACTTGTTATGTGTGCCCCAAACCAACTTGAAAATGGCTGAGAGAAGTTTCTCAGTATGTGGACCAGCCGTTTGGAATAGTCTACCAAGTTATCTAAGACAGCCCAAACTGACAGAAAAATTGTTCAAGAAATTATTGAAATCATTTTGGTTTTCATTATAAAATTTGGTTTATCGTAGCAATTCAACTGTTTTTTTAGACAGTGCTTTTGTGAATCATTTTGTTTGTAATTAGCGCTATACAAATTTTCGAATAAAAAGAATAATAATGATACATTACAAATGGGACATGTGACCAGAAATAGGACATGTGACCAGAAAAACATCGTCAAAATCTATCGACTTGGCAAAAGAAGTGACATCATTACACGTCCGATTTTGATCAAATTTGATGATGCAAAGAACAAGGAATTGGTCCTAAGAAACAGTCACAGATTAAAATCCATTGGTGATGATTTGACGGGTATTGGTCTGAGCCACGATGTTACAAGTGAACAAAGGAATGAACTAAAACAGCTTGTCAGTTGTGGGAAGAAACAGGAATCTCAAGATAATGAGATTTTTTATACCGGGTGAGGGGGGACGTCGGGAGATGGAAAGTGGTACATTTACCTGCAAGAAAACAATAAGTTTGATTAATGGACGTGTTGGCACTAGGCATTGCTTGAAACAGTTGGTAAAGGTACAATATGTTAATTTTTGCAGAAACAACAAGAAATATAATACTAATAAGGAAACGGTTAGGATTGGTCTGTTGAATGTCAGGTCTATCAACAATAAGGTTGATGATATCTATGGAATGATTTATGATGGCCTCGACATACTGGTTCTGTGTGAAACATGGCACGAGACCAAAGGTAATATTTCCGTTAGATTAGCTATGCCACCTGGTTTCTCATTTGTGGATTTTGTCAGACCGCATGATCCTGGTCACGGGGGTTTGGTAATTTATTTTCGAAGTGATTTCAAGTATAAAAAATAAATCTACCTTCATTTTTCATGTTTGAAGCGCTGGCCATCAGATTGAAGATTTAAATTAATCAGTTCTGTTTAATTGCTCTCTACAGACCTGGCTCGGAACAGACGACTTCATTATTCTTTGAAGAGTTGATTTTTATTTTAGAGTTTATTACAATGTCGGAGGCACATGTCGTACTTATGGGTGATTTTAACATTCACGTTAAAAAGAAAGATAGTTCTTTCACTTTACAACTACATGAGATACTTGATATGTTCCAGTTGGTCAATTATGTTAATCAACAAACGCATGTGTTGGGAGGTACGTTAGACCTAGTAATTTGTTCACATGATTTTCCAATTCTTGATACTGAGATTGACCCGTGTTCGATATACTCAGATCACAGTTACGTAGGTGTGAGAGTGGCGTTGAATCAAGTCCGACCAAAATTGGTGAAAGCATGTATCAGACCGTGGAAAGATCTGAACGAATTTATAGGAACCGTCCGGAAAGTGGGCGGAAGAAAAGATGGGCACTCTTATCGGTGGCTAAAAACAGACTTTTTTCTGACAAGCATACGCATTATTGGAACAATATCGTAAATAGTAACAGAAATCAAAGAAATCTTTAGGATGTTGCCAATAAAATGTTAGGTAAAAATTCGGCAAACGATTCATTTAATGATGACAACGCTCTAAACGCTGATCAGATTTTACAATTTTTTAAAGATAAAATTGCTAGGATAATAGAAACAAAAAATGCACATTCTGAATTTCCGTTTCAAGTAGCTTCGATGCTGGATAAATGTACGATTTCATGCTTTCCGTTGGTTACTGAAACTCAGTTGAGGGAAACGGTACTTAAATCACCAACGAAAACGTGCAGTTTAGACATAATACCTACGCATATCTTTAAAAAATAGTTGAACTCATTTGTCTGTTTTCTGACGAGTTTTGTAAACCTTTGTTTACGCGTTGGTGAATTTCCTTCTAACTGTAAGCACGCGATAATTCAACCGATTTTGAAAATAGCTAACTCAGATGCAAATGAGGTGAGATATTACAGACCAATATCAAACCTTTTCTTTGTTTCAAAGGTTTTGAAGCATGTTGTTCTTAATTTCTTGATGAATTATCTAACGACGAACAATTTAATGCCACTCAACCAATCGGCCTACAGATGCTATTATTCAACTGAAACTGCATTGCTTCATGTATTGTCAAACATGTTTGTAGGCATGCATGATCGGAAGATGTCATTACTCTCCTTTCTCGACATATCTTCCGCTTTTGACTGCGTCAATCATAACAAGCTTCTGGTAAAATTGCAGAATAATTTTGGAGTTTCAGGAACGGTACTTACCTGGTTTGAATCGTATCTAACGGGTAGAACACTGCAGGTTTTGTTCAGAAAAGTCTTATCATCTGTCAAGAGGGTAACAACGGGTGTTTCTCAGGGATCAGTGCTAGGACCAGTTTTGTTTTTACTCTTTACATCGGATATAATTAAAATGAATGGACTTGTTGGTCATGCGTATGCAGATGACGTACACATAGTTGCTACAGGTCATCCAGAGACATTTCAGCCCGTGATTGATAAACTTGTTGGTTGTTTGATGGAGAGTGAACGTTGGATGTTGAGCAATTCCTTGAGGTTGAACCGGGGTAAAACTCAGATGCTTCCTGTCGGTACATGGCAGCAGTTTTCAAGACTTAATATAAACTCGGTTGAAGTTGGTGACGTTGAAGTATCATTTGCTTCTACAGCCTTAAATTTAGGGGTATGGTTGGATAGCAGGCTCTCAATGAAAAATCCAATAAAGTCGCTATCAATTGCAAGTATGATGCATTTCAGAAAATTGTACAAGATTCGACACTATTTGAACAGATCTGCCATGGAAACACTGGTACATGCTTTTATTACATCCAGATTAGATTATTGTAACAGTTTATATTTTAAAATACCTGACAAATTAATAGCTGTACTTTAGTCTATTCAAAATCGAGCTGCAAAACTTGTCACAAAAAATCTGAAGTTCGATCACGTGGCTCCAATCTTGAATGACCTACACTGGCTAAAAATTGGAAAAAAAATTTTCAAAATTGCTGTCTTAACGTTTCGGTCATTACATGGTTTAGCACCACAGTATTTGGCAGACATGTTTATCAGAAAAACATCTGTGTTCGCAGTTGAGATCAAATGACATGAATCTCCTGGTTGTGCCGACAACGAATTTACAGACCGGATCACGCAATATTGCTGTTGCTGGACCGCTGGTTTTGAACAGTCTTTCGGCATTTTTAAGAAGACCAGATCTATCATTGTTTTTGTTTAAAAAGGAGCTGAATTAACAATGTTTTGGTCTTCGTTTGATTAATATTTTGTTTGTTCATTTATTTTAGGGATTGCTTTTAAGATCTTTTTTTTAATTAGCGCTGTACAAATTGACTTGTAATAATAATAATAATAATAATAATAATAATAATACATACATACATACATACATACATACATACATACATACATACATAAAATTTAATTTAAATTTAATTAATCCATCATCCCATTCATAGTATATCATATATGTATGTATTCTCATCGAATCGTTCATCAATAAGAATCAATTGATACCAAATACTAACTTCAGTAACCATAGTCACTAGTTCAATTAATTCATCATCCCGGTCATAGTATATCATATACGTATGTATTTTCATTTAATCCTTCATTAATAAAAATCTACTGATACTAAACACTAGCTTCAGTTGCCATAGTCACTATATTAATTAATTCATCATCAAGTTCATAGACACATCCCATCATTTTGGTGCGTATCTCATTACTGTATGTATAGGTGTATGTATACATTCAGGTGTATACTTATACGTGTATATATTTAATTTAGATTCTAGTCAGTCCACAGTCAACAATTAGACAGTTCTAAAAATTTGATTCTGTAATAATTTACTCATAAAACACAACCAAAACATTGTCAAATTTTAACGTGCACTAATACACACATAACATTCAATCTAGGTAGTTTCAACAACCATTATTTCGGTATTTGTTCTAAACACTTTACCTAGCGCCCCAATGGCACCTTATTTAGACATGGAGGTAAAGTGAAGAGTTCTGAATGTGCCGGTTCATTCACAAAGCCTTCTTCTCTTTCATGCAAAAAATCATTGGGAAACAACTCTGTGAATGCTTTTTCAGAGTTTCGCGGGTCGATTTGGCGGACACCTTTATAGATAAATCTGCTAATCTCCGCTTGATGGACTATGTCCCAAAGCAACCAAAGGCCAAATTTGGTCAGGTTTTGTATAAAATCTAAATGATATTACAAAAAACCAAATGAACCTGTTGTGTGGTTCAAGCTGCTTTTTTTGCCAAGCATGGTTCTGAGCAAAAGTCCCCGGGGAAGTAGACGGCACAATCCAATAACAATGACCAACCAAAAAATTTGACAATTTTGGCAATCACGCGGTCAAAAAAATGGTTGACATCTAGAGCCTGTTATTGAAATAAAAAGGGCAAAATCATTGAAATCCATTCTTATCTTTTTCGTGAAATCAAAAATAGAAAAAGGCAATATTAGAAATACCATGCAACTTCTGGCTTTAACTGATTCAGTGGCACCTTTTTTTGATAAAACTATCAGGGCTTTAAACGAAAAACATCTCAAGGCTCTTCTGGATAGGCTACCAAACTCACCCAAATAACCTTCAAATGTGGTTGTGTCGCCACAACAAGTCCTGACATGTTTAAAATTTTTCTCAAGGGAAACCTCGGAAGGCAGAGATGGTCTCACCTCTGAGCATTTGAAGAATGTTACGTCTTCGATTGATTTTCAGGATCTTGTTAACGCCATTACGCATTTGTGAATTTGATTCTGAATGGGGATTCTCCCATCGAAATAGTTCCATATCTTTTGGGGGGAGGCTTGTGGCTCTGTTAAAAAAAGATGGTGGGATCAGACTAATTGCAGTGGGTTGCATTTGGAGACGTCTGACTGCCAAATGTGTTTTATCAGCTGTTAAAAGCAAAGTTGTCCCTCTTCTACAACCCCAACAAGTGGGGGTTGGTGTCAGCGGTGGGGCGGAAGGCGCTGTGCATGCCGTAAGACAATTTGTTGATAGTATAGAAGACAATATGATTGCTTGATAAAACTCAATTTTTCCAATGCATTTAACTCACTCAGGCATGATCATATGCTGAATTTTGTGAAATTTGTCACCCCAGACATTCTGAACTTTAGTCTTTCAGCCTACGCCACCCCTTCCATTTTGGCCTTTGGTAGCAGCAAAATTATGTTGGCGGAGTGCTTTTTTCTTTGACAATTAACTCGTTAATAAAACTTCTCAAAGCTAAATTTGTCGTGCCATACTTGGACGATATCTCCCTGGAGGGTAAAACTGATGTAGTGCTCGAAGATGTCAATTTTATTTCCAATAAAAAAACTTTTACAGGTCTAGTTCTGAACCACAAAAAATGCGAAATGTTTTCCAATAAAGCAGACCTAGTAAGCACAATGCATCCAATTAAAAAACTTGCCACGGGAGTTATGAAATTTTTGGGGTCAATTGTTTATCCAGGTGACGCCCAAAGCAAATTTTTTCTGGATAAACTTGCAAAGCTTGAATTCATTTTGCGTCGTTTGGAAATGATTTCCAAACACAAAGCACTAACCCAAGCTGCAAGCTACGTACCTGCCTCGTCTCATTTATTTTTTCAGAACATCACCGAGCCCAGAAAGATTAATCGTAGAAAAGTTTGACCGTTGTCTCCTCAGTGGTTTTGGAAAAATCTTCAATGTGGCCATCATTTTTATTTTTCATTCATTTCAAAATAATTTTCAATAATAAATATTTTAAAACATTAATTATAATTATAAGTATTTTGAAAATTTAAATTTGTTATTTATTTCAAAATAATTTTCAATAATAAATATTTTAAAAACAGCTTGCGTTATTTTAAAAATAAAATACTAATCTATTTTATAGATAAAATAAATCATGATCAATCAATCAAATTAATTTTTATAGTCAATGAATTCAGGAACTAATAAAAAAGTGTTTTGGCTTGCATTCATAAATTATAAATTTTTTTAAAGTGAATAACGAAAGAGATAAATTCTTTATTTACAAATAAATAACATTTTTAAAAAAGACGCAAAATTAAAAACTGCTCTTTAAATATCATTTAATATTTTAAAAGACAAGAAAAATTAAAAATTGCGCTTTTAAAAATTATTTATTGTATCACAAATTACAACAAGATAAGAGCAGGTTTTTAAAAAGAGATAAATGAAGCAAAATTTACCTAGATTTATTAACTCTTTGTTTACCATTTTTTGAATTACCCATTACCGATCCAAAATTTTGTGTGACTGTTAGGATGAAGATTTTTTAATATTCTAGTAAATGGGTTTTGACATTTCAAACTTTTGTTGAAAATACTTTTTTTGCCTTTATCTTTACTGATGTAAAGTAATTTCTAGACTGTTTACATTTTTCAGCATTAGCAGTCGATTCTGTTTGTTTGATAATTTAATTATTTCATAAGATACTCATGCTTTTCTATTTTTTGTTCCTGCGACTGCAAAGGTGCGTATGTCAAGAGTTATAATGAGTATATTATAGAATTTCAAGTATGCTGTATCTATATTATTCTCGTTATTTACTGATTGCCAATTTTTAAATAAAAGTTTTTTTTTATTAAAAAAGTGGATGTTTTATTAATTATCCTTCTTAAAATTAGGTCTTCATTGAAAGCAGTTTAAAAATTCTCTAAAAAAAGTCTAAAATTTATAATTGGGTGGGTGGTATATTGCAATAATTTTTAGCGCAACTTTATTATGGAAAATGGTCAGAAAAGTCTGAGACTGATTCCACTTTCACAAAGTTGGTATAAATTCGTAAATATGTTGTCGATTAATAAAGTGGTGTTAAAAGCTGCTTTTGCTGGTAAATTAATTAAAGGCGAAAACATAATGAAAATAATAAATTTAGAAAATTTTTAGGGTTATTTGAATCTTTCTCCAATAAATTAACATTAAAGTCACCTACTATAACAGTTTTATCTGCAGGGTTGAAGGCGTGTAATATCAAATTCATTTTATATAAAAAAAAACTCAAATTTATAATTTGGTGGGCGGTATATTGCAATAAATTTTAGCGCACCCTTAGATAAAGCATGCTCCGATTCAATGTCCACACAGAGAACGTCGACATTTTCATCATTAAATGAACTGTTATCATTTAGAGTGGGAAAATTGGAGTATGGATTCCAGAGGCTGCATTGCTTTGGTCAGCTGTGCAGCTATAAATCCTGGGAAATGCCTTCCTGACATAAGCTCTACTTATAAAGTCCAGCTGCTGAGTCGTCGCTCCTCGTGAGTAATGCTAACAGCAGAAGGAGCGAAAACGAGTTCTTGGCGAGCGCTTAAACCAGATAACCCGGGTTGAGGGCGCCAGTTATCAAACTGTCTAGGAAAAGATTAACTCTGATTTTAAAACCTGGAAAAAGACACTTCGATAACACTACTCGGGTGGATGGAGCTCAAAACTAGGGATAGCACATCGTCCAGGAGAAGGAAAACTCTGATCGCAAACTTGCGTTGAGACCACACGTCAGGCGGCATTCATCATATAGAATCAACTGGTAGGCCTCTGCATTTGCATTTGCAGTTTTTTCTAGTCGTCTTGGAGACTGTTTATGCTACTGGGTTCAGATGGCTGCAACAAAGTTTTGTGGACCGAGGGCTTTCGCAACTTCCTTCCACGTTAAAATTTTTCTGCGTCCATTTTACGCGCTAATACCGGTGACAGGAGACCTTTTAAAGACCTGCGGCGATGGTTACACAGGTGACGGATGTAGATTCAAGATTATAGTGTAAGCCTATAGTTTGTGTGCTGCACGCAGACGGTTTTGGAGTGATGGTCACTGAGACTTGAAAAAAAGAATGACAAATCTTTTCGGCAGCTTCCAGGGTGACTGAGCAGTCTTATTTAGGACTCACAATGCTCACCTCAAACGAGGAGGAGCCTAAAAAATGTGGCCTAAAAACTGCTCATTCCCAACTTTTTCTCAAATGAGCAACCGCGTTCATTGAGCATCTTTCTTAGCGGTCAAAAAATTAAAATTTATTCGTGAAACTATTCAATTTGCGACCTGAAACGTCCGAACGCTTTTTGTGCTAAACTGTTTCGTAACGACCTTTGCGGCGCACCGCTCTTATTGCCCTCGAACTTGGCAAATGTTAAATCGACATTGCTGCGCTTGTCACTGCGGGTTGTCACTATTGATGATGTTCCATTTGCAACTGATATTTGCGCTGTGGGTTGTAGCATTGACATCTACAGTGTTGGCACTGTTGTTGTTGTTGTTATTGTTGATGTTGTTGTTGATAATAATAATAATAACGTTTTTAAATATTGTAAAAATAATATTAATAATATGTAGTTAATTAAATAAATTAATTCGCGCTTCTCGGCTGAGCGTTGATATTTACCTTAACAACCATAGTATAAACAATCTTGCCGTTAAAATTTTAAAAATCACGTTTTATATTGTTTATAGTTATTAAATTTATTTTATTGGTTTTCTGTTTTAATTAAATAATTTATATAAATTAATAATTACTTGTTCCTTCTTATCAAATATCTTACATACCTTATATATAATGCACTGAAGATGAGTTATCTATAACTCGAAATAGCTATTTGCAAATTTATTTAATAAAAATTTTTTAAAAAACAATAAAATGTCTAATTTTTCTTAAATTAATAAATTAAAAAGAAATATAAAAAAGTTGAACATTGTTGAAAGTAGTGTTGAATTTTTGAAATATATATATATATATATATATATATATATATATATTTATTTATTTATTTAGAGAGAGAGAGAGATACATAAGCACATAATTTAAGAACATTGTATGTTAAAGGTTAGGCTAGGTATACATGACACATAATTACAACATCACTAATTGTGCGGTGAGCTGGAAAATTTTCTTTGTGCTTTAACACGGGTTATGCAAATATGCATAAATTATAAGCTGATCTTTGTGTACAGAATTTGGCATATCACACAACTTATTCACATATTTGAATTAAATAACTATTTGCTTGGTTTATTTTTTCATGTTCAACATGTAGATAACCGTAAATTTGAGTATTTATTCTAACGTATGTAAAATGGTAACTAAAATCCTGCCCCGGCTCCGGCCCCGGCCGGTTTTTGAATTTTAAATCCGGCCAAGTCCGGCCCCGGCCGGATTTGAAAAACCTGAATCCGGTGCATCCCTAATATATATATATATATATTATATGAGTATTTATATAGCGCCTTCAAAAGGGAGTTTCTCAAATTCTCAAAGCGCTTTTATAAAAAAGAAATACACAATCGGTAAAAAAAACAAGCAAAACCAAAAATTAATCAAATATAAAAATCAATGTTTTAAAAAATAGTTAACTGTCAGAAGTAGTTGCTGGATTCACATTGTGTTTATTGTTGTTTTTGTTGTTGTTGTTAAATGACCTCTCTCTAATCTTCACATATTCACGCTAAGTACCTTCGTTGTTGACCAATGTGGAAAATCTCTGATGGACGCATAGTCGAAAAGACGTTGAAATGTTTTCATTATTAAGCTCTGCATTTTCATCTTTTATCTTGAATAACGAGTAGCAGGATTACGTCTCAATTCATATTTCTTTTATACGTTTAAAACATTTCCCAACGTTGCTTATGTAAAAACTCTCACAAACGATAGGTTTATTTTCTTTGATTTTTGAATCACTAGCTGGATGAAAACCAATGACAACTTTGGGTGCATTTTCTTCATGATTAATTGATCATAACCATACTTCACCCGATTTTTCCGTTTTTGGACTTTTTTGAAACTGTCAGAATCACCATCCTTATTTTGTTCCTAAACTTTAATAAACCTGTCGGAATCGGGAATCTCCATCACTTTATATCAAAAAATTTGAAGTTACATTTTTAGATATTGAAGTGTAAGTAATATCTTCAATTTTGTTAATAATTATATCCTGTTTAGTTACTCAACATATTGTTAAAAGCATCAGTTTGTTTTTCTACGACTGTAGCCAGCTCGGCTGCATTCAAAACTTTAGTCTCCTTCAACTTCACTTTGCTTTTCAACTGCATTCATTAACTTGGACCACCAAAACCAGACATCGGTTCTACGTTTGCGATGTCTATGGTTTACTTGACATCGTGTTGTGGATTTTCAATCTCTAAATTTTTCATTATAAACTGAAGTTTTTGCTAATTTTCCTTCAATAAAACAAAAATTAATTTTTTCTGACAACGTTTTTAAAATTTTCGAAAGTTTTCGTTGCTGTATTATATTACAGTTCGTTTTATAGTTTATTGTGAATTTAACAAATTTTCATCATCGTCGTCATAGTAACTGATTTTAATTTTAAATTTCAACGGGTTTTTTATTCTAATTTAATTTAGTTTAATTTAAATAACAATTTCACTTTATTTTTAGCTAATTTCAATTTTTTCAGTTAAGTTTCTAGTTTTCTGTTTTATTAATTTTATTTTTTTCATCAGTTTTTACTTATATCTACTCGTTACTAATTATTGCTCACATCCTCAATCGAATGATCTAATACACACGCCAACAACTGCTTGATGTTCTACCCGACAAATTCGCCATCAAAAGACCGCTAAGAAAAACTCTTTTCCTCAAAAAAATTTGGATCCCAGATCATCACCAACATCAACACCTTTTCTCTTTTCTTCAATCGCTACAGCACTCTACAACATCTTTAACATCAACATCCCAGGACCATCTACCTTAATCGCTACAGCAATCTACAACAACTTCAACATCAACACCCTCAGTCCATCTACCTGGCACTAATTCATCGTCAACAATACCAGTAGTAAATTCATCAACCCGTGAAAGAAGCAACCACCCCAGTCGAAGCTCCTCACCTAATCATCCCAATCTCATCAACATCAAATTCACCCAGACTTACAACCCAGCGAAAATCACCCCATGTCATCATCCACCCACCATCTACATTTTGAATGTCACTAGCATTGTCAAGCCACATGCTACTCTCTAACACTGCGTTAGGGAGCGATTCAAAACTCATCATTGGAGGTGATTTTAATCAACTCGACCATCATCCCATCCTTCAAACAGGTCTACACCTTATATTCTGGGGTCCTACCCACCAAGGTCACAACCTTGACAGAATACATGGGATTAATGTAAACCTGGACATCACTCACACTTATAGGTCACACGTTTCAACACATCATGTACACGAATATTTATATGGCGCTAATTAAATAGTTTTTCAAAAGCAAACAATCAATCAATCAATCTTCGTTTTGCGTCCAGAGACCCAGTTTCCCGAGGTAGGACGTTGTTTTCTTTGCCATCAACTTTTTGCGCCAAATTAGACGATCAGTTGTATCCATTTCATTTAAATTTAGAGCTTTCATGTCTTGCTCGATTGTTTGCGACCAGGACTTCTTTGGACGGCCTTTGGGACGTGTGCCAGGTACTTCAACATCTGCAAGAGAAGTTATAGCACTGTTTCCACTTCGTTTGACATGACCAAACCACCGCAGACGGTGTTGCCGGCATTCGTCCTTTATATCATCTAAACCAGCACGACGCAGGATTTCGGTAGGTTTGATGTGGTCCTTCAGACTAATTCGTTGCATCCATCGGAGCATTTTCATGTCGGTTCGTTGAAGTTGTTGTTCCAGTTTAGTTGTCATTGGCTATGTTTCTGCACCATATAACAACACCGGACGTATCACAGATTTATAAAGTCTTGATTGTAGTGGTAGTGGGATGTCATGCCGTCGCATCAATATAGAGGCAAGGAGATGCCATTTATTCCAGACTGCACGTATGCGTGCTCGAACGGCAGCTTCCGCTGTTCCAAGTACAATCCAGAACATCCCCTAGATATTGAAACGATGTGACTTTCTCTATTTTAATGGCTTCAAAAACAGTGCTATTTTGAATTTGTTGTTGTGGATTGATGCAAGCAGGACAAACAAAATTGGACACTTTAGATAAAGTACCAACTAATTTTGAACAACGTTTGTGACACCACTGGTTACACTGCTGACACTTGATTGAATTGTTACCTACACCAGCTTTACAAACTGAACAGGGCCATCGTCCAGTAGCTGTGGATTGGATGGGTTCACCAGTGTTCATTGCTTTGGTTTTGCTGATGTTGACTTTAAATCCATGATCGGCGAGTCTGGTGTTCCAATCTCCAAACATCTGTGCTGCATTCTGCTCAAACGTGGCTGTTAAAACGATATCATCAGCATATACTAGATTCCAAATGTCACCAGTGCGTATCGGTTTTGTGATTTCTTCCATCACAGTTATAAATAATAGTGGACTGAGAATCGAGCCTTGGTGAACTCCAACGCCGATGTCAAATGCATCTGTGTTTCCAACCGTTGTGCTGACAAGAGTCTTAGTATTCGTATACATTTCCATCACAAGTCGAACAAGATATTCTGGAATGAGTTGTCGACGTAGACTCCACCTGATTGCTTTACGGGGAACTAGATCAAATGCTTTTTCAAGGTCTACAAAAATATGTGATAGTTGTTGATGCTTTGCGAGGTACTTCTCTTGCAGTTGCCGAAGGATGTGAATTGCATCAATTGTTGATTTCCCCGCTAGAAAACCAAATTGATAATTTCCGATTGTGATGCACGACGTTAATCTTCTCTCAATGATTTTTTCGACAATTTTCAGGGAGTGTTCTAACAGACGTATACCCCAATATGATGAACAGTTCAATGAATCACCTTTGCCTTTGTATAGCGGGACTGTCATGCTATAGTTCCATTCAGTCGGTATTGAGCAATTTCTCCAAATTTCACGGCAAAGTTGTAGTAACGTTTGGATACCTGCAGTACCAGATGCTTTGATAGTAACGTTTGGATACCTGCAGTACCAGATGCATTTTGTACACTGTCATTCCACCACCAAGTGCCACGTTCATGCTGACGTTTTGTACCAGTTTTCCCACAAACTGTAGTTGCAGCGTTCATTTGTGAGTCCAAAGGGCCCTGCTGCCTTTCCATCCTTCATAGCTTTTAGAGCTTCTGTAAACTCCTCTATAGTGATGTCTGGAATCGGACCTTCGATGGATGGAGCGTCAAAGTTAACATTGATGAGATTTGTTTCGTTTAACAGACGGTTGAAGTATTCTCTCCACTGTAGCTTGATCTCATCTTGTTCAAGAACCATATCAATTTTGTCGTTTTTGATACATGAGGCACCAACTATGTCTTTTTTCGTACGCTTTGCTTGTTTTGCTATACGATACAGAGATTTCATTGGTTCACCTTTGCTTTTAATGAGCCACTCTCTGCACTGATCTGTCCGAGCTAGTGCAACTTTACGTCTTGCATAGTTGTTCTTCTCACGGAAAATATTATGGTCATCAACAGACTTTGATTTTTGCCATTGCTTGTATGCAACTTTCTTTTCAGCTATTGCATTTTGTACACTGTCATTCCACCACCAAGTGTCACGTTCATGCTGACGTTTTGTACCAGTTTTCCCACAAACTGTAGTTGCAGCGTTCATTAAAACGGTTTTGTATGTACTCCAATCTGTACTGGCTTGCGATTGGTGGTCTAACTGTGTGGCGACAATCTGTTGAAATTTTTCTCGATGAATATTGCTTTTCAGCTTCCACGTTTTGATTCTCCGAGGCATTTGTTTAGACTTATGTTTTGACTGTTCGACAACCAGGTCTGCCACAAGGAGTCTATGTTGGGCGACACATGATTCGCCAGGTATAACTTTGACGTTTTTGAATAGCCTTTGATGTTGTTGCTTGACAGCGAAGAAATCAATTTGCGTGGCTGATGGTCCACTTTTGTATGTTATGAGATGTTCTGACCTCTTTCTAAAATATGTGTTCAGTAAACAAAACCCGTAACTTTCAGCAAACTCAAGGATGCGGTTGCCATCTTCATTCCGTTTTTCATAGCCAAAACCGCCATGTACGTTGTCAAAACCATCTGTTTTCTCTCTAACGTGGCCATTCAGATCGCCTCCAATCAGGATTGTTTCAGATTTTGGTATTGTTGAGATGGTGTCAGAGAATGCAGTCCAGAAGTCATTTTTCATCTCTTCTGATTCGCCTGTCTGTGGTGCGTATGCAGAAAAAATAATCATTGTTTGCTTTTCTATGCGAAGCTTGATCCACATGAGACGTGAACTAATCCTTTTAATATCCATTACTTCTTGGGCTAGCGGTTCTCTGACAAAAATTCCAACACCATTTTTGGCCGTCTTTTGACCATTCCAGAATAGTTTATATTTTTCTTTGTCTGAGTTGACATGACAGACACCATTCGATTTCCATCGGGTTTCCTGAAGGCAGCAGATGTCAATCCTTCTACGCTCGAGCATTTCTGCGATTTTCATGCTGTGGCCAGTCAGTGATCCAACATTGAACGTTCCAAGTCTAACTACCATAGAGGGGCCATTCTGAATTTTTCTGCAACATCCCTCCGCTATTGCATACTTCCCAGGGATTTTTGGCACCCCTTGACCACTTAAGGCCTGCTGGGGACTAGGGGCCGTTGTTTTTCTTTGTGATGGCATAAGAATAATTTGGGGAAAAGTTTTTACATCCGGACACCCATCCTAACGACAACCACCAGTTATAAGCGGTGGGCATAGTCTTTCGCTCAAAAGCACGCAAGGCAGCGTGGATGCAGTTTTATGTCATACTCAGGACCAAGTTGATACAGAAAATAACTTTTCTGAACATAAAGAAATATATTTGGTGGTTTCTTCTTTACAAAATGAAGAACACTCTGAAATGGAGCCAACGTCTTTTGTCTTAACTGCTTCAATAAACTGATAGCAACCAATATAGTCTGTTGATAAAAGATTCATCATTCTTATTTGATTAATTGAATAATCAAAAAGGCTACTTGAACAATCAGACAAACGGAAGTGCGTGAAATTTATAGAAAAGAAGCACGAAAAGAAGACGGAAAGGCAAGCAGATAAAAATAAGGGGTAAAGGACTTCTTATATCTGCAGTAGGTTCATTTGATATCCAAACGACTTTTTATAAGCTTAAATTTATTTTTGCCATGTGAAAGAATTCATCTCATCAAACAAATAAATCAAACATTAAATAAACATTAGATTAGTAAAAAATAAACATCAATGATTGACACTACAGCGAAAATAAATATGTTTTCGACATCTTCTTAAATTTCTCAACACCCAGAGCAGGGTCTCGCAAGTCTTTGGGAAGACCGTTCCAGACTCTAGGACCAAACATGGCAAAGCTTCTAGATCATCTTGGAGTTGTTGCTGCTCTTCCACCTCCGCCAACTAACTCAATACCGAGAAATAACACCACGAACGAGAAAAGTCATCTCATTTCGCCGTCGTCATCCTTCACAGAGTAGTGCTTGCCTTCAACATCTCAACAACATCGACTTCAATAATATCTTCGAATTCAACATCATCACCACCAACAATACTCTACCAATAATTTTTAATAATAATACTATTAATTTTGATAATATTATAAATCACAATAATACTTGTAATAATAATAATAAAGATAATAATATTAACAATAGTGCCAATGATAATGATAATAATAATAACAATATTAACGATAATACGTTCATCACTAACTCTATTGACAATTTTATGCAACACTGTTTTGATAAATTTTATAAAATCATCAACTCAATCATCAACTCATTTTATAAAATCATTAACTCAACTTACAACACGTACTACCCAACATCAAACATCACGATCAGATCATCAGACCCTCCATTCATCAGCCCATTCATCAAATATCTACTTTGTCAAAAAAATAAATTCATGAGATCAGGATCCATCCTCAAAGCCAAATACATAAATAAACTAATCATCAACTTCAACTTTTACTAAGAGTAAGCGTGGAAGCAAAGCCATGTGGGGCCAAGTCAACAAGATTAGATACTCTGGCATATCATTCAACATGTCAATCTCACAGCAAATTGATGCCAACACACTCAACACCCACTTTGCTTCTATGTCAACCGACCCGTCCTACAAAACTCAACTCCACCAACAAAAGCAACAACAATCAATAGTCGTCAACATCAACAATTTACCCCATACTTTGTCCTGCACATGCTATCAAAGGCCTGTCCAACTGGTACAGGTTCAGACAGTCTACCAGCATGGTTTCTACAAATCATCGCTCCATTCATCTCCAGAATTTTAAGTTCACTCTACAATCACTGCTTAATGCATTCATTCATCTCATCACAATAGAAATCCAGCACAATTCATCCAATTCTTAAAACAAAATACCCGTCATCCCCGATAGATTATCGCCCAATATCTATCATCACCATACTTTCACGTATTCTAAAAAAATTCATCGTTAGGTCATTCATCTATCCATGTTTCAACCATTCATCCATCAAACCACTATTACAAGATCAGTTTGCATTTCGCTCTACAGGCTCATCTACATCTGCCATCATTTCTCTTACTTCCTCAATAACATCTCACTTTAAAAATATTAATTAACTTCATTTTATTGCTCTCGACTTTTCTAAAGTTTTTGACATTTTCAATCACTTATCACTTTCAAATAAGTTAGCCTCTCTTCCTCTACCTGACAACATTTACAATATTATAATAAATTTTCTTTCTAATAAGAGTCATTCTACTTTTTTTTAGCTCTACTCTTTCATCTACTCTACCTATTAACTCTAGCGTAGTTCAATTTTCTGTCCTTGGACCATCTACATTTATCATCAATGTTTCTACTCTCAAAATTTCATAGCTCTAATCACATCACCAAATACTCTGATGACACCTACCTTATCTAACACAAACACCATCCAATCAGAAATCGACTCATTAACTACATGGTCAAAACAATGCAGTCTGTAACTTAACCTCAATAAATCGTTCGAACTCATCATTCACAATAGCCTTAGGAAAATAACATTACCTCCAGAACATCCATCAATCACTCGCATAAGTCAATTAAAAATATTAAGCATCACATTCACCTCCACACTTAATATAGCATCTCATATCAATCACATCATCACAAAAGACTTTCAAACATTTCACGCACTCAAAACACTCCGCTCACATGGTCTCAAAGAGATCAAATTATTCAACATCACTGAATCACTCATAATTTCACGCATCAAATAAGCAGCTCCCTCCTGGTCTGGTTTTGCTACACACAACAACTTTAGCTACTACAATCTCTCATCAAAAAACTAATCCGCTTCAGCTATCTACTTGCATCATATCCTACCGTCACTCAGATATTCAACACACTCGATTCAAAACTGTTTAAAAAAGTAAAAAATAACAACCACGTCATCCATCCTCTACTACAACCAATTAAAACTACAACACACAACATTCGTCAGCGCAAACATAACTATCAAGTCGCCACCCAATCTACATATTAGGAAAAGACTTTCATCACATGACACCTCAAACATATTAACACTCAATGAAACTTTATCATTCACACAACCAGTTTTTATTTATCGATCACCTCGCTAACTGACTGTCATCATCTAGTCTATTAATTTGCGGTTTTTTGCCATTACTTCATTTTATTGTCAATTTCTTTTCGTTTATTTATTTTATTATTATTATTTATTTTATTTTTTATGTTTAAAAATTTTTCTTTCTCCTTTTTTTGTTTATTTAGTTACTTATTTGTTCAATTTTGTACTACTGCCTTGCATGCTGTAACAGTTTCTGCGTCTGTCAGATCCTGATTTTTAAAGATCAATAAAAAAATCTATAGCCGACTGACATTTCACTAACTTGGTATAATCATCGGCAACAAATGAAAAAAATTCTCTTTCGCTATCAATATCCGAAATATTTTCAGTAGTTTATCAAAAGCGAATCCGCGTCCCTTAACGACAACAATGTAAACTGAAATTTCGAAAGCTTTTTAAGTTTTTAGCCGTAAAAAGCAAAATCTCAAAACCGCCCCTTGCATCATTATCATCAAAATACTTTATAACAATTTTCAAAAACCACACTGGCGAGCTAAATCTTTTCAATTATAAAACATTAGAAATAAAAATTCATTAAAACAATTTCGTCCGCCATGTTGAAGACCAACAATATATATGCTGGTAGAAGACCAAATTCTTGACAATAAGTAATAAATTCAACCAATCTATTAGTGTTTATCAGTTTATATTTGAATATTTCAATTTGTCTCAGTAAATTTTTATTAACAAAATTTAGTCTGTTCAAAATTGAAACTTTATTTCTATTAACAAACATTTTATTAAAATTGTTGCAGATAGTCTATTTCGACGCTAAACCGCCATCATCAGTGCATTATTTATTGATTTAGTCATATTATAATTTTAATATTATTAAAAATATATACAAATAAACTCAAAAAAGGAACATGAAATTTTAATGAAAAATTTTAACAACGAAAACTTAAAAAGTTT
Organism: Helobdella robusta; assembly: GCF_000326865.2. Classification (NCBI taxonomy): domain Eukaryota; kingdom Metazoa; phylum Annelida; class Clitellata; order Rhynchobdellida; family Glossiphoniidae; genus Helobdella; species Helobdella robusta. The sequence goes on along the minus strand of NW_008704704.1, from coordinate 1,852,449 downwards.
ACATTACAATAACAACCATTATAATTTACGACTTGCCGAATCAACACTACAATGTCCCTCAACATACCAATTCGAACACCTAAGATGGTATAGGAATACCGGAAAAAGCTTAAAATAAATGAAAATTTTGGTTTTGTACTTAAGAAACTTGAGAATGATTTACAATCAACCGTTGGAAAAATCAAAGTATACTTTTAAGCAAAAATAATTCTTTTACAAACTATTGCAAAACTTTGGGATAATGTTTTTGTTAAAAAAATCAAATAAAATAATATTGCTCACTCAACTTTTGTGTCCTATTTTATTTAACCAAGCGTTTTGAAAGTAAGATTAAAATTTATATACGTAATGCACATTTTGTCCACACACAACATGTCATTTCAAATTTTATATAGCACCAGTTCCGTAACGTTCAATGGCGCTATCCAAACGACGTGCAAATCACCATATGTAACTTTAAACTAGAGATGCACCGGATTTAGGTTTTCAAATCCAGCCGGGGCCGGACTTGGCTGGATTTAAAATTCAAAAACCATTTTAGTTATTTAGATTTTAGTTACCATTTTACATACGTTAGAAAAAATACTCACATTTACGGTTATCTACATCAAAAAATAACACCAAGCAAATAGATAATTAATTCAAATATATGAATAAGCCTGTGTGATACGCCAAATCCTGTACACAAAGATCAGTTTATAAGTTATGCATAACCCATGTTATAGCATAAAAAAAATTGTCCAGCTCATCTCACAATTAGTGATGTTGTTATTATGTGTCATGTATGCTTAGCCTAACCTTTAACATACCATGTTCTTAAATTATGCGCTTATGTATCTCTCTCTTTCTCTCTCTCTCTCTCTCTCTCTATATATATATATATATATATATATATATATATACATATATACATACATACATATGTATATATTATATATGTTGGTAATAGACCATAATTTTTACAATATTTTATAAATTCTACCGAATGTTTGGCGTTAATATGTTTGTAGTTCGTTTTTTCGATTTTTCTTACTAAAGTTTTTTGGTGAACGTTTAGTTTATTATAATTCAAAATAAACTTATTTTTTGAAATGAACTTTGACGTTGAAAAAATTAACTTTGTTGTAAAATTGAACTTTGATGCGAATTAGGTGTCAGGTTTCTTTATTGGCTGGTCATCTTCTTTGGTCTCCTTTTCTTCATCGATAGCATCATATTCTTCATCACTATTTACGATGCTATTTACGAACAGTACCCCTAACAGTACCGTTAGGGGTACTGTTCGCTAATTTTTATATGTGTACGATTGAAAATAAAAAAACACTTAAAAAGTTTGGAAAACCAGTTATTCTGTTATAACCGCCGAAAAAATCGAATTGCGCTATATGATTAATTTCAATTTATGATTACTATCATGATTATTTGTTTTCTTCGTTATTTTTGTTTTATTTGTAATCTTTGGATTGTAAGAATTTCTTGTATATAAGAAATTTGGAGAAAGTTGAAGTCGTGATTTATGTATTTACTTGGATTAGTGAACAAATTATTGTTTCTATTACTGTTAGCAGTCTAATAAACGTTTAAACAAGTTTGAGTTCGAAGAAGTTGTGTTCATCTAGTAGAAATCTTGAACCTACGGAACATCGATAACTTGACGACAGTGCAAGTTACAACACTGGTGTCAGTAGAGGCGATCGTCTGAAGTTTATAAGAAGTAAAATTTTTGGTAGATTGAAAAAAATAATTATAAAGAATACCAGCATTAGAAGAACTCAATACTAATTATCCGAGAAAGGAACCACCAAAACGAAACGTCTGTGTGTATGAATGAAAAGTTCAACATATGATAGCCAGTTTCGTCAGTACAACCGCTATTTGCACTAGTTATATCAGTTACACCAACCACAACATTTAATTGTAATGGTGGAAAGTTACTGAACAAGTCGGTTATGTTAGCATCGCTTTTAATTTCATTTCGCGTAGTGGTAGCCATAACCTTATCATTTTTAATCATAAAATTATTTATTTCTTTAGTAGAATCTAAAACTTCTCTATTCAACGTATTCAAGAGCAAGGAGTTTTCTGTAAATAAGTTTTTAATCATAGTATCGCTACTATTGTTATCTAATAAAGTTACTTTTTAAAGTCGTCAAACTTACGTTATAGCGAACTAATTTTTTTTGCATAATTCGTTAAGAATGTTAAAATTGCATAGTTTTGAACAATTAATACATCGCCAAAAAAATTGTCATTTAATACGAGTTCTTTGTAACATGTTTTGGAAATATTTGCACATTTAATAAGATTGAAGGCGCCACAGAGTTTACAAGATACGATTTTCTTAGACGGAGCTTCTAAACAAACAATACACTTTTCCTCACCTGTCATTGTGAAAAGAAAAAGTGTAGCACAAGTTAATAACGAGAGGGAGGGCTAAATTAGATTTTCAACCAATAAGCATCTGACAACATGGGACAGGGGCTAAACTAAAAAAAATCCATTTCTCTTGAATATTGAAACAAAATTACAAATTTCTTATAAAAAACAACTCAGTGAAAAAAAATTTAAAAACAACAACTTCCTTTGCTTAGAGCAACAGAAATATCCAAAAAAAACGAAACTTTTGAAAAAACCAACCACAAAAACTGAAATAATATTATAGAGCTGAGAAAATGTGTCCAGCGAATATATGGTTGTGTTTATAGCTGGTTGTTTCATTTTTGTTCAAATACTTACAAGTTGAAGACTTTATTTTATTTTTACATGATTTACTTTATCTTACTTCCACTTATTGTAACTAATATTTTTTATAATCATAATTGATATTTTCCACATTTCATACCTTGCATGCTTTTACAATCTTTGCGTTTGACAGAGTTTAAATTTATAGAATAGATAAAAAATGCAGATATAACATACAATCATCACATTTTGCTGAAAAAGTTAGTTTGAAGATAAAAAATAAAAAAGAAAAAGTGGATGAAAAAAATAAAAGCGGTAAGCTACAACACATGCCAAAGTAAGAAGACATTATATAACAAATTGCCCACCATATTCCTACTAATTAAATCAAATCAAAAATGTGCTAAATCTGGAAATTGGTTCAAAAATAATATAAATTGATTTTAAAACTTTAAAAAACTTTTTCAGTTTCATTATTTGATGTTATTTGTTGTAAAAAATTCAATTTGTATTAGTAAGCAAAAATTAATTCATCTGTAAAAACATTATCTTAATATCAATATCCCGTTTATAACATATTTGCAATTGTATATATACCGGCTGCAAACATTTGGCAAGCAAAACTTGATGTAAACAGTGAAGGCTTACAAAAATAGAGTTGAAGAATAGTACAAATGTATTCCAACCTTCAAGTAACTAAACATGAATGCAAGCATAGATACACGCTTGAGGATATAGATGAGTATAAAACAAATAAATAGCAACCGATGGAAAAGTGTTTTACTGCATTGTTCATAATCGTACACAGTGCTCTTCATTTTGCAAAAACAGGCATATTACATGATATGCTTTAAGCACTTATATATATATATATATATATATATATATATATATATATATATATATTATATATACATATATATATACACACATATATATATACGTGTGTGTGTGTTTGTGTCTGTGTGTGTATAATTATATTTAAGGCATGATATGATGGAGCATTTTTCAATATATAGTGTATAAAAATAACATCTCAAAACTTTAGTATGACAAAATCTCAGAAAATGTTGATGCAAATATACGTTATAATCATAATGTAATGAATTGATAAGAGCATTTGTTTTGTTAAAATACTTCACCTGAACACTTGAAAGTTTAAAATTTTGTTTATTTCAACGCATTTATTGCAACATTATAAGGTAAAACTCTATTGCAATTGCGTTTAAAGTTTAATTTTAGTCGAAAAATAAAAATATTTTTTATTTGTTATCTATTAAAATAAAATATTCTGTAAGTTTAGTCAAAACTTGTTCAAATGCCGATATCTTTCAGCGTCTGTAAAAAATGGATCCTACTCAGGCATCGACCACAAATACTGAAAATTTATCCAACACTGGAGTTATTATCGCCAACAATGATTACTTAGATTGTGACTCAACACAGGTTGATAATAATAATAAGAATGATGATGGTGGAAACAAAGTTAAACGACAAGGTGCTCTTCGCCATAAAAATATATTCAACGTTAAAAACCATTTGTTTTTGCCAAGATTTTTTATACAACCAACCTTTTGCAGTCACTGTAAAGATTTCATCTGGTTTGTTAATTTAATTTTTTCATTTTTAAGATGCCGGTAGGCAAAGCGACATTCTAAATTCTTTAAAATGATGTTTTCAGGGGTCTTGGAAAACAAGGGTACCAATGTGAAGGTAAAAATGAATATATCATATTTCATAATACAATGTTGAATTGAAATTTGGGTATAACGTTTTAAAGTGAATAATATAATTATTTTTTAGGCATTTTTCCAGAATATTTGTTAATCAAATAGTCAAGCATTTAACGAATAGTTAAACATTTTAGTTATTTTATACAATATTATAAAATATATAATTATATATTTATTTTATTTTATTATTTATAACAATTATAGTAAAAATATTTCTTTGATCGGTCAATAATCTAGCGTCATGATGCCATCTAATTTTTGCCTGATATAAATAAATGTATTTTGACTTCAATCATATTATTTAAATTACATTATAACATTTTTCAAAAATTAAAACTTTAATGTCATTTTAGCTGTTATACAAATATTTTTCAATTTAAATTCTTAAGCGACCAAACAACAAATCAAAAATTTGGCTTGTTGTTTGGTTGATTGGTCGCTTAAGAGTTGTTGTGTGATATAACTGAAATAAAGTTTTGGTTAAATGTTTTTTTGTTTCACGCCTTTGCGTATGCATAGTTAATCTTCATGTCAATGTAGAAATAGTATGTCCGATATATTCTGAAATTCAGAGCCCACATTTGCAGATAGGACATTTAAAAAAATATATAAGATATATAAGGTGACTACTTTTCATTATTGACTTTTGTTTCTTTTTAGTTATTTTTAAGAACAGGGGATAAAAACTTCATTGCTAGCATAGTAAATTCTGAGTTGAAATTTGTCATCTAATTTGGTTATTTTGACATTCTTCATGAATATCTTTTTCAATATTGTTTTGTCTGTTTTATATCACGTAGACATAAACTTATTATAATATATTGTTATATACAACATGTATAGCTTAACTGAATACTACTTATTTTCCTGGAGCCAGTGTGAGAAAACTTCGGTTTAAAGATTTTTACATTCTTCTTCCATAGTTTCATAATTGTTAATTGTATCTTGAAATCTAAAATTCTAAAACCATAAAACAAAGAAAACTTCTCAATTTCACTTATATATATATATGATATCTATTCACATATATATATATATATATATATATATATATATATATATTAGGGATGCACCGAAGTTCGGCCCCGGCTCCGGCCAATATCCGGCTTTTTTTTCAAATCCGGCCCGGCCGGATTTGGTGGCCGGATTTAGGGCCGGATTTAAGCGTCTATCGACATTTAAAAATGTTATAAATAGAAACAAAATTTCATTGAATTCAATTAATTTTATGTCAATAAGTTAAAAGCTAAGCATACACGACACATAATAACAACATCACAAATTGTGAAATGAGCTGGACAATTTTCTTTATGCTATAACATGGGTTAGGCATAAATTATAAGCTGATCATTGTGTAAAAGAACTTGTGCACGTGTTTATACTATATAGTTGTATATGACGGATCATAAAGCTACATAATATATATGTAGGCATACATGACACATAATTACAACATCACTAATTATGAGGTGAGCTGGACAAGTTTCTTTATGCTATAACATGGGTTATGCATAAATTAAGCTGATCTTTGTGTACAGAATCTGGCGTATCACATAGCTTATTCATATATTTGAATTAATTAACTATTTGCTTGGTGTTATTTTTTGATGTTCAACATGTAGATAACCGTAAATGTGAGTATTTTTTCTAACGTATGTAAAATGGTAACTAAAATCCGGCCCCGGCTCCGGCCCCGGCCGGTTTTTGAATTTTAAATCCGGCCAAGTCCGACCCCGGCCGGATTTGAAAAACCTGAATCCGGTGCATCCCTAATATATATATATATATATATGTATGTATATATTATTTTATTATTATTATTATTAAGGCAGATTTATATAGCTCTCTTTCATCTATTCTCAAAGGCGCTGAAACAAACAACCAAAGCGCTCATTGTGCAAACAGAAACGTTTTTAGTTCCCTCCTGAAAGATAAAATTGAATGCCCTGAAGCACGCAGCTCCAAAGGCAGGCTATTCCATACAGATGGCCCAACAATTTAAAAATTTCTTGAACCTGTAACAAGATTTGTTGAGGCCACAAAAAGTAAGTTACGATCATTAGAATGTAACTTTTAGGAATGCCCTTGAATAAGACATGCAGTGCACCTATCAATCAGATAACCAGGTGCAATACCATTCAAGCATTTGAACATAAACATTGCAAGTAATACGTTTAACATTTAAAAGTAATACGTTTTTTAACGGGCAGCCAGTGTAAGTCTTTCAAAATGGGGATGACATGATCAGACCTAAAACGTCCAGAAACAAGTTTCGCAACTCTATTCTGAATGGACTGCAACATCTGAATAACTGTTTGTGACTGCATAGAATAGGCCATTACAATAATCCACTTTAGAACGTATAAAAGCGTGGACCAGACAACTCAGTGTATGAACATCAAGTAAATGCTTTACGGATTTCAACAACCTTAGTTGATTTGAACAGTCTCTAGCAAGACGCTTAATATGTGGCTTCATAGACATATTTGTGTCAAATATCATACTCAGATTACTAGCACTCATACAAAAATCAATATGTATTCCTTCAAAAAATAAACCTTTAATATCAATTCTAGACAGCTGCTGCCATGTACCAATGGCAAAAATTTGTGTTTTACTATTATTCAATTTCAAGCGATTAGATGACATCCATTTACTAACATCTGACAAGCAAACAACAAGGTTATCTAGCAACTCAGCAAAACCAGAATGAGAAGCCTGACATTTAAAACCATGCCTATTAACAACTTCAAAAAGATCAGACACATACAACAAGAACAGCAACGGACCAACACAGATCCCTGAGGAACATCAAGCAACAATCTTTCAACATCAGATACTTCACTACTAAACAAAAATTGCTGAGTACGATCACACAGTAAGATTTCAACCAAGAAAGGACGATACCCGAAAAACCAAATAAATGCAGTAATTTATCAATTCAAATCACATGATCGACACAACCAAAAGCCGCATTCATATCAAGCAAAACAAGAAGCGAAATTTTTTGCTTATCAATTGCTATTAACAATTTAAAAGCTAAATTGGTAAGTGCAGTTTCAGTCGAATGGAATCGCCGATAACCAGATTGGCTAGACGGTAGAAGACCTTTAACAGACAAATAGCAACTGCTTGTTGACAATTTTCTCAATAATTTTAGCCAAAAACGGAAGGTTAGAGACTGGGCGATAGTTAGCCAATATGTTTTTATCAAGGCTAGGTTTTTTCAGAGTAGGGATGACCACAGCATGTTTCAGTAAGGAGGGAAACTGGCCAGAGCTAAGGGATAGATTGACAATATGCAATAAAAATGGAAGAAATAAGTCAACATATTTCTTAAAAACATGAGGTAGAACCAAATCAAGCGAAGAACAGCTAGACGGGTACAACTTTACAAATATCAGCACCCATACATTCCTCAAATGCCAACAATGCACAGGTTCCACCGACATCCAATGGAGCATTAACAAATACAATCCCCAGATTGCACTGACTCCCTTATGGAAGTAATTTTGCTGTAAAAAAATTCAGACAAATTATAAACTAAAACATCAACGCCAGACACCGCAGAATTCACAACAGGCTTTCTACAAAGAATTTTGTTACCAGTGGACCATAGTGGACCATGGCTGATTCAAATGCAAACGAACCTGATTAGACCAATAGTCATTCTTTTTTTTAGCAAATAACTTTGATTTCTCAGTAAGCACCAGTACCAATAAATGTTCATCAGACTGACCCATAAGTGATCTTTCAATTCACCAACATTTAACTTTCAATGATCTACAATCATCATCAAACCATGGGGCCACAGAAACAAAACGAGAATGAAGAGGCCTAAGAGGAGCTGCTTGATCAGCAATTTTAAGAAACTCATCAGTGAATATTTGCAATGATTGATCTACATTCAAACTTTCCGATAAGTAAAGAAATGATGAATTAACGATAAGCTCAGAAAATTTGACCCCGTCAATGCGGTGCCATGAGCGAACCATTTTATTGACAAAAAAATGCTGTTTACTACAAACAGGAAATAACAGGGAATTGTCTGCTGGATCAATATCACATGAAAATAGCTTTAAACAGTCAGAAGATACCACCAAATCTAATATTCCGCCTAATTTATGGGTGGGTGAATTAATTCTATTGTCTAAATTAAATGAAAAAAAAATGTCAAAAAGCTTGACGGTATTTAGATCATCATATTTCTCAACATGTATGTTGAAATCACCGACAATAATGATATTGTCAGCCTAAAGAAAAATGTCATGATAATTCATCAAAAAATAACGTTGAAATAGCCCTAGAGCCAGGACTGTATATCGCCATAAGAATGATTGATGTATTCCCAAAGACAAATTTGATAGAAACAACCTCAATTGTATGAAAAACAGCTAACTCAAATTTTTGGCTCTAAAAGAACTTAAAAAAAATAATACCACCCTGAGTGTGATCATTTAATCTCAAAAAATCAATATAGGAATAATTGGGTGGCAAAGCAAGCCTAATGGATGAGTCATCAGACGCGCGATGCCACGTCTCAGAACCAAAATATCCAATCCATCAATAATAATTTCATTAACATATGTATGCTTATTTATAATGGAGCATATATTCAGAAGACCAAAAAACAATTTGTCATGAAATGAAAAATCTAACCAACACTCGTTTTTGGAAACCGAACGATCCGCCAATTGCCGGGATTGCCCCTCACCCTGTGTAAAAAATTATCCATCTTTTTTAAAATTCAAAACGCTGTTCAGACGTTAAATCATGTCTAATGACAACTTTAAGAAATTCATCATCCATAGTTCTGATCAAACCCACATTTTTAAAAATCAATGACTTAATAGCAGCATCACGAAACATCAACCATGCAGGTCTAATTGAGTTATCTTTTTTAGTCCCCAATTTTTTCAAAAAAAATGAGTTGGCATTAGCTTTGTTACCACACAACTTGTTGATAAAATTTAATATACAAACGTTATCATATTTGATAGTATCATTTTCCCTGAAATTAAAAATAACAATGTTGTTAGCGCGCTTTTTAAGCTCAGCATCATGATCAAGTTTTTTGGTAACTTGTTTAACTTTAATGCAAATCAACTTAATACTATTATTAATCTCATTTTTGAACAAGCTTGACCAGCTTTTTTCTATATCACTTTTTAGGGAAGTAAGTTCATCTTGAACCTTTGATCCTGAAAGAGCATGTAAGCTAACCTCAGTTAGTGAATTTTTAATAGACCCTATTTCATCCTCTAATTTGTCAAGACATTTAAAAAAGCGGTAAACAAGAATCACAAAAAATCATTATGCTATGACAGCCATTCATAAATATCAAAAAATCCTCTATGGTACCATGACAAGTGGCATGCAAAGTACAACCACAAGTCAAACATTGTGTGACAGCGGAATTGGTAATTGTTTTGCTACTCTCAGGAGGACACTTACAACACTTCGACATAACAAATGAATAAACAAACAAAAAACAAACTGACAAACCAGCAATCAACTGAGAAAACCAACAAACAATGAATGAACCAACAATGAATCAATGACAACAGAGCAATAACTGCAAATAACTAGAACGAGTAGTACAACACACGTTGTACAAGGATAATAAATCTCACAGCCAAAACTTTGAGCCAATGAGATACTAAGAGCCAATGAGATACTAAGAAACTAGAATTAGTTTGAGTATAAAATATTACAGCCAATGAGCTGTTTTAAAAATGGGACGAAATAAATATTATAATTACAGCCAGTAATTAAATACTCGGCAGGTGATGAACAAAAAAAAGAGTTTCAACAGAACCAAATATCCCAAAACCAACAAAAAAACTACAGAAACTTAAACATTAACGCTTTCCTGATGATCACAAACAAAAACTCTTCCAAAAAAAGCCAAAATTGCCAAAAACTTCTTTGCAAAATTCAGCAAAACAGACTGGAAAAAACAACGCGTCGAGAGCGCAAGAGCCAAAAAATTGTATCAATAAATGTATGTATATTATATATATATATATATTATATATTATATATATATATATATATATATATTTGCGTAATTGACTACTTGGGTATCGAAATCAAATTAAACAACGCAGTAATATATTAATATGCTCTTTATACACCCCCTGAATCGGATATTGAGTTGCTTATTCAAGTACTCAATATCATTTTTGTGAAACTTAAATCTAAATTAATTAAGATAAGCGATGGAACATGGAACCTTGTAGAAGAAAAAAATAAGTTTGAAAATGACAAAAAGACAGAGTGAAGAAAATAAGATGAAATTCAAAGAAGTCTGCCAAAAAAATAAAAAAGAGTGCTTTAGATAAAAGGAGATGGATTAATAGTAAATGTGAAAAGGTAGAAACGATGATTGGGCAAAATAAGAAAAAAGAGTCGTACCAGCTGGTTAAACAGTTAAAAAGAAAACAGAAAAATATGTCAAGGATTGTTAAAGATAAAAACGGAAACATCCCAACAGAAAGTAAAAAGATTAAAGATACGTGGACTGAATATATTAAAGACTTATTCACAGACAAGAACACATACAAAAAAATGCTTGGAATTTTGAAAAAAAGAAAAACAATCAATAAATAAGAAAGTGAAATAACGGGAGAAGAAATTACAAGAGCAATGAGTAAAATAAACAACAAAAGTACAGGAAAGGATGGTATTCCGATAGAACTGATAAGAGCAGGAGGACAAGTCGTGTGTAAAAAAATTCACACAATCTATCGAAAAATTTGGGGAAGTGGAAAGTGGCCAGCAGGATGGTGCAAGTCAGTTCTAGTTATGCTGCCGAAAAAGGATAACCAAAAAGATTTCAATAATTACAGATCAATTGCACTAATTTCGCACATATGCAAGGTCATGCTGACAGTCATAATAAACGACTAGAAAAAGTCTGCATGAGGAACAAGCAGGCTTCAGAAAAGACAGAAGCGCAATCCAATAAATTCTGATGTTGAGTCTGCTGATGGAAGATGCAAAAAGTAGCGCTCAGACAATTTACCATTGCTTTGTTGATTTTAAGAAAGCGTTTTATTCTGTTTAGCATGAAGGTTTGTTGGCAACATTAGAAAGTATGGGGACATCAGAAAAGCTGGTCAAAGTATTGAAAAAGCTTTGTAAAGACTCAAAAAAGTCGGTAATAATAGATACAGAACTTGGAAATTGAATTAAGGCAGACATTGGAAGCAGACAAGGCGATTCAATATCACCAATACTATTCATAGCATTGTTAGAAAGAGCAATGGAACAATTGGAAAATTAGGAATTGGGTGGAATTGACATAGAAAGAAGAACTGTCAAAGATATCTGGTTTGCAGATTGCAGATGATATAGATCTTCTAGCTTCTAATGAAGACAGTCTACAGAAACTAATTGAACTAACACATGTTAGTGGAAAAAATCCACGGGCTGCATATCAACAAAGACAAAACGAAGGTGATGATTACGGGGAAAGGCAGAAACAATGCGGAATTTCAGATAGTATCAGAAAAACTCGGACAAGTAGACCGGTTTGTGTATCTTGGCAGTCTCATAAAATGTGACAACAACTGCACCAAAGAAATTGACAGAAAGATAGCAATAGACCATGGAATGTTTGCATCATTGAAGAAAATATGGAAAAGTGGAAATATATCTATAAAAACTATGTTGAAAATGATAGAATCTTGCAATTTTCCGAACTTGAGACATGGACAATAAAAAAAAGAAACAAAGACAGATTGGAAGCATTTGAGATGAAGTGTAATCAAAATTTGTTGAGAATCAGTTGAGAGCAGAAAGTAAAAAACGAAACCATCAGAAATCAACTTAGAAGACAGAAAAGTGTATATAACAAAGTCAGAAAAAGAAAATTGGGATTTTTTGGACACATTAGTAGAATGAGAGAAGACAGATTGATTAATATGGTACTAATGAGGAAAAGAGATTGAAAAAAAAATTAGTGGACCTGCAAAGAAATGGATAGATGACATTACTGAATGGACTGGTGTTGGTATTCTGAATTCAATAAAACTGGCCAAAGATAGAAAAGGTTTTTTGAAAGAAAAAAGGAAAAAATAAACGTAAAAAGCATGCTTAGATGTACACCATCGGCCTCGACGGTTCCCTGATGGACAAAAGAGGATCATTGATTGAAAATAATAGAACGCAAAGTACAATGAAAAATTCGAAATTGGGTGGAATTGACATAGGAAGGAGAACTGTCAAAGATCTCAGGTTTGCAGACGATATAGATCATCTAGTTTCCAGTGAGGAAGCTAATTGAACTAACACATGTTGGTGGAAAAGATCACGGGTAGCATCTCCACAAAGACAAAACAAAGGTGATGATTAGGTGGAAAGACAGAAACAATGTGTAATTTCAGATAAAATCAGAAAAACTCGAACAAGTAGACCAGTTTGTGTATCTTGGCAGTCTTATAACCTGTGACAACAACTGCACACAAAAAATTGACAGAAAGATAGCAATAGCCTATGGAATGTCCGCATCATTGAAGGAAATATGGAAAAGTGGAAATATAATTATAAAAACAAAGTTGAGAATGATAAAATCTTGCGTTTTTCTGAACTTGTTCTATGACTTGGACAATAAAGAAAAAAAACAAAGAAAGATTGGAAGCATTTGAGATGAAGTGTTACCGAAATCTGTTGGGAATCAGTTGGAGGCAGAAAGTAAAGAACGAAACCATCAGAAATTAACTTGGAAAACAGAAAGATGTATATGACAAAGTCAGAGAAAAAAAATTGGGATTTTTCGGAAACATTTGTAGAACGAGGAAAGACAGATTAATTAAGATGGTACTTATGAAAAAAAGAGATTGGAAGAAAAAAGTTGGTAGACCAGCAAAGATATGGATAGATGGAATTACTGAATGAACTGGTGTTAGTATTTTAAACTTAATAAAAGTGGCCAAAGATAGAAAAGGTTTTTGTAAAGAAAAAAGTAATGTAAAAAACATGCTTAGATGTACACCATCGACTTCGATGGTCTCCTAATGGACAAAGGAGGATCATTGATTGATGGATTGATCCAAAAAATAATAGAACGCAAAGTACAAAAAATTAGCAACAACAACTATGCAACCAATAATAGTTGCGTAATAGTTCAATAGTTAAAGGCGCCTGGCCTTGCTATTGCAATGACTGGGCTCGAATACAAAGAGATCTCCGCCTATCATATGCAATGTGTATGATGCGCTGTTTGCACGCGTATTCATATACGCTGTGTGTTTGTCGTTGAAACCTCTGAAGCAAACGTAAAAAAAGAGTAACCTTTAATATTTAATAGTAACAAAAATAACATGGTGATATATTATTAGAATCCCATATCAACCTCTTTCGTACAGAATGAAAAAATTATGAAAAAAAATTATTGATGAAAATTGCTTATATATATATATGTGTGTGTGTGTGTGTAAATATATATATATATATATATATATATATATATATATATATATATATATATAATAGAGTTCGGCATATAACAACTAAATTGTGTTGCTCTGAAAAAGAGAAACGATTTTATTAATAAAAAATAATAAATTAATTAAATCAATTTAGCCTTAATTAAGTAAATGTCGTACCTGAAAAAGAGAAACAACAATTAAAGCTATTATATAATAACCAATATTAACTAAGAGCTAGAAGAAATATTCAAAATATCCAAATAATTTCAACTCAAACAAAAACTTATATTTTATCTGTCAAACGTTTCACAATTAACACAATATCGTTGTACACCATTCATAATGAAGTGGAAATCCTTCATTACATCTCTCCCTCAAAAGAAGACTTAGGTTCATCCGGCACAGGAACAAGTTTTGTAATGTGGAAAAGATTGGATTCAAACTTTTTGTGTCCTGTATTGATTCTATAAATTGAGTTTGACAATTTTTCCAAAACCTGGTGGGGACCAATTTGTAATTCCTCTTGTTTTTTTCTATTTAATAAATTTCCGTTTTCAACATATACAAATTTTCCTATTTTTATTTCGTACATTTTCCTTTTTTTATCAAATTGTTTTTTATTATAATTGTGTGATTTTATAGTTCTTTCCAATGCTATTGTTCTATCTTTCAATAAATCATTATATATCATGTTTTTTTTTTAATTCCTCTGGTAAAATATTATCAATTTTTCCTTCCAATAAATATTTTGGCAAAAAACCTGTCACAGAGTGTTCGGTTTCATTATATTTTTTTGTACAATCCTGAGCAATAGTTGTCCATGCTAATTTGTTTTTCTTCTCATTAATCTTGCATCATATTTTATTGATTAATGTTTGATTTAATCTCTCATTGAGCCCATTTCAAAAGGGCGCATTCACTGCAGTGAAAACCATAGTTATATTTTTTTCATCCAGAAAATTTTTAAATTCCTTTGAGTTTATACTCGGATATTGATCCGATAGAATGAGACCTATTTTATTTTCTGATGATACTGTATTGACAAGTTTTATAAAATCGCTTGAATATCTTGTGAAGTGGTCTACCAGAAGATGCAAATATGTTTTAGTTGAACGTGAGCCACCAAGTCCCCCAATGGTATCAATTGACATGATTTCAAATTTCAATTTGTCCATGGTTCAATAGCTGTAGAATTGTTGTTTTATAATAGAGTTCGACATATAACAACTAAATTGTGTTGCTCTGAAAAAGAGAAACGATTTTATTAATAAAAAATAATAAATTAATTAAATCAATTTAGCCTTAATTAAGTAAATGTCGTACCTGAAAAAGAGAAACAACAATTAAAGCTATTATATAATAACCAATGTTAACTAAGAGCTAGAAGAAATATTCAAAATATCCAAATAATTTCAACTCAAACAAAAACTATATATATATATATATATATATATATATATATATATATATATATATAGGGTTTACACTATCATAAATACAATTATTTATAAAAATCACTGCGTTTTCGGCATTATTCAACTTGTAGTTGAGTTTCTCAATTTTTCTAACGAGGCTTTTATCATCTTGATGAAGTTTATTAAGGTTAAATAAAAACTTTTAATATTTGACATTTTTGACAAAACATTATTAACAACGTTATTACTCCAGAAAAGCTCTTTTCGGCATCAACTGCCATCATCAGTGTAGTTATATAGTATATATATATATTTTGGGTTTAGATTATCATAAATACAATTAATTATAAAGATCACAGCGTTTTCGGCATTATTCAACTTGTAGTTGAGTTTCTCAATTTTTCTAACAAGGCTTTTATCATCTTGATGAAGTTTATTAAGGTTAAATAAAAAACTTTTAATATTTGACATTTTTGACAAAAAATTATTAATAACGTTATTACTACAGAAAAGCTTTTTTCGGCATCAACTGCCATCATCAGTGTAGTTATATAGTATATATATATATATATATTTTGGGTTTAGACTATCATAAAAACAATTATTTATAAAGATCACTGTGTTTTCGGCATTATTCAACTTGTAGTTGAGTTTCTCAATTTTTCTAACGAGGCTTTTATCATCTTTATAAAGATCACTGCGTTTTCGGCATTATTCAACTTGTAGTTGAGTTTCTCAATTTTTCTGACAAGACTTTTATCACAAATTATTTATTAAGGTTAAATAAAAAACGATGATAGATGATAAAAATCTAGTTAGAAAAATTGAGAAACTCAACTACAAGTTGAATAATGTAGAAAAGCAGTGATCTATATATATATATATATATATATATACTTATATACACATATATATATATATATAGTATTTTTTCCAATTATAAATAATTTCACTGTTGTTTTAATTTTTCTAATATATGTATTATAAATAAATGAATATATATATATGTATATATATATATATATATATATATATATATATATATATATATATATATATTAGCTTCCTGTTTAATTTTTTTGATTTTTCTAACGATAGGTCGTAAACCATTGTCAAGTTTCATGAGTTTAAAACCAAAATTTTAATTAATTTTAAGCACAATTTATTTATTTGAACAAAGCACGGGCTATTGCCCATTACCGAATTTACAGGGAAAATAATACATAGTATTATACATGCATACCACGATACATTCGTACAATTGCTTCACAAGTATAACCACGAAGATAATGCATTATACCATGGCAGATTGAAAATAATTTCCAAAAACAATAAATTAACACTAACAGTGTCTTGAGTGTCACCATAAATGCAAACTTATAAACCAAGATATAATAAAATACTTTATCCATCTAACCCCATTAATCCCATCCTACACCTGAATAGCATAATATTAACTACACATTTCCCATGCAATAGAAAAAATAAACAAACATTCATGCATCCATTTAATTTCCTTAACCTCCCCTACCCATATACCAACTCATATACCCACCTACTCATGAATCATTAATTATTATATCAGATAATTATATTAGAACCTAGAAATTTCATTAACTATTTACCAATCAATAAAAAAAACCAAACAATCATATGAAAAACAATAATAATAATAAGAAAGTTATGAAGTCAATATAAAATATAATTAACCAAAAAATTTAAAAATGAAATACCCACATGCATTCAACCATAAATGTGTAATGAAATAATCAATCCAAGTCAATCATACATATTCCCAGTCATTACTGATAAAAAATAAAACAAATACATATTTTTACCTATATTTATGCTCATATTTTTACCATATGATAATTATTACATTGACCTCATAATAATGAGTATTATAAATGTTGCATAAGTAATTCTCTCATTAATCCACTCCCATCCATCCATAAAAAATTCTTATTCAATCATACGAATAGATTAAAAATCTCAAACCATTCCTACTTTATCAACACACACATCCAATTGAACCGTCAGTTTAAAAGTATCACCTATATTGAAATTTAGCATCACCCCAAAACAAATCCAAACGAGATTTAAAAACACTTGTATTTGGAGAGTCAACAACAGATTTTACATATTGATCACATTTAGTTGCATGGACTTCAAGTCATCTGGACATTTGATAATTTTAAACATCTTTGCATCATCCGCAAAAAGATATATATTCTCACATGCTGAAGGGAGATTATTAATATAAATTGTAAACAGTAGAGGTCCCAGGATACTGATACTACCTTGGGGAACTCCACTAGTAGCATCTAACTTTGAAGACAATGCATCACCCACTCGCACCCTGAAGTTTCTCTTCTTAAGATATTCACTTATCCAAACAAGAATTTTGTTATCGAATCCATATTTCTTTAGTTTCAGTAACAAACAATTGTGAGATATCCTATCAAAAGCCTTCTCGAGATCAGTATATATGACGTGTACCTCCTCATCACAATCAACACCCATTGTAACTTTATCCAAAAATGTCAGCAACTGAAGAGTCGTCGATCGTCCGGGCAAAAACCCATATTGATTTCGGTGAAATAAATTATTCGTCAGAAAATAATTCAAAACATGGTCCTTAATAATTGATTCCATCATTTTACAACACACAGAAGTAAGAGAAATAGGC